>NC_080572.1:76579648-76887148 GCF_030247185.1 Malaya genurostris
TCGGTAAATGAAATTTTCAAATTAAACTTCGTGCAAAGCAAAAAAAAGCATTTGAAATAGCAGTCCGATCAGTAGTATCTGCGAAAAATATGTTGCATTTTTCTTGCAATTTTGTCATGTTTTCGATAGCCTACATATTTATTTCATTGGTAAAATCATGCATTTAATATAAAATAAAGCATGTTTACCCATGGCGTATTTTCCATAAAGTACTTAATAGATGCAAAATTGATGCGTAAAAACTTTAAACCTCGCATATATTCAAAGGCTCCCCAGAAAAAACAGCATTTTACTATACTGCTATGCTTTCTAAATGATTTATGCAAAACACAAATTTATGATTTGATTACAAATCACCTTTAGATTCGAAAATAATCGGTTAAACTTTTTTCAATGTGTTCGAACGGTTGATTCGCAACATTAAACTGACGAATCGAAACCACGGCATTTCGTCTATTCGTCCGTAAACGAGAATGGGATTTTTCGTTCGTACGAATGATGTTCGAATACACGTATCGTTTGAAACTAAAATGGCATACATTCTAGCGTTTCGCATATGGTTAATCACATGAATTGGACTGATTACATCAAGCTTTGCATTTATTTTAAGAAGTTTACTGATATTTGAATATTTTGTGGCAAACGAGTCGCGTTCGAATTCATTCGAGTGAAAACAAGAATGGCTTATTCGTATTCGTTCGAAAGTACCCGTTCGTCGTATTGCGGATACGGACGTAAACAAGAATGAGGGTGAATAGCTAGGTTCAGTTTATGTAACAATTCGTGGCAATCAGATTGAGATTGTAACAGATCCGTCACGAATATAGCTCTACAGATGTCTCGGTGTACGGCATCCACATACATTTATGTTGTACGCATGTATTTGTAATGGTTTTTTATGCTCAGATCACAGCATGCTGTGCGTTGGACTGTCAGCTTTCGTTTGTTTACTTGTTTGTGAGGTTGAAATTCTGCGTTTTCAAAATGTCGCGTATTGAAAAGGAAGTGAAAATTAACGTTCTGGACACATGGCTAAGTGAGAAGGGCATTACTATGCGAAAATTGGCGAAGCGGTTTGGAATTCATCATGCCAGTGTTAAAACCATCATTAATAAGTTTGGGAAACACTATTCTTCGGATGAGCTACCAGGAAGAGGCAGAAAACCCGGTTCTTCCAACCCGAAACTGGACCAGAAAGTGGTATCTTTAATCACGAAGAACAAATCAATGTCAATACGTGATTTGGCCTAAAAAGCAGGAACGAGTGTTGGAATGATTCAGCGTATCAAGAGGCGAAATCATCTGAAAACCTACAAGAAGCAGAAAATCTCGAAACAAAGTGTAGAACAGAAAAAGCGAGCGGCGACAAGAGCCCGGAAATTGTATTCGCGTCTTTTGCAGTGTCCGGATGCATGCGTTTTGATGGACGATGAGACTTATGTAAAGGAGGACTTAAAAACCCTTCCAGGTCCACAATAATTTACTGTCGTTGTTGGGGAGGATGTGAGCGATTCGGACAGGTCGATTCAAGTGGAGAAATTCGGTCGAAAGCTACTGGTATGGCAAGCAATATGTTCCTGTGGTTTGAAGTCAACCAATTTTTGCACTACCGGAACTATAAATGCAGAAATCTATCGATCTGAGTGTCTCCAGAAGAGATTTCTGCCTTTATAAGAAAAAGCATAGTACACCTCCACTGTTTTGGCCGGATTTAGCGTCGGCTCACTATGCCAAAACCACTCTCAATTGGCCTGCGGAAAAGGGTATATATTTCGTTGAGAAAAATATCAATCCGCCAAATTGCCCTCAGCTTCGACCCATCGAACGTTACTGGGCAATCGTGAAGATGGTCTTCACAAAGACTGGTAAGACAGCTGGGAACATGCAGGAGTTCAAAAAAATTTGGGCACAAACGTCCAAAAAATGCGATGCAACACTTGTCCGGAACATGATGAAGAGCGTTCGATTAAAAGTTCGATAATTCGTGAAGGAATAACTTAAATTTCATCCGGTTTTCATTATGCTCAAATTTAACCTGGTACAATAAAGGATCAATTTTTAGTTTGAATAAAATATCGTTTTTTATCATATTTTGAGAGAAAAATTTGTGGATAGCTTATTTTCGATACACTCCTTAGCATTCTTTGAATACTTCTAATATTCTAAAATCTATGTGAAAATATCGAATTGCATATGTCGTCGCTGTGAATTTAAAGATATGTCGAAAATATGAAGTTTTGGATAATTTATACTTGGACTTTTGGTTACGTTTTTGATCATAACTTTCATTAACAAAGTGTAATTGAAAAATTTTCTGTTCCATTTATGTTGTGATAGACGTATCTGTCTAATGATAAGCAAATTTTCAATATCGGACTTCTAACAGCTAACAGAGATATGGCCAGCCAAAGTAAGCGTTCGCACTTTTTTTCAACAGACTTTAGTTGGCACTTTTTATAATAACTTTGAATAGAATATTCGGTTTTCCATCGTTTTAAATGGCTTTTATTCCGAATGAATTTATCTTTCTAATGGTAAAAAAATTTCTGAAATGGCTAAGATATAGTCAGTCCAAATTAGCGTTCCCACTTTTCATGGTACCCTTGGTAGTCCGCGTAACTTTTTACCCCCTTGGTATTCGGAGTGTTAATCATGCAGTTATGTTTTGCTTCAAAAATTTTTACCGGAAGCATTGTGACAAGTATCGTTTACTTTAAGTGACAAGTACAAGTGACAGTGTGCAAATAGTAGTGGAATTACATGCAAACAAACCATATTTTAAGCTGAGTTATTTATGTATTCAGGGAAAGATTCATTGTGTAATAATAGTACCTATAAGATAATATGTTGGACGAGTCAATCTAACATTGTATTCGCATAACTGGTGTAGATCATTTGCTAATTAGTATGTATATTATTTCTTTATTCCATCTCGTTCCAGAAGTGGCATTGTTGTCATTGTAGTCAATTGCAATGACATTTTATTCAGCTTCGCCACGAATCCGTTTCTGATTGTTCGCACGAGCACCCTTTACAATCGACACTACGGTGGAACACTGCAAAACAATCTCTCGCCTTTGAATAAGGTAAGCACGAGTTGATAGTCCTTGACTAGCTGTTAACGGGAAAAATGTACCGATGGTGATAATCACGTAACACACGTTCCTCAGAGTGGCATAAGGCCAGCAAATCGAACGACTATGGGTAGAATTTTCTGTTGCCTTCGAACAAACGATAGAGAAAATGAAACTGAATATGACTGTCTCTTGAGTGCTTTCCTTTTATCGTAATATTTGTGATGGAACAGGCGACAAGCAAAACTTGCGACAGATCCTAATACAATTCACATTCTAAACTACTAGGACATGAAAACAAATCAACTCTTTATCATGCATATCGTGTCGAAACTTTTCTACACAATTTTAATGCACGATTCGTAATGCAATCACTAAACGAAACTATTCCGTTTGTCTAGTTTCATTTTCACGGGGAAAAAAAATGGCTGAAATTCCTTTGCCACGTATTTAGCATTCATGGAACAATGTTTGGTAAAACTTTCAACAGAGTCGAAATTGTGGCATGTACTCCTATTTACGGCTCTGCATTTCCTCTGCGACTGTTGTAGAACCTCATCACAGAATTGCCTTCGCCTCACATCCTCGCATCCGTACCAGTTGAACTTCATCTATGTGTTGGAGCTCCATTTGAGCCGGGTAGAGAAATTGGAGAAGTTAAAAAGCACTTGCCATGCTAACCAGCGTTTCTGAAAATGTTACTCCGGTTTGCAGGATATTGTTCCAGGCGAGTTTTGCCGGGCCCTCGCCTGACGTAGGAAAGATCACAAGAAGCCTATCGGAAGAGTATCAACCGGCAACCAGTTTGCTTCCATAACACATTCCGTGTTCTTGGTTAGCCCGGCAGACGTACGCTGCGGAAGCTTAATAATTTAGTAGCTACAACGTTCCTCCTTCTTCCTTCTTCTGCCCCATTTGCGAAGATGTAGCTTTTCCGAATGAAAGCACAGCAGCTAGGAAGGAAGAAATAAATTCAAGCCAAGATCAGTATTCTGTGTCTGTTGGACAGCATAAATTATGCAGACTAATGAGGGAATAGCTGTGAGTAACCTTGATAGTGTGCGGCCGAGTGGGGCGGAAGTGGCATAGAGCTAACGAAAATTTTCCTGAATCACGATAGCAATTTCGGGTCAGCACTGATGGAACAGTTCGTGTATGAAAAAATAAAGAGAAGATAGAATGGTACGGCCGGGAGTCGTTTTATAATTGTAATATTTCATTGCACCATCGTGCTGTCGAGTTGAATTCAAACTACCGGTTGGCTTTATTGCTTGTAAATCTTCGGTGCGATTTTTATCAGTCGAACGTGGCTTTCGGTTCCGTATTTCGAGTTGGATATGGCATATGGTCAGCATGAACACGTTAAGACAACAAGTGACACGAAATTCCGCTAGTTCTGTTTCGAATTTCAGATTTACTAATATCATGTTTTTTCGAGTATACTCTAAGGAAAGGCCGATAGAAAATCATATTCAATATTTGAGGGAATTCAACTAGTGAAGTTGTTGCCGAAAGTTTTTAATTTTAATTTAAGAGACAGTATTTTTCGTCCCGATTCGAAACTATTTGCGAATTTATGTAAGGTAATGTTTAACATTAAACTTTGGCGGTGAAAGTATATCTCAAAACACAAAACTATTTTGAAGTTTTTTGAAATATTTCTTAACCATACTTATCTGAATGCATTTCTAAAATTTCACACCACGAGAGTGAATTGAAATTTAACCGGACCTAATTTTCTCTAGTATTTTACTCAGTTTAATTATGTTCTTCAATTGTTTAACTAAACACAGGGAAAAAGTGAATAGACTGTTCTCAATATCACGAGTGTTACTTGAAAATCATTTAAATTGATCATGATTAGAAAAGTGAATTTATTAAGAGAGATTCTTGGCAGAGAGTTGGCATCACGATGCGGTGCCAAAGTGTTTCTTTCGAAAAAGTCTAATTTCAATGTGTATCAACCAATAGAGATGGAAAGCTTATCGATATTTATCGATAATATCAATATTACCACGATATCGATGATATCGATAATTCATCTCTCTTAGAAAAAATCGGTCAACGGTGGTCCTTCATTGGTCCAATACATTGGACCATTGGTCCAATACGTTGGATCATTGGTCTAATTAACGTCCTAACAATCGTTCAACGCGAGGCCAACACGGGACCTTCGTTTGCCGATTTTGAAACAGACCGTTGAACCGAATGCCATTTTTGTCGTTCTACAAACACGGCAGACAGAGCTTTAATGTTAAGCCATTTTTAATAAGAGGAGTTGGAGCCCCTTCGGAAGTGTTTTACTGGACAATTTCCGAAGTTTTTTCCACTTATTTTTCAAACCAACACTATATAACTGTACAATACTTTAACCACAGACTAACAGACATGACAGTATGAGTAAATTCTAATAAAAAATTTTTTTCGTTATGCACTAGCTCCACCTATATTGTACTGCGCGAACTATTTACTATTTGTACACCCCTTGTGTTATGTAAAAGTTTTTTTACTAGTTGGTTTCCCCTCGTTTGTCAACACCGATCAGCTGCTTGCAGTGATGCCTGATTTCATCAAAATATTTGATAATGAATCGTTACAATAAATTATTGGATTACGTTGATAATATATTTAACTTTTTCGCGATGTTGGAAGGTTCATCTAGACTATTTTTTATTGTGTTGGTAGTTATCACCCGAAATTAAGTGGCGGCAGACCAGAAGCAAGTAAATATTGTAACAAAACGGGTTCGATTTTGTCTTGCGTTGAAGGATGAGAAGTAGGCACAATTATGTATATAGTTTTGGCAATATGTATTAAATCTGTATCCTGCATGAAATTCGCATGGACGTATACAAATCAATACATTATAGGTAATTCTGTATGAATGGCAACTCTGTTGGTAAATGAAAAAATAAACACAGTCTAGATGACAGACAGGATGTTTTTGATAGGGTAACGTGGCGCCATCATGACACATGTGAGTACTGTCCCAAATAAAGGAATATTCGAAATGACCGTTAAAATGATTGAAGAATCTAATTTGAGTGTCCTGTCTGTTAGTCTGTGCTTTAACTTCACGTAGAATAACAACGAATCTTCTTTCTATATGAAAGTAACACCTAGATTTCACGCTATTTTTGCAAGAGAAAAAACAACAACAAACCGTTACAGTAAACTGAACGAATATTTCGTGCAGTATGTCGTTCAACAAGCGCTCAACGACCAACAAAATAGAACCGCCTGCTGAGAGGGTTAGAATTGACAAAAAATATCGAATCTCGTGCATAGTAGTGAGGGGAGAGAAATGTCAAATTCGTGCGCAGCACTGCGCTCCCAAGCTGACAGGGTCTGCTGAAATTGACTTCCTACATGCAACCTGTCCATAGGTCGAACAGTACTTCATGTTAAGTATTTTGTTGGCAGAGTGTATGCTAAGTATTGAGGAAGCACCAGAGGAAACAGATATTTTTCTCTTATTGGGAAAGTTACACAACATGCGAAGAGCTGAAATTTATTGCACAGCGTCATTTCACATCAGTTGCCTCTGACAGAGTCAACTCAATAGTGGGTAATACGGCTTGTTTGAGTCCAGGGAATTGTCAATTTTTGAAAATGTAATTTGTTCGGCTGTGAACCTAAAATACATTTCTGCAATCAAATATACTTTTTTGTTTTAATAAATTTTTATTTTAGCGTTGAAAAACGTCGATATCTATCGATAATATCGATATTGATAACTGATTTTGTTAGATATTTCCCATCTCTATCAACCAACTTATAGCAAAGTAATTGATCGAAGCAGTTATCAGGTGTACATCTTTGCTTCCGCCGTTTTCCGATAGGTGGCTGTACCGGCTGAGGCTGGACAAAATACATAGATGATAATGCCTTTAAAGTGAGTGTGTACAGTGCCTAACGAATTGTCATCGCCGTTTCTGTGACGGTTGTTCTTGTTTTCGTATTATTCAGGCTCGAAAATGTCTGTTTATGTGCCCAATTCTTGCCATTTGAGGGAAGTTTTACTTTTCTGTTACAACTCGAAAAAAATGCAGCTGAAGCGCATCGAATGCTCTCAGAAACTTACGGTGATGCTGTTCTGAGTAAAAGAACGTGTCGGGAATGGTTTCAACGTTTTAAAAATGGTGGTTTCGATGTCGAAGACAAACATGGTGGTGGAAGAGAAAAAAACCTTCAAAGATAAACAACTAGAAGCATTGCTTGATGAAGATTCGTGCCAAACCCATCACAAAAGGTCTCTACCGAACGCAACTGATGCGCCTTAGTCGCGCGCCAAAAGAAAAGTGGCCACAATGTCAAGAGCGGCATGACTCCTCCAACACGACAATGCTCGGCCTCACGTCGTAAAAGTGGTCAAAAAGTATCTGGAAACGCTGAAATGGGAAGTCTTGCCCCACCCGCCGTATTCCCCAGATGTCACCTCTTCTGACTTCCACCTATTCCGTTCGATGACACAGGGACTGGCAGATCAACATTTTTAATCCTTCGAAGAGTTGGAAAAATGGATTGCTTCATGGATAGCGTCAAAAGAGGACTCCTTTTTTAGAGCCAGTATCCGAAAATTGCCCGAAAGATGGGAGAAAGTTGTCGCTAGCGCCGGACAATACTTTGAATAATAACATACATCTGTAAGCACTTTTTCGCAATAAAGCTTTTAATTTTGGAATAAAATGGCGGAAGCAAAGTTGTACACCTGATATTTTGAGAGATCAGGGTCATTTCGCCGAAAGGTGTTTCGTCGAAAACCATTTCTCCGTAAGAATCATTTCGCCAAATACCCTATCAGCAGGCGGTTCTATTTTGTTGGTAGTTGAGCGCTTGTTGAACAACACACCAGCGTTCGTGAAAAAGCAGAAATTAATACTTAAAGCATAGTTTAGTGAAACTAACATAATGTCAGATAGGCGTTAAGTCAGGAACAGAGTTTATGTGCTTTAGGGAAGTTATTGTTATCTAGCATAAATTTATTGAAAAAGAAAAGAATATAAGTGTGTCGAATAAGTTCAAAAAACCTTCGTTAAAATTATAGATGACATTTTGTGACGATATATAAAATACCCCTCTCGCCGTTCAGGTTGGTTGTTGCACAGCAAGGCGAATAGGAGAAGCAGGATACTGGTAAAATCGTTGCTTAGTGATATTCTACATTTTTACCTTTTTGCCGCTCTCATGTAGAAAGGTTATGCAATCACTTGAAAAATCGACTAGTAAAAATTGGCCCGGAGAACCAAGTGTCATATACCATTCGACTCAGTTTATTGAGCTGAACAATGTCTCTGTGTGTATGTATGTAAGTGTATGTGTCAGATAATCTGAACCGATTTTGACAAACTTAGATTCAAATGAGATTCCTCAATTTCATCCGGTTCCGCAGTTATAGGGTAAAGTGTGTTAAATATTATAAACGCTCACTTAAAGCGACGAAACAAAAACCGTAAAAAAATTTCTAAACTGGACTCAAAACTACACAAATTAATAGCCATTATTAGTAGACAGCTAAACAAACCGCTTCTGGCTATCCTGGTTGCCGGTGTTCGACTAACGACGGAAGATAATAGTCATATGTTCAAAAATGGATCTTACTCACATTTCTCAGAGATTGCAGAACCAATATTGCCAATCTTAGGGTCAAATGAAAGGTGTTATGGTCTTTCTAAATTCTAATAAAAACTAGTAGAGTTTGTACGTCATATTAGTTGATGCCGTACGAAACGACTTCGGTTATACCGATTATAGGGTTCCGGTAATGGAAGTACATATAATAGTGAACCCACTTCGTTTTCTTAAGGATGATCTACGCAAAGTACTGTTTCACCCTGTAGGTAATACTAGTTGATGCACAAACAATCCCTTGGTTTCTTTGAAAATTCGAAGAGAAACATTTTTAATAGAATACCACAGTGTTATACACGAGAAAGGTAATATTACACCACTAGGTTATAAAACAGGTTTTATATAAGTATAAAAAATAGGTTATAATTCGCACAGAAAATAGAAAAATGAACAAATGTGTGTGTGTTTCCGACAAAGAGATCGTGATCTCAGAAATGACTGGACCGATTTTGATCAAGTCGCAAATGAAAGATCTTTCAGTCACATTGAACGCTATTGAATGATTTTGAGATAGGATATTTACTTTTGGAGTTAAATGAAGTTTTTTGTCAATATCTGTCACAATCGACCTTAACAACAGAATATGTTTTAAGACTTAGACAAGACGCTATCCAACAAGCCATAGTTTGTTCAAATCCGTCCATTTTGAACGGAGATATCGATTTATATTTGTACAAGTGACTTTTCCCCTTATCCCAGTAGTAGGCGTTTTACGCGCTGTATGATAAAGCAATGCTTGGAGACCGATGCAATTGTTTCTAAGTACCAAAAAGACTGTGTACGGTATCCTTTTTCGTGTCATTTTGCCTCGGATTGGCAACATAATCGTTCGAAAATGACATATGTAAACCTGATGATGGCAAAGTTTTTTCGAGTTCTAAGCAGTTCCATAATTATATTGATGTAAACTACTTACAGCAATAAATGCTGGAAGAACATAACACCGATATACCATTCGAATCAGTTCATCGAGATCAGTAAATGCGTGTGTGACAAAAAATTCACTGTATTTTCTCGGAGATGGCTCAACCGTTTTCTACAAACTAAGATTCATATGAAAAGTCGTATACCCCCAAACAAGGATCCTGAATTTCATTTAAATTCGACTTCTGGTTCCGAAACTACAGGGTGATATGTGAAACACATTTTGCTCATAGATGGCTGAACCGATCTAAGATTCAAATGAAATCTAATAACCATCCAAGATTTAAATGAAAGGTCTTAAAATTCTATAAAACATTTTGGTAGATCCGACTTCCGGTTTAGGAGAATAGTTTAAAATTAGAAGTATACAAATGTCCATTTAACAGAAATTAACCAGGGTTTGCAGATTTGGATAGTCGATAACCAAAAAAACTTATTTCAGTTTTAGTTCTATTCAGTTATCGATCCAAAAGGTACTTAAAAACTTAATTCGCACAGTGGTTTCTCAAAGATGTCTACACTGATTTTAAAAAATTTGCTACAAATCTAAACTATACAGCTCCTTAGGTGAATTGAACTAACTTCGACTGCACTGATTTTCGAACTCCGGTTCCGGTACCGAATCGTTTCTCAAAGCTCAATCGTTTTCACAAATAAGATCAAACAGAATTTCATAAATAAAAATTACCACGATATAGAAGATGATAACACCAAGTGGCTTAAAATTCGGACTCAAAACTATTGCAATTTATTCGTCATATTAATTTACGAATAGTGTTGGTTATGCGAGTTCCTGAATACCGGCTCTAGAAGTACCGTAAATAATGACGAAAAACTCTAAAGTGGAACTTACTTCGACATGGCATGGATTGTTCATTCGATTGTCACACGTTTAGATTCAAATTAGATCCGATTTGCACTTCTGACAGAACATTGATGAGCGCTTAAAATCTCAAACTGCCGT
The DNA here is from genome assembly GCF_030247185.1 of Malaya genurostris. Classification (NCBI taxonomy): domain Eukaryota; kingdom Metazoa; phylum Arthropoda; class Insecta; order Diptera; family Culicidae; genus Malaya; species Malaya genurostris. The sequence continues at coordinate 76,590,242 of NC_080572.1, forward strand.
TTAAAACGACAGTCATTAAAATAATGTCATGAGAACTAAAACACCGAAGAATCTTTATGCAAAAAGTACACGCGGATTGATAAAAAAAAAGATATCATCTCACTGCAAGGTGGATTAAGCACGTTTTCTTATTCACAATGTCTGATTATATTTTTCCTTACTAAAAATCGTGTGATTTTTCCAGATGGTGATTCGTATAGTGATTTTTCAAGATAGAAAATTGTCAAACTTTTACCGCCGGGCTGCACCACCACCACCACCGCATAGGTTAAATTTTAATTTTTTTAAGCATAAAAATATTGGCACTCTATTGTATAGTCTTTCTTTATGAGACATGTAAAAAATCAATTTCAAGCTCGTATGTTTTTACGTGAAATTGTAAAAAAAAGAATTTCTTAAAACTGAACAGAAATCTCTCATAGTTTGCATGATTTGCTAGTGCTATAGACGGTTAACCCATTCCAAAAACATCAATATCATAGGTATTTCTAAGATTATTGTTTAACCAGCACAACATCCAAACGAAATTAAACAGAGAGCAAGCTCGTCCATGAATCTTACTCCGATCCGATAACTGTGTGAAAGTGAGAACAGCGCAAATACAAGGAATTTCAATTTTCAATCAACTGATTTCCACACTGAACCGCTTCATCACTCGTTCCTTCGGTATCACTAATAAACTAAGCAACCTCAGAAATCCAACGAGTAGAACCGAATACCATATACCATATACCGTGGTCATCAATGTGAGGGTGTATTTCAAAAGGGCAGTGGGAGGGACTGATCCCAAAGAAACTAGTGCAGCTCAGCAATGTTTCATTTCGCACCAACTATTTACCAGAACCATTTCAGCCCGGCAGGCAACATCAACTACGGGTCGATTGAAGTACGGCCACTTATCAGATCCCCGCAGCGCTCATACATCCAGTATAAATTTTACACCGATAATGCGGCATGTTCAGTTTAAACCACCCAACCCGACCACATGCAAGGTCTGATGGTGGAAGCAGGAGGCACTCACGATGAATCTATCGACGGCATTGCTGCTGCTGCTGCTGATGATGATGACGACGATGTAGCAAAGCTTCAATCGACGAAGATAATTTAGTAGGGCCAGTAATGTCTGATGGATTGACTGTTCCAACCGAGTGGTGGTCATTTGCTGGGTCTCTGTATCGATATGGTGACAGCTCGGACAGGTGCGGCTACGGATTTCACACCTTCGGTAACCGCAGGCGAGTAGCTCGCAGTACAAGATGAGGGTGAATCCACAGAGTAGCATCAATGTAATGCACTTGTACTCATCTCTATCGAACCAGGGGAGCACTTTGGTCACAATTAAAATCTCACTAATTCATGGCTAGAACAGTCACAGCTGCTAAATTACTAGTTTCAAGTGTACGTGGGTGGAGCAGGATTATTGCGTTTAGAGATCTTCGAATTCTATGGTATTGAGGAAGGAAAAAGGTGGTCGACTGAGGTTGCAAGAGGATCAAGTAAATTGCGTGTATCAATTCAGTACGACACCCATAGGTCCGAGATCCGATTCGAGCATTCCAAGTTTATCGGTCTTTATCATTGAGACTAGAAAAAAACTGTTTTAATCTACCCAGTGGTGTAATGATGCCTTTCTCTTATCAATCATTATATCATAAATAATACTGTGGTATTCTTCACAACAATTTTCTTCGATTTTTGAAGAAATAGCCGGAATCGCTTTGTTTGACCGTCTACTGATAATGACTACCGATTGGAGCAGTTTTGATGTAGACTTAGAATTTTTTTTAAGTAATTTGTTTTGCCCGAATAATTCCAAAACTGAAACTCGGACCCAGATGAAATTTAGGAGTTTTGTATAGAATCATAAGACCATTCATTTGAATTTCAGTTTGCCAAAATCGGTCACGCCATCTTTGAGAAAAATTAGTACACCAATTTCCATTTTTTGCACATTTACCCCATAACTCCGGAACAGGAAGTCCAATCCAAACAAAATCCAGGAATTTTGTATGGGATCACAAAACCTTTTCATTTGAATCTGAGTTTGTGAAAATCGGTTCATCCGCTTTTAGAAATTTGGAGTGATTTCCGGTTTGAAGTACACGATCACTTTTTGCCTTTCTCTATAGAAAGGTATTAGATTTGCTGGAAAATCCGACTTTCTAGCGGAACATTGGAGACCAATAGTCAGTGATGTCAACCCTACGGATTTATCCGTAGATCTACGGATTTAGCATTATTTTATCAGAAATCTCCTGATCTAGCATTATATCTTTTGATATGAAAGGAAAATAATGAAATATTGTAACATCGTCTGTCAGTGTTGGCGATTGCCAATAATTTGACAGACGCTGCTCGATATTTATCTGTATTGTATACAACATTTTCAATCCGGTAGAAGATGCTACAAGAACTCGTGCCTCTCAATGCATGAACCGTGAGAGAATTTTTCTACAAATCTTCGCTCCACTTCATACTCTGAGTATTCCACGGTCCTTAAAAAATACAGTCTGATAAAGATCGATGTTGTGTGGAATTTACCAGGAAAAAATCGCAAGTTGATAATTATCGCAGAAAATCGAATCTATGATTCGACTTGATGATTCTCATACTAGGTTGCAATATTTCAAAACCCTTGTGTGGAGCATCCACATACATTTTCATTACACATTACAAAGGTTATATGCACATAGTTAGAATAGTAAAATGGTTCTATTGCAATTATCAACTGCCCATATAGAATCGGATCGCGAAACGAGAATAAGCGACCGTTTGTTGCTTCAGAGAAAATCCCCACAGCAGCGTGCTAACATTTGATTCTCAGACAGGTCATCGAGAGAGATTCGCTCTCGCACTGGTGTCCATTTTATGTTAAAAGAACCATACCGGTTTTTTTGCTGCGATGATATCCGTCTCTCTTTGATGGCACTTCTCGAAGATATTTTAACGCGCTCAATTTTTTCTGAGATGGCTGAAACGATTTTAGCAAACTTATGCTACTATTGGGCCATTGATGAAGTGCAAATATTAGATGGCTGTGACTTTTGGTTCCGGAGATATGATTGTATAAGTGACGTAGCCGACAAAACGCGTTGTAATCTTAGGCTCGTTTGAAAGCTATTATTAAGCATTTGATCAAGTTCGAAGATCGAATGATTACGACTTCTGGTTCCGGAGATATGAAGGTATAAGTGACGTAACCGACAAAAACGTTGTTTTTTATCGCTGTAATATATATAAGGGTGCGAATATTTTGGGATCCCCCCTAATTTCGTGAGGCGGTGGTACTTAAAAGTTTGAGCACTCCGAAAAAAGTCCCCATTCAAAATTTGAGCTGAATCAGATATGGAAAAGAGGTGCCCGACGGTTAAGGTTTGAAAATTTGCGATATTGAAAAATCACCATAGGGGGGAGTACATAAATTTCCGAAATCGAACTTTTTTTTAAGCCAAACGTCTTGGAATTGCATGAATATTTTTTTTTGAATTTCTTCGTGTCATGTAAAAAAACACGCGCCTGAAATGAAATTTTTATACCTATCAGTTTGTAATTCCGGAACCGGAAGTCGTCATGCTTTTCATTTGAACCTATGTTGGTGAAAATTGGATTAGCGTTCTCTGAAAAACTCGATTTCACATTTTTAGCTCATTTTGCACATTTTACCCCGTAATTCCCGAACCGAAGGATGGATCCAGATGAAATTCAATAGCAATCTATGGGAACATTAGACCTTTAATTTGAATCTTTGTTGAAGAGAATCGGTTGAACAGTCTCTCAGAAAATCTAGTACACTTTTTCTTCATTTTTTGCACATTTTACCCCGTTACTCCCGAACCGGAAGTCCGATCCGGGTAAAAATCAATAGCAATCTATGAGAACCAAGAGACCTTTCATTTGAATCTAAGTTTGATAAAAAAAACACACACACACATACACGCACATCTTTACGTTTCGTCTTAGATTCGTCATTCCATAACAGTTTATGTTGAACTGTTATGTCACCTGTCACCTAAATGATCAAATCGATCCCAAATATTTGCTTCACGTACAGATGACCACTTGTCATTAAAAACCTATCAGTTCCACAGGCCACTGTAAAACCGATATAAAACCTCAGAAGGCCAATTATTTAGCTGTAATAATGAAGATTGCTGGCTCAATTTCTGCAATTATAATTTTATTACAGAGATCTAAAGGCGCAAAATGATTTACAACAAGGGGGAAACTCCATGAAAATTCGATTTTTTTCAAATTGAGCAATTCCAATACAATTTACATACTTCGATTCGGAGTAAACTTTTCACACGTTTTCAGTATGAAAAAAAAACACATTTGTTTTGCACAGAATGGGAAACCAATTCGACTCAAAACTGATTTTTCAAAACGACGGGCGTATTTTTGCATGAACTTACTTCAAATCGTTGCAACTCGGAAACTGTAAATTATACAAAAATGATGCTCAAAAAGAAATTATATTAGGTGTACAACTTTGCTTCCGCTGTTTTTTTCCAAAATTTAAAGCTTTATTTCGAAAAAGTGCTTACAGATGTATTATTCAAAGTATTGTCCGTCGCTAGCGACAACTTTCTCCCATCTTTCCGGAAATTTTCGGATCCCGGCTCGAAAAAAGGAGTCCTTTTTTGACGCTATCCATGAAGCAATCCATTTTTCCAACTCTTCGAAGGACTGAAAATGTTGATCTGCCAGGCCGTGTGCCACCGAACGGAATAGGTGGAAGTCAGAAGGGGCGATATCTGGGGAATACGGCGGGTGGGGCAAGACTTCCCATTTCAACGTTTCCGGGTACTTTTTGACCACTTTTGCGACGTGAGGCCGAGCATTGTCGTGTTAGAGGATGACTTTTTCATGTCGCTCTTGATACTGTGGCCGCTTTTCTTTTAGCGCACGACTAAGGCGCATCAGTTGCGTTCAGTAGCGATCTCCTGTGTTGGTTGCACCCGGTTTAAAGATCTCGTAGTAAATTGTTATTCATCTTTGAAGGTTTTTTCACTTCCACCATCATGTTTGTCTTCGACATCGAAATCACCATTTTTAAAACGTTGAAACCACTCCTGACACGTTCTTTTACTCAGAGTAGCATCACCGTAAGTTTTTGAAAGCATTCGATGCGCTTCAGTTGCATTTTTTTAATTGTAACAGAAAAGTAATACTTTCCGCAAATGGCGAGAATTGGGCGCATAAACAGACATTTTCGAGCGTGAATAATACGAAAACAAGAACAACTGTCACTGAAACGGCGATGACAGTTCGTTAGGCACTGTACACACCCACTTTAAAGGATTATCATCTATGTATTTTGACCAGCCTCAGCCGGTACAGCCACCTATCGGAAAACGGCGGAAGCAAAGTTGTACACCTGATAGGAAATCATTTAAGCACTTTAAAAAAGTATACACTGTTTAGAAAAGTCGAATATTTGATCAAGAAATAAAAAACTACCCGAGAAATAAATTAAAAAAATACATCTCCTTAATACATTTTTAACAATTTTATTTTGAACCTTAACTTAAAATTTACTTTCGATACAAATTTGATTAGTGGGAATTGAATAAAAGATAATTTCAGCTAAGCCAATTTACTAACATTTACAAAACGTTAAGTTTTTGATCGACAATAAATACTCAAACATTGCAATTTAATTCTACACAGTTCGAACAATTTTGTGATTTTTCATCTTATAAGATGCATATATCTTACATAATAAGATTTAATAAGATAATGAAGCATCATGTTTCACACAAGCTTATATTCAAGAACATGTAAAATTGTGTGACTTGAAAATTACGTGATTCGAAATCGCATGAAATCACGAAGCACGCCAGTAAAATTCAGTACGAATGTAGTATTGTGTCACTTGACAAGATAAGTAAAATTGTATCGTTTGTAGAATTATGTTACCTGTAAGATTCATAATTTTTTCTGTGTACACACAGATAAAAATAGTTTGTGAATTTACATCTATTTTCATGCACTTATTTGAAGCAGATAATTAAACATAAAATTACTTTACAATTATGTACGTTTCAATACAATTTAATCGCAAAATAAGCGTTAATTCAAAAATACAGTTATATTAATTGAAAATTCAATGCAATTCAATTTAGTTTTGCATCGATTGAGGTTTTCAATCAAAATTTCGATTCAACCCATGTCTATTCCATGTTACTATTGATTTACATCTCGTGTAAATTTCATTATTTCTTTTTGTGCAGAATAAAAGAAATAAATCTACCTCTCTCTTAGATGGTTGCTTTCGAGATATTAAGACATACATGCTTTGATTTGGAACACATCTTTGCTTTCTATATAGGGGTGCAAATTAGAAATTCAAGTAGAAAAGTGGTCAGCTTTTGAACACTTTCAGCTCAGTCATTTTAATTTCAATCAGTAATTTCATTTCACCAATTGATTGGAAATATTTCTACGTACACCGAAACCTCCATTTACGAACTAAACGGGGGTTCGTAAAAAGAGGTAGTTCGTAAAAAAAGTTTACGTTATTTGGGATTTGGTTCGTAAAAAAAGTTTACGTTATTTGGGATTTGATTCGTAAAAAAAGTTTACGTTATTTGGAATTTACTTCGTAAAATAAGTGTTGTGTGATTATTGTGGAAACCGCGCATCATATGTTTATTTTCGGAACGGATGTGAAGAGTAAGAGCAAGAAAATGATGTTTGGGTTCGCTTCAAAATCCAAGATGGCGGCTTCCGGTTTATTGAGATTGCCTAAAACCCCTAACAATATGGGTATCTTCGGAACGGAATTGATGAGTAGATGTCGGAAAACGATGTTTGAAGTGGTTCTGAAATCCAAGATGGCGACTTCCGGTTTCTTGATATTCCTTGAAAACCCTTACAATATGGATATTTTCGGAACGGAATTGATGAGTAGATGTCGAAAAATTATGTTTGAAGTGGTTCTCAAATCCAAGATGGTGACTTCCGGTGTGTTGATATTTCTTGAAAACCCATACAATATGGATATTTTCGGAACGGAATTGATGAGTAGATGTCAGAAAACAATGTTTGAGGTAGTTTTGAAATTCAAGATGGCGACTTCCGATTTGCTAATATTCTTTGAAAACCCTTACAATATGGGTATTTTCGAAACGGGGTTAATGAGTAGATGTCGGAAAATTATGTTTGAAATGGTTCTGAAATTCAAGATGGCGACTTCCGGTTTGTTGATATTCCTTGAAAACCCATACAATATAGGTATTTTCAGAACGGAATTTTTGAGTAGATGTCAGAAAACGATGTTTGAGGTAGTTTTGAAATTCAAGATGGCGACTTCCGATTTGCTAATATTCCTTGAAAACCCTTACAATATGGGTATTTTCGAAACGGGGTTAATGAGTAGATGTCGGAAAATGATGTTTGAAGTAGTTCTGAAATCCAAGATGGCTACTTCCGGTTTGTTGATATTCCTTGAAAACCCATACAATATGGATATTTTCGGAACGGGATTGATGAGTAGATATCAGAAAATGAAGTTTGAGGTGGTTCTGACATCCAATATGGTGTCATCCGGTTTCTTGATATTCCTTGAAAACCCTTACATAATGGGTATTTTCAGAACGGGATTGATGAGTAGATGTCAGAAAACAATGTTTGAGGTGGTTCTTAGTTCCAAGATGGCAACTTCCGGTTTCTTGATATTCCTTGAAAACCCTTCCAATATGGGTACTTTCGGAAAGAGATTTAAAAGTTGACGTCGGAAAATTATATTTGAGGTGGTCTTGAAATGCAAAACAGTGACTTCCGGTTGATTATTATTTTTTGAAAATTTTTGCCATTTTCCTTTAACTCTATTCCTTTAAAACACTATACCGTTCCGAAAATACCCATATTGTATGAGTTTTCAAGGAATATCAACAAACCGGAAGTCGCCATCTTGAATTTAAAAACTACCTCAAACATCGTTTTCTGACATCTACTCATCAATTCCGTTCCGAAAATATCCATATTGTATGGGTTTTCAAGGAATATCGATAAACCGGAAATCGCCATATTGGATTTCAGACCCACCTCAAACATCATTTCCGGACATCTACTCATTAACCCCGTCCCGAAAATACCCATATTGTAAGGGTTTTCGAGGAATATTAACAAACCGGAAGTCGCCATCTTGAATTTCAAAACTACCTCAAACATCGTTTTCTGACATCTACTCATCAATTCCGATCCGAAAATACCCATATTGTATGGGTTTTCAAGGAATATCAATCAACCGGAAGTCGCCATCTTGGTTTTCCAAAATACCTCAAACATCATTTTCCGGAATCTACACTTTAAACCTGTTCCAAAAATACCTATATTGTAGTAGTTTCCATGGAGTCGGAAATCGCTTTCGATGAATGACAAAACCTCTTTTTACGAAGTAGGTTCGTAAAAAAAGTTTACGTTATTTGGGATTTGGTTCGTAAAAAGAGGTACGTAAAAAGAGGTTACGTATAAAAAGTGTTCGTAAACGGAGGTTTGGGTGTATTGATTTGAATGTTCATAGCCATGTATTTTCAATTATTATATCATTGAAATGTTGATTAATAGCTAAAAGTGCCTATTTTGTCTACTAGAAATTTCTGGCATACCGGATTTCCCTGCCATAGACGACGGTTTTGAAGGAGTAAGGGGCTGTCCATAAAAGACGTCACGCCGCAAGGTGGAGGGGGGGTGTTTCCCAAAGATGACATTTTGTGACAGGGGAAAGGGGGGAGGGTTGTTGGAATGTGACGTCTAATATTTTCAATGAGCGCATTTCTGAAATACCTAATTATGTTATGTTATGTTATGTTATGTTAGCCCTATTTCCTGAAAAAATCTCCACAATAAAGGTTTACATTCTACAGGAAAACGTGTATTTGTTGATTTTAGAGCTTCTTCTTGTAAATTCGGAAATCAATGATGTAGGCAATCATTTCTGTAGTGATCAGCAAAAGTGCACGGAAGGGTGAGCAAATTAGCGAAATTAAATTTTTTTCCTGATATCAGTAAAAAAAGATGCCTTCAAACGGTTTAACTTAAGTTATGCACTGACAATTTTAGTCAATGTATATGAGTTTGGGTGAAAAAATCGGTTGGAATTATGGATTTTTTTACTCTCGGAAATGTAATGATAGGTAGTAAGCAGATGTGGAATATAAACCACACAAAGAATGAAATAATTTCAAAAACTTTGTTTGGTCGGTCGCATCGAAATTTCATGCTTCATGATGTATTTAAAATTCATTCAGCAATACCATGTTGACGGAGTAATATTAATAAAACCATCAAATAACATTAACATATATGCTTTTATTATCAATAATTATAATGATAAGAAAAACATGTTCAATCATAAAGCATGTCATGCAGCTGATTATTTTCCTCTGTTTAGCTTTATTATCATACACAGAAGTAACATCCCTGGTAGAGATGATTTGCAAACCAATTATTAAAACCTAACATCTCAATGGTAGGAAATAACATTATTTAGTTTGAAATAAGAGTTAAAATATCAAAAATCATTGCAAAGTCTGCATGAGAAAATAACGACAAAATATAAAATTCTGCTATTGTAACATCAAAGCAAGAGCAAAACATTTATAGAATACGAATTTTTCAGTAATCTTATTTTCTAGCATTAAGAATAGTATATCATAAGAATTTCTCTTATCTTATTCTGATGCAGTATATTCAATTGTATTCCATTTGAAAAAGGAACCACTGGATCAATTGTACTTAATGAAATTGGTATGCCTCATCAATAACGAAATAAGATATAATAACAAATCTTGATGCTAAATAGATTTTGTCTAATCTATCAAGAAGATTCCTTCGATTAAATATCAAAAAAATATGAAGTATTGCTATGACAGCACAGGAACATCAAAACAAGATAAGATGGTAACATTTGTTATTATTTTGATTTTCGTTTACTATTCACATCTACCCGGGAGGAGTGCAAGTTTTGCTAGGGCAATTCAAACGCGCCATTCAAACGCAGCGCCTGCTGTGTGCTCAAACCCTGTGCTTCTGTTACTTCCATAAATGCCAATGTCAATGTCACGTCAAAAAGCGTTTTCTTGAGTTTAATCAAAAACAGTGCATCATCATAAACATCATCATCAGCATCAACCAGCTGGAAGTAAAACAAAGTCTTTTGTCGCTCTAATCACTATGTGGTGTGAAATATTTTTTTCAACTAATTGTGCATGGAACATTGCTATTGCGTAAAGAATGCTGTCAAATTAACAATATCAATGTGATTACGATCCAAACTTATTATTTCTTGAAATTTTCATCTAGCATTTATTTCTCTTAATCTAGTATTCATTTTATTGCGAATGAAACAACGGTTGCGAAATCGAACACGGGATGCATCAAACTAGAATATATGTAGAAACTACGTAAACCATAACGTTAGGTTATGGAAGTAAAAAATTGCCAAAAAAAAGCGTGACGTCTTTTATGGACAGCCTCTAAGCGATATGGGAAAGCATCGCTCTGATTGGTCAATCGATGCAAAAGCGAAGCTGTTGGAAGCACGCGAATCTATAAATAGAAGCAAAATTATAGCTAACGTTTCAGTCCTACGAGTAGCATGCTAGAAGTAGGTTGTTACTAGACAAAAAGTGCCATAAGCTTTAATTGGTATGCTCTGATCTTGTGTCATGCAAGCTCGGATGAAATTCCATGTAAAATCATTTTCGCCAGAGAAATTTGCAACTACCCCAGGGTAAATTTTGAGTGCATGAGATTAATTTCTAATTTATATAAAACAAACTCGATTTATAATGAGATTGTTTGTCGCTTCAACCGAAATCGCAGAATGCTAGTAATGGTAGAGAAACTTAACGCTATAGAAATAAGTGTGTGCAAACAAAACTTGAACACAAGCTTGGCGAAGAGAAGCTTTAATATCAAAATCCGTATCGCAAGATATACCTAAGATATCATTGCATACATTTGAGATATTCATTTGATTTTCACCTGTCTTGCAATGCTGTGAAAAAATATTTCTAAATTCCCTTTATAGTTTTTTTTGGCATTAAAAATGCCTTACTCTTCACTATATGGGGCCGGGTGTCAATTAAAAGTTTCAAAAATAGTCGCGTAACCTTTTTGTGTCATAATTTTGAACGTTAATAACTCGGTCATTTGTTGATGGATTGTTATAATTTAACAACCAATCGATTCGGAAACTTTTAACTTAAACATGTATGACGACGTCTTTTCAGTATTTCAATAGCATACTATTGAAAAAATGGTTGGAACTGATCTATGTTTTTATCCACCAATCCCTGTTGTGCAAAATGACGTCAACTTCTTGTTCGGCATAGGAGGCTTTGCGTCATGCATAAAAAACACCGTATCGTTATGCGTAGTATGAAGAGAAATCTATAAATATAGGCTGCACAATATTTCTTTGCCTAGTTGATGTTTGACTGTGAATGAAACAAGTAGCTTGTCCAGTGAGCTGATGACTGGATTGTTCACTTGACGGATTGTCGCTTTTGCATTATGTGTTGGTGAAATTTCCTGTTGTCTGTGCAACACCGTGTTCGCTTGAGCATCTTATGTATCATCTAGCTATTGAAAAACCGAATCAGCGTGGTTTCCGATTCTTTTGAAATATCCCATGTATTTAGCACATTTTTGGTCGATTTTGCCATTAAAAATGCCTTACACTTCGCTTCCCGAGGCTGGGTGTCAATTTAAAACATGCAAAACTAATCGCGTAACATTTTTCTGTCATAATTTCTAACGCTTATAACTCGGTCATTTGTTGATGGATTTATATAATTCAACAACCAATCGATTTGGAAACATTTAACTTAAACTTATGAGATAACGTCATTTGAATATTTCAATTGCATACCATTGAAAAATTGGTTTGAATTGAGTATTTTATTTTGGTTTTCTGGTAACTGTCAGGCCAATTTTGAATTATCGGCGATAGATTTTTGGATCTAATGTGCAGCGCTTGTTTCTCGATGATTTGTTAATGGATTTTCCTAATTTAAATGATTCCAAAGATTCGATATTGTAAGCTTCAAAATGTTTTAATTTGGCAGCGGATCGGTTTGCATACTTAAATCTCCATTACCATAAGAACAAAACGGTGGCGCGCAAATGGATTCAGTATAAAGTTGTATTCATCTTTTTCATTGAATGTGACTGACAAGTTTTGTCCCACCAGGAATTAAACGAAAATTATCATCATAAAACAAAATAGTTTCATTTGTTCAGGTTTAAATCTTTAGGTTGTTTGTACCTAAAATTGAGCTTTCAAGTAACTTTGAAGTGTAGTGAAGTTTAGTGTATCATCATCATTATCATCTTAATTTTTGTATTTATTATGAAGACCCTAGAAACGTTTCATTTTTAATGTTATTGTGTTCGGTCGTGTCTTGAATACAACCCTCTAATTTTTTTAATTTTAGAGATGGTCAGTTGTACCTGAAACCCGACCCGAACCTGAACAGGACGGATATTGGTCGGGTACGGGTCCAGAAATAGATATGTATGTCCGGGTCGGTTACGGGTTTTTCATTTTAAACCGGTACGGGATGGGTTCAAATTAAAAAGTTTAATCGTGTTTCGGGACTTTTTTCGGGTTCGGGTGAAGAATTTCTTTTTTATGGGGTACGGGTCAAAAAAAGGTTTGGGTCGAGTACGGGTAAAAGTATTAGTTGTCCGATCGAGTACTGGTCGGGTTTACAAAAATGCTTATTCGACCATCTCCAATATATATGTGTGTGTATGTATGTATTTCTGTGTGTAAGTGACAAATAATGTCACAAACATAGATTCAAGTGAAAGATCTTATGATTCCATGGCTTGCTATTGAATTTCATCTTTATCCGACTTCCGGTTCCAGTATTAAGTATTTTTCCACAAGTGATAGTGAAACGAGGTGCAAAGTTTCATGAAACTTACTGGTAAATCCATCCAGTTGGTAGATTTTTTAATTAGAAGATATATAAGCCTACTTTGGCACTACTAGTCTCTAGTTTCCGCTTTCAAAAGCGTCGATAATAGTAAAGAAAAGCTCCTAAAACGAAACTCACTTCGAATTTTTAGCAACGGTTAAACCGATTTTTACAAATCGTAATTTAATTCAAAGCTCTAATTATATTAAAAGATACTGTGCAAATCCCATCCAGATCCGACTTCCTACACTACGACTACAAAATAACGATGCAAAACCGCTACGCATCAGTACGTGCTGGTACAGAAGAAGAAAACACCATCGGCTTTGTTCAGTTCACTGCGAGCGTGCTTTGTTCAATTTCGTATAGCGTGCAGTGTGGCTACATTCAAATCAATTTGTTTTAGAACAAAATCTAATCTCAAAATGGCAGCTACTGTTTGTTTACAGGTAGCATTTATTGTTATGTAATTTAATCATTTTCTTTTACTCTCTTACATCACATTTTTACCATCTTTATCAGAAGAATTTTAAGATAACATAAAGAATTACGTTACAATAATTACACGAAAAGTCAATATAGATGAACCGTCATTAGCAGATGAGACCATTTGTTATCCTTGATATTCTCTTTTATTCAATTTGTATACACTTGTTAGTATAATCACAAAATCATGATAACGATTCTATTTTATAAAAGTAGATTTATTGTCTTGCTCATATAGAAGGTTTATGCAATCACTTAAAAAATTGAGTAGATAAAATTGGTCCGGAGGGCTAAGTGTCCTATACCATTCGACAAAGTTCATCGAACTGAGTAATGTCTGTGTGTGTACGTGTAGATGTCTAAAAAAATATCACTCATTTTTCTAAGGCTTGACTGATTTTCACAAACTTAGGCTCAAATAAAAGGTTTCATAGTCCCATAGGTTGCTATTGATATTAATCGTGCTTTCATAGGTTAAAGTGTAAGTTCTTCTAAATTATCTCATAGGTTGCTGTTAAATTTCAAACCGTCATTTAGTGCAACGATAAGTGCAAAATAAAGAAAAAATCTTATTAACTAAGTTTATACCCAAAGAAAATTTAAAATTTGATTCAAGAAATTCCAAAATTCTCGATGGAATCTTCTAGTGATATTTTTGAAAATATAAGTAATATGATAAAATCATCATTACACCACTAGGTGGATTAAAACAGGTTTTTTATTAATTATGTGATGTATTCAAATTTACCCTTTTGGCAAAATGAAACGACTGTCGGTAAAAATCTCTTTCGGGAAATTGACTTTCGGCGAAATGTTCCGCTCTCGTCACGGAATACACAATATGAAATAAATCATATTTTAATAAATAACATACTAATAAACAAACGGGTTTACAAAAATGCTTATTCGACCATCTCCAATATATATGTGTGTGTATGTATGTATTTCTGTGTGTAAGTGACAAATAATGTCACAAACATAGATTCAAGTGAAAGATCTTATGATTCCATGGCTTGCTATTGAATTTCATCTTTATCCGACTTCCGGTTCCAGTATTAAGTATTTTTCCACAAGTGATAGTGAAACGAGGTGCAAAGTTTCATGAAACTTACTGGTAAATCCATCCAGTTGGTAGATTTTTTAATTAGAAGATATATAAGCCTACTTTGGCACTACTAGTCTCTAGTTTCCGCTTTCAAAAGCGTCGATAATAGTAAAGAAAAGCTCCTAAAACGAAACTCACTTCGAATTTTTAGCAACGGTTAAACCGATTTTTACAAATCGTAATTTAATTCAAAGCTCTAATTATATTAAAAGATACTGTGCAAATCCCATCCAGATCCGACTTCCTACACTACGACTACAAAATAACGATGCAAAACCGCTACGCATCAGTACGTGCTGGTACAGAAGAAGAAAACACCATCGGCTTTGTTCAGTTCACTGCGAGCGTGCTTTGTTCAATTTCGTATAGCGTGCAGTGTGGCTACATTCAAATCAATTTGTTTTAGAACAAAATCTAATCTCAAAATGGCAGCTACTGTTTGTTTACAGGTAGCATTTATTGTTATGTAATTTAATCATTTTCTTTTACTCTCTTACATCACATTTTTACCATCTTTATCAGAAGAATTTTAAGATAACATAAAGAATTACGTTACAATAATTACACGAAAAGTCAATATAGATGAACCGTCATTAGCAGATGAGACCATTTGTTATCCTTGATATTCTCTTTTATTCAATTTGTATACACTTGTTAGTATAATCACAAAATCATGATAACGATTCTATTTTATAAAAGTAGATTTATTGTCTTGCTCATATAGAAGGTTTATGCAATCACTTAAAAAATTGAGTAGATAAAATTGGTCCGGAGGGCTAAGTGTCCTATACCATTCGACAAAGTTCATCGAACTGAGTAATGTCTGTGTGTGTACGTGTAGATGTCTAAAAAAATATCACTCATTTTTCTAAGGCTTGACTGATTTTCACAAACTTAGGCTCAAATAAAAGGTTTCATAGTCCCATAGGTTGCTATTGATATTAATCGTGCTTTCATAGGTTAAAGTGTAAGTTCTTCTAAATTATCTCATAGGTTGCTGTTAAATTTCAAACCGTCATTTAGTGCAACGATAAGTGCAAAATAAAGAAAAAATCTTATTAACTAAGTTTATACCCAAAGAAAATTTAAAATTTGATTCAAGAAATTCCAAAATTCTCGATGGAATCTTCTAGTGATATTTTTGAAAATATAAGTAATATGATAAAATCATCATTACACCACTAGGTGGATTAAAACAGGTTTTTTATTAATTATGTGATGTATTCAAATTTACCCTTTTGGCAAAATGAAACGACTGTCGGTAAAAATCTCTTTCGGGAAATTGACTTTCGGCGAAATGTTCCGCTCTCGTCACGGAATACACAATATGAAATAAATCATATTTTAATAAATAACATACTAATAAACAGATCCCATCAAAATCAGTCAGTTTTAAAATCGACAGCTGAAATATCAAGACGGCTGTGAAAAAAATGACCGTCAGTATCGATGCGGCTGTCAAACATGCTACATCCAGTGAAAACCCAATTCACAATTTATGCGATAACGATGCAAACATCCGATTTAGCGGCTGTTTTCTGATCCCCGGCATTTTCTAGCCATTTATAGTTGAATGACCACCGACCGCCCGAAGGGACATTTGAAAGTCTAACCGTAATACTTTTGACATCCCTCATGTCATTATTGCCACTCAATCACGAGAGAAATGAAAAATACAAACAAATACATTTCCCCCTCGAGCGAAGATGAAAGAATTCCGTGAAATGTTTTTGTGTATATTCCATGCGGCTACAACCTGGAACAAGCATCCATTCACAGGCAAGTGACCACAACAACGAACGTCAATCCAAGAACGCTCTCCTCTGAGGCAGGACGAGAGATGGAAAAAGAAATCCTTCCACTCCACCACCGACAAGACAAGTCTGCCAACGACTGTGTTTTTCCATCATTTATTTACGTCATGTTTTCCCATCCGAATGGCAGTTTCCTTACACCCAGTTTCCGGTCGGTTGCTAGCGTGAGGCCACGATGACAAAGAAGGGAGAACCTACCTTAGATTTCATCTCATGCACGTCCAAAGGTCGAAACGTGCATATTAGTGATCTGAGATAGAGTTGAGAAAAAAGTCATCGTTGCTCGAATAGACCCGAATTTGAAACCATCGCTTGTTTACTTTTCCAGCTTTTCTCCCAACCACTTCCGGGACAATATCTCACTTATCCTTTTGGAACTGGCCCAAAAGGCTTCGGCATAGCTAAAGATTTAGTCAGTTTGTTTACCTTTGTTCGAGTTTGCGTTACGGGATAGGATGGAATGAAGCCACCTTCGTGCGTCTTTTTTTTCGCTTGCTCACTAGCTGAACTTGGCGTATGGAGAGCACTTGGAAAGGTGACCGAAGCAGGAGATGCTGAATATTCTACGTTTTGTTATTCGAGAAAGTATGCAAATTGCGGGAAGACTGGAAACTTTTCCCCACTGCTGGGTTTATTGAAATTAAGGAGGTCAGTGGTAGGTAAAACCATTCGTTATCGAACCTCGGCGCAGTGAACGCGGTGGAATGTTATTCTTTGCCGTTGGGTTCTTCTGCCAGTCGACTGGACGTCTACATTTTGCTCTATTTCGAACGTATCCTTGCAGAGAAGATAGAAACCGATCGGATACATAATGGAATTGTTACGTACATAATTCGATAGGTGATGAATGGATTCCAAATGGGAATTATGGGATTCGGTGGGGCAAACGTAAATGGACCGTTCCACTTCCAGTGGCAATTTGCCGGTTTGTGCGGAGCTAGGAAGTGAATTTTCCGCATGGAATAGGAGATTCCGAAAGGAAATGGTAGAAAAGGTACCGGGCAGGATGAGCGATAGTTCTATTTCGACTTGATGAAATTAAGCATTAGCATTTCTTGAGATGAAATGTGTGAGTGTTTTTTCCTGGAAAACTCAATTGAATCTACCATTGGAACAGCTTTTATCGTAAAACGTTCTTTTAAATAGAATAGTTGATGAATTTTTCTAGAGGAATGTTTCAGTAGTTTCATCAAACCATATTTTCACACTACGAGCACAGAAATCTTCACCGACTGAGCTGATATTAGGCAATAATAATAGAATATATATTGGATCCGAAAAATTCTTCGGAACGAGTTTATATCATACAACCATTGGGAAATTTTCTTTCGCAGTACCATTATGTCTAAATTGTTTATTTTTATCCGGGAATCAATTAAAAGTTTAAAAAATAGCCGCGTAACCTTTTTGTGTCATAATTTTGAACCTTAATAACTCAGTCATTTGTTGATGGATTGATATAATTTAACAACCAATCGATTCGGAAACCTCAACTTAAACATGTATGGCAGCGTCGTTTCAGTATTTTAATAGCATATTATTAAATTTCTGATTGAGCTGTTAGTAGAATGTTCTCATTAATAGTACTGTTGTTGTACCGTTGAATTCCACTATATCACGTCATTACACTCTCACAAAGTCACTATTTTCACAGTCACTATTTTTCCGAAAGTGTATCAAACGTTATAATACAGATACGTATTTCGGAATGCTATTTGCATCCTTCTTCAGTGTATCGGTTTGATAAGTTTTTTGAAAGAATGCTGCAGTGAAGTTCCTTTTATACAAACGTAAGTAGGTAAACCACAAAAGGGACAAAAAAAATTTGAAAAGGTAAAAACAGGTAATAGAAAACTGGAAGAGTTAAGTGTTTTCTATGTTTTTTTTTTTTATCTTGGATATGAGTAGTAACTGGAAAAGCCAAGAAGATCTATTCCCTTGGTCTCGGTTTAATAAAGAGATGGAGTTGTATTTGAATATTTCTAAACTTTCTGCTGAATCTAATTTCCATTGATTGAAAATTTGTCTTAAGATTTTTATGTCATTAGTAGTGAGTTCATGATCTTCAAAAAAGGCATGTTCTGCTACTTTTGACTTGAAGTGATGTGGTAGTCCCTTTTCCAATTCTTTGGATGCTTTCGCTATTTCTGAGATATGTTCCTTGAAACGAATGTCTAGTGTTCTCTTTGTTTGTCCGATGTATATTTCATCGCCATGAGGACACGAGATTTTGTATACCCCAGACTTTTTCAAATTCTCTGTAGGATCTTTTGTAAAACCTAGTAGAGTTTTCAATTGGTAGTTCATACTGCTGAACACTAAATCTAAACCAAATTTTCTTAGTTTTGATTTTAGTGGGTGTGAAATGTTTCGATTGAAGTCCACCGATATTCTTTTAAAATTTTTAGAAGGGGGGGGATCAAAGTTGTAAGTGATTGTTTTTTCAACAGTCTTAATTTTTTATCGAAGATGGTTTGAATTGTATGCTCTGGATATCCATTGAACTTTCCAATTTCGAAAATAAAGTTTTTCTCTTTTATCGCAGCATCTTTTCTAAGGGACAAGGATAGCATTCTGTGAATCATATGGTGGAATGCTGCCATTTTGTGTTGATGGGAATGATTAGAAGTATTTGGTATGACACGGTCCGTATTGGTTGGCTTCCTATATATTTCGAAAGTTAAGGATTTTTCCTCCCGGACAATAAGAATGTCCAAGAAAGGTAAACTGTTGTCTTTCTCTTCCTCATAGGTGAATTTAATACTTTATGTAAATTATTAATTATTTCTAAGAAGTTCGATAAATCGTTGCGTTTGATGATGCAAAATATATCATCTACGTATCTCCACCAGCGATTAGGTAATAATCCCTGCTTATTTAAAAGTTCTTCAAGGTTTGCCATGAATAATTCACATAAAAACGGGGAGAGTGGATTGCCCATTGGTGCCCCTTGTTCAGAATTCAGGCGAAATCGAAGATGACGAAATGATGGTATCTTTCGATGTAACCGCCTTATTCCCAAGTGTCCCAGTGAAGGACTCAATCAATCTGTTGGAAGATTGGTTACTTATACAAAATAGTAGTAGTTTATGGAAATGCAAAGTACGGTCTTATCTACGGCTTTGCATGGATGTAAAAAACAATCACTTACAACTTTGACCCCCCCTTCTGAAAATTTTAAAAGAATATCGGTGGAATTCAATCGAAACATTTCACACCCACTAAAATCAAAACTAAGAAAATTTGGTTTAGATTTAGTGTTCAGCAGTATGAACTACCAATTGAAAACTCTACTAGGTTCTACAAAAGATCCTACAGAGAATTTGAAAAAGTCTGGGGTATACAAAATCTCGTGTCCTCATTGCGATGAAATATACATCGGACAAACAAAGAGAACACTAGACATTCGTTTCAAGGAACATATCTCAGAAATAGCAAAAGCATCCAAAGAATTGGAAAAGGGACTACCTCATCACTTCAAGTCAAAAGTAGCAGAACATGCCTTTTTTGAAGATCATGAACTCACTACTAATGACATAAAAATCTTAAGACAAATTTCCAATCCATGGAAATTAGATTCAGCAGAAAGTTTAGAAATATTCAAAAACAACTCCATCTCTTTATTAAACCGAGACCAAGGGAATAGATCTTCTTGGCTTTTCCAGTTACTAATGGTTAGAATCGACCTATGTTTTCAACCACCAATCCCAGTTGTCCAAATTGACGTCGTTTTCTTGATAGGCATGGGAGGCTTTGCGTCATGCCTAAAAACACCCGTTCCTTCTGCGTAGTATGAAGAGGAATCTATAAATATATGTTGCAAAATATTTCTTTGCCTAGTTGTCCAATGTCCAGTCCAGTGAGGTGATGACTGGATTGTATATGCGTTCGCTCGCTGGATTGTTGCTTTTGCTTACTCTTCAGCATACGAGGCTGAGTGTCAATTTAAAAATGCAAAACTAACCGCGTAACCTTTTTCTGTCATAATTTTGAACGCTTAGAACTCAGTAATTTGTTAATGAATTTATATAATTTAACTACCAATCGATTCGGAAACATTTAACTTGAACAAAAATTGGATTAGTTTGGATTCTATCGCCACTGTCGTTTGCGAAGCTAGTTTCGCTTCCGACAAGAGCGATTACGTCACAGCTGCCAGTCATTTGCATTGGTGAAAAAGAAACGGTGGAGAGCATTACACAAAATCAGCCGTTCTAATGACTCTAAATCTAGGAGAGGTAATCTATAATAGCTTAATTAGTGAAGCCTTCTTTGTTTTTGCGAAAAATGTGAAAAAGGGGAATGCTTGCATAATTCATACAATTGATCAACTAATTGATAGTCGGAAATGTTAAGGAACATGTCAGTTGTTTTCGTATTCACGACATCCAGTTATGTCTCTGACATTACCCACCCGCCTTTTTTGTTACTGACTTTTTCGTTCCCCCTTCTCTGTCTCTTCACCATTTGATGGCAACTAATTAGATCTCTGTTGTTTTCAGACATCTTGTTTCCATACCCCTTTTTTCACCTCGCTTTCCACAATATTTACTTTTTTTGCATTCTCTTTCGTAACATCACCATCACAGCCCACGGAAGACCGCTCCAGTCGAAAACCAGCATGCGGGCCACCCGCCGGGCCTTCGTAGCCTGAAGGTGTTTCCCGCGGACCCACACGGAACGAAGGATGCGGCCAGCATAGATATTTACCAACGCCATCTGGAAGACGCATGCAGTATTCAATTCACCGACCACTGCCGATCGCCAGCTGATAGCTGGATTTTCAAGAATCCGAAATGACATAGTCTAATGATACTATTCTAGTTTTAAGTTAGTCGTTAATGGAGATTAGAAAATACCCTTGGCATTTTGAACGCTTATCACTCAGTCATTTGTTGATGGATTTATATAATTTAACTACCAATCGATTTGAAAACATTTAACTTAAACTTATGAGGTAAAGTCGTTTAAGTATTTTAATTGCATACCATTCAAAAATTGGTGCGATGTGTTGATACCGTAACAATGAAAGTAACAAAATATTTTGTGCGGACTGTTTCACATGTTTTCTTCCTCGTATTGTTGCCATTGTATTTTCAGACACTTCTCGAATATTATCGACGCTTTTTAACAAAGGATCAATTAATTTACACTATTACTGAGTTTATTCGATGACGGTTATTCACATTTTTTCACATTTTTCGATCAAAATATATAAAATATTCTCTAATCGCTGTTTATAAAATGAATAAGTTTGTACGTTCTATCTGTCTTAAAAATTATATCTTAAGGTTGCTCGTATCCAAAATTGATATTTCAAGTAACTTTGAAATCATCATAATTGACTTTCATTTAAAGGATATTTTTCAAAAATTTAAAATGTAAAAATTTGTGGAAGGCATCAAAATAGAGTAGAATCAAATGTTTTGAAAGGATCTAACTGTCAATTTGAGAAGAGAAAGTTTATAATTTATCGCTGCTTAGTGCATCCACCATCATCTTTATTTTTGTATTTATTATGGATAGCTTAGAATTATTTTATTTTTAATGTAATCGTGCTCAGTCATGTCTTGCATACAACCCTTTAATTTTTTTTCTCTTTCTCGTGGTCGGACGATGGCTTTGGTAGAATGAGCGACAAAATTGATGCATTTCGTTCAGTAAATTAATTATTTAAAAACTTTTTGATATCTTCTTCCATTGAAATTATTGCAATTCGTACCGCAAATTACTCTTTGTTGTTCTATCTCATTAACTTATGTGTTAGAATAAGTGTGTCGTGAATTCCCCCTACTTTAGTGTTGGAGCACCGTTAAAAAAATATAATGCACAATTCACATGATCTATCAACTTCTGAGTACGGCTTTAGATATTCAGAACTTTGAATAAACGTGCTAGTTTTATTAGTTTTCATATCATCCAGTTATGTCACTGACATTACCCACTCACTTTTTTCAATACACTAAGCTTTCTCGAAGATGTTCGAATATCTCACGCGCGTTTGAACTTAACTTATTATAAGTTTGATAAGTTTACAATGCTCATGACGAAATCTTTTTGTTCCTAAAATGTAATCGTGTAAGTTAGTTAGTTTTCTTTATTAAAGAGACTTTCAGCCGGTGGCTGGTTCGTCTCTGCGTGTAATCGTGTAAGTGACATAACCGACATATCGTACTATTTCTATGCACATTTTTATTTCTCAAGACAGAATAGGGTAAAGGCTCCCTATTTCATTTCATTTGTAAGGATGTTACCTTAAAAACCTGATTTAGCCACTGAAATCACTATGATTTTTTCATTTTCTGCTTAATTCGCCTTGCTCCACATGGAGATTTGATTCACATTCCTTGGAAATTAAAATAATGTTCAAAAAATCAGCTAAAAACACTTCAGATATGTTCACTACTCTGCTAATTCCATCTCAAAGGATTTTTTTCATCCTATCGTTGGTCGTTTCTTCATCCTATTAATTAGTAATGGCGACAGCAATCAAAACAAAACATTGCACTATTATATTCTCAGGCTCAAAATGTCCTAATTTATTCTTATAAATGGCCTAATGGCAACTATAAGAAAACACACGATATTTTGAGAACCAGTTTTGAATCATTTCGACGATTAAAAATTTTTGGGCCATTTTCGTTACCTTTCGTTTTAAATTTAAAATTTTACTGTGCAGTTAATTTGGTAAACTTGACAAAAAAAACAAAACAGGAATTATTTTTATTCAGGCATTAGTCCTTCTAAAAACAAAATGCAGAGTCAGAGATGCCATTTATACAGATTCATATGTATTGTATAGATTTTTGCGTTCGCATACTGATTTAAATCAGAGAACAGATTCTATACAGATTTCCTAAATTTTATACAGATTTGTAATGGTCCAGAAAAAGTGAGATGTAAAAAATTAGACTTTTCTCTCTGAGTATCTAATGTAAATATTTGATTGCAGCGATTCTTTAAAAGTTTATTAATCAACAGACAAATCCTCGTTGAGTATTCTAAAGAGCGCGGCAACGACTTACGGAGAAATGAAAAATTATCTTTCAACATCATTTTACTGAAGAAAACAGATAGAGCAGATATAGACTTTTTATGCAAAGCAATATATATTTTCCATGAAAATATCTGGCATCTCTGTGAATAGCCGATGAAACACACACTTAACAGCGTTATGTTGATATATAGCTGAAAGAAACCAGTGCTACTAGATTTGCCACAATGGTTATTTCATTAGCATTTAACACGCTCTATCTGGTAATATTCGAAGCCGAAATAGTTTTATTGCAATATAAATATCAATAATATAATCAAACTAATGTCACGGATACCAAAAAAAAAAAACTTGTTGATGATAATTTGAAGAAGAAAAACAAATTTGTTTTGTAACATTATGAGAAAACCTGGCAGCTTTGCGAAACCAAATGGGATGAAAACAAAGCACAATCAAGTGAACTAAGTGAAAAACTTTCATCTCATATTTTTGATAAATTTTATTACTTGTCGGGTAGTTTTGAGGTTTTTGATCGTTAATTAAACAAGTGGCAAGTGAACATTACTAATTATGAAGTCATCCATCATTCAATAGTAGTATAATTGTGCGAAACAGTGATCATGTTTTGAGACGAACCGTTTAGTAGATATTCAGAAACATGACGAACTGTAAATCTTGAGACGAAAATGTGCCCTAAATCGAAAAGTGAGTTTGGTTTAAATGAAAAACACGATCACCGAAGAATTTAAAACCATTTCTTCCAATGGAAAAGTGTGACAACAGCTTAAATATTCATTTTTAAACATGTCACAGTTTGGTTCAGGTACGTTGTAAAATATTATTCATGTTCAAAGTAATGAGGTGAAGGGATGAGATGGAAATAGGAGCTCAGATAAAATAGGGAGCCCTTACCCTAAATGATCAAATTAAGGTGGTTTGTTGCTGATACAATCGGTTCCGCGAAAATTACCGAATAAACGACACACAGAGGGGTACACTCTGTTGTCAATTTTGTTGTTCGTGTTTGCAAAGATTATTTATTATGCAACCAACTAATCTTATATAGCGTTAGCACTAAGTTGGCTCCAAATAGAACTATTTTTAATATTGGTCCGTTTTCAGTGCTTCGAGAATAACTTTAGCATGTTTTTGCTTGTATTTCGGTCGTTTTTCTCGTAATGAGCGTTATGGTATCGTCTGGTTGTAACAGCGGTTTTGAGGTTGATGGCAGCAATTGATAGCGTAGTATATTTTTTCTTCTTGGTGTTATCGTAGAATATCAATTTTCATCCAAAGTAACAATTCGATGTAAAAAAATCCTTTTAATTATTGCCTTTGAATCAGTTGCTCGGAAGTGACAAATCGCCTTTCAATGTCTCGCGGTTTCAGTTCATAAGGTAAACAAATGCCTTGCTTTTTTAATCATTCCCATGGATTTTAATCGTACAGAAACTGCTTGTTTATTTACTATCAATGATTCTGCAATGCCACCAACTTTGGTTGTCCAGAGGCCTGTCTTTAACATTGAAATATCCATTCTTGAAACATCGAACCAATCCCCTACATAATTTATCAGTTGAAGCATTATCACCATAAACATCCACAAGCATTTGATGCGCTTCAGCTGCACTTTTCTCCCTAATAAAACAGAAAACTAAAATTCCATGCAAATGCTGCTTAGTTAATACACAATTTCTCATAATTAACACAGTGAAAAACAAGGTTTAAAAAAAACCTCGAAGCAATATGAACTGAATATTAATAATTGATGTCTAACCTCTTGAAGCTATCGACATCAGCAGTTACTGTTCAATATTCATGACAACAAAGCCATGTTTCGAAAATGGACCGAACTAATTTGTACTCCCAATATATATGGCTATTCGGAACAAGAAGAGTTTGAAATGTCCAAAAATATTCATGATTTTCAATAAGTATTGTTTAGACGTGTTCGATCATTTTCATCTTAGACAACCAAGCCACATTCCAAATTCCACTTCACCCCTGTAACGAGAACACCTGTGTTTGTAAGGTGCTCGTTTGACAGAAAATCAGATCAATCAGACCTTTGACTTTGCTCCCCCCTTGTGGGATACAGTTGCTTCATCTTTTCCCTGAAAATATTTCTTGAATCTCTTCTGAGACGAGAGTATTATCTGTACTGGTCAAAAAGATTCGATTCTCGTAACATTCGATCAGTTCCACCTAAAATCCTTCTGCTAGGGACACTTGCTACTCCTTCCACCCTCATGAAAATACCCTTACGACTACACCGAAACCTCCATTTACGAACTAAACAGGAGGCTCGTAAATGGAGGTAGTTTGTAAAAAAAGTTTACGTTATTTGGGATTTGGTTCGTAAAAAAAGTTTTGTGTACTGAATGTGAAAACCCCCAATCACATGGCCATTTTCGGAATGGATGTGATAAGTGGGTGCCAGAAAATGATGTTTGGGGTCGGTTCAAAATCCGAGATGGCGACTTCCGATTTATCGATATTCCTTAAACATCCTTACTTTGTGGATATTTCCGGAACGGAACTGATGAGTAGTTGGCGGAAAACGATGTTTGAAGTGGTTTGTAAATCCAAGATGGCGACTTCCGGTTTGTTGATATTGCTTAAAAACCTTTAAGGACTATTCACACATTTCAGTTCAGTGAAAGTGCCTTCAGTGCGCCGTCAGTGTTCTTTTTTATCGGTACCCTTCCATTCCGTTTCCGTGCTGTTTCCGTTCCGGCACAGCCAATACAATGACATACCGACTTCAGTGAAAATGAAAAATATCGGTGACGACGAATTTGAGTTTGCCGGATGGACGCGACACTGACGGCGAGCTGCACTGAAACGGCACTGTGCCGGATAGGTGTGAATGCGGGTATAGAAAACGAATGAAATAATATAAGTATCAGTGCACGGTGTCGTGCCGGCACTGAACCGGACCGGATATGTGTGAATAGTCCTTTACAATGTGGGTATTTTCGGAACGGGATTGATGAACAGATGACGGAAAACGATGTTTGAAGTGGTTTGGAAATCCAAGATGGCGACTTCCGGTGTATCAATATTCCTAAAAACCCTTACAATGTGGGTATTTTCGAATCGGAATCGATGAGTAGTTGAAGGAAAACGATGTTTGAAGTGGTTCGTAAATCCAAGATGGCGACTTCCGGTTTGTCGATATTCCTTAAAAACCTTTACAATGTGGGTATTTTCAGAACGGGATTGATGAATAGTTGACGGAAAACGATGTTTGAAGTGGTTTGGAAATCCAAAATGGCGACTTCCGGTTTGTCGATATTTCTTAAAAACCTTTACAATGTTGGTATTTTCGGAACGGGATTAATGAGTAGTTGACGGAAAACGATGTTTGAAGTGGTTTGTAAATCCAAGATGGCGACTTCCGGTTTGTCGATGTTCCTTAAAAACCTTTACAATGTGGGTATTTTCGGAACGGGATTGATGAGTAGTTGACGGAAAACGATGTTTGAAGTGGTTTGGAAATCCAAGATGGCGACTTCGGGTTTATCAATATTCCTGAAAACTCTTGCAATGTGGGTATTTTCGAACCGGAATTGATGAGTAGTTGACGGATAACGATGTTTGAAGTGATTTGTAAATCCAAAATGGCGACTTCCGGTTTGTCGATATTTATAAAAACCTTTGCAATGTGGGTATTTTCGACACGGAATTGATGAGTAGTTGACGGAAAACGATGTTTGAAGTGGTTTGGAAATCCAAGATGGCGACTTCGGGTTTATCAATATTCCTGAAAACTCTTGCAATGTGGGTATTTTCGAACCGGAATTGATGAGTAGTTGACGGATAACGATGTTTGAAGTGATTTGTAAATCCAAGATGGCGACTTCCGGTTTGTCGATATTTCTAAAAACCTTTGCAACGTGGGTATTTTCGACACGGAATTGATGAGTAGTTGACGGAAAACGATGTTTGAAGTGGTTTGGAAATCCAAGATGGCGACTTCGGGTTTATCAATATTCCTGAAAACTCTTGCAATGTGGGTATTTTCGAACCGGAATTGATGAGTAGTTGACGGATAACGATGTTTGAAGTGATTTGTAAATCCAAAATGGCGACTTCCGGTTTGTCGATATTTATAAAAACCTTTGCAATGTGGGTATTTTCGACACGGAATTGATGAGTAGTTGACGAAAAACGATGTTTGAAGCGGTTTCGAAATCCAAGATGGCGACTTCCGGTTTATCAATATTTCTAAAAACCTTTGCAATGTGGGTATTTTCGACACGGAATTGATGAGTAGTTGACGGATAACGATGTTTGAAGTGGTTTGAAAATCCAAAATGGCGACTTCCGGCTTGTCGATATTCCTTAAAAACCCTTACAATGTGGGTATTTTCGGAAAAGGATTGATGAGTAGATAACGGAAAACGATGTTTGAAGTGGTTAGTTACGGGTTTAAATTTCGACATTCTAAAAATTAATATTAAGTCGAAAAGGTTCCTTTATCAGGAAGAAGAAATTGCCATACTGAAGAGGTGTACATTGTTTCATCCGATTCGGAGAAAGTTGATCCTTCTATTTATTTCTGGAATTGCTCATAAATGTTAGAAATTCAGTGTCATGTGGTTGTCTATCTGACTCTTACCATTTGAACCAAATAATATCCATTTTTCTCAATTGCTTACAAAATGTTAAATCATATTCCGACGGGCCAGTTGCCATGAGATTTTGATAAGTCTAAATAAAAACAAATGTGTCGACTTTATCACGTACACTAAAACAACTGAAATTATAAAATGAAAATAAAAAAAATTGAGAACACGGGCATTGATTAGAAACCAAGTTTTAATGTTTGTGGTTGCTTTCAAATATTAAATTGAGACTTCCAGTTGTTCAATAAAATATTGAAAGCATACACTATAACTATAACAATATAAAATTATTATAGCTGTTCAGACGTCTACTTGTTATGGTCATTTCGAAAATATAGTACAATATTCAAACAACAATTATTAGCAAACACCTTTGTCAGAAGCATAACATCTTTTTAAACGATATATAATCAAATCGTAATGATCATCAAAGAATACCGATACAACTGTACTCACCATTTTGATTTTCGAAGCGCTTTCAAACATAATTTCCCGGTATATACTCATCAAACCTGTCCCGAAAATACTCATATTGTAAATGTTTTTAAGCAATATCAAAGAACCGGAAAACGCCATCTTGGATTTCCGAACCACTTCAAACATCGTTTTCCGTCATCTACTCATCAATCGCGTTCCGAAAATACCCATATTGTAAGGGTTTTTGAACAATATCGATAAACCGGAAGTCGCCATCTTGGATTTCCGAACCAGCTCAAACATCGTTTTTCGTCATCTACTCATCAATTCCAGTTCGAAAATACCCACATTGTATGGGTTTTTAAGGAATATCGTCAAACCGGAAGTCGCCATCTTGGATTTCCGAACCACTTCAAACATCGTTTTCCGTCATTTACTCATCAATCCCGTTTGCGAAAATACTTATATTGTAGTAATTTCCATGGAGCCGGAAATTGTTTTCAATGGATGCAAAAACCTTCTCATAAATGACTGAACTGTATTTAACAAACTTAAGCTCGTTTAACGCTACTGTCGGGCCATTGATTAAGTTTGAAGATCAAATGGCTGTTACTTCTGGTTCCGGAGATATGATGGAATAAGTGACGTAACCAACAAAACATGTTGTTTTTTACCGCTCTAACAATATATGTATAAGGTGGCCAATATTTTGGGATCACCTCAAATTTCGTAAAGCGGTAGTGCTCAAAAGTTCAAGCACCTCGAAAAAAGTCTCCATGCTAAATTTTAGCTAAATCGGATATGGCTAAAGGGTGCAGCCCGGCGGTTAAGGTTTGGAAATTTTCGATCTTGAAAAATCACTATGAGATTTCCGAAAACGAATTTTTTTTGTCACCAAAGACATTGAGTATCATCTCAACAAAATTTTTTTTGAAAAAATCGACTTTCTGAGATTGAGTCCCAGAAAGTCGATTCAAAAAAAAAATTTTTTTTCGAGAAAACACTAAATCTTGACGTTTCATGCAATTCTGACGTCGAATTATTTTTTTTCGATTTCGGAAATTTAATTTACCAATTTTATTTGTATTCACGACATCCAGTTATGTCTCTGACATTACCCACCCACCTTTTTCCATCTCAAACTAGTTAAAAAAAATCAATCCACACAATCCACTCTCACAAAAAGTAATCATACAAATTGCTCCAAATATACTTATATTGCCACTCGCATGTCTGGCACATATATTTTTATGTGCTACCCATTCTGACATTTAAACAGAAAAAAACACCAAGCCGTGAGACCTCGGTGGGGAACAATTTTCGAGCACAGGCGGCAGCTGAAACACCGGACTCGACGGAACACCTTCGCAGGAATCAACGAAGACGACGAATGTGATCCAGACATATCTAATCTGACGTAGCTGGCCCATATATGATCCACCCCCCACCCTCCCCCCTCTACCGCCACCCTTTATCAACGCATACTTATATTGGAAAGGATCACGAAAACAATTATGTTAAAGCCGACGTACTGCAGCTCCCCGGCTAGCACCGTTCTTCCCGTTCCCCGGTTCATGGCGAGCGATGAAACAACAACACGAAAAAAATATCTGAATGTTTCCTTTCAGCAGGAATTGTTCGCCGTACCTACGCTGGAGAGGAAACCGGTTGGCAGGAAAAGCTATCATCGGATTAACATGATGAAATCCGAGCTTAGCCGTCACTTTCAGATTACTTTTTGTGCGTGTGCACCAGGATTATGTTAGCGAGGCACACACACGAGTGAAACACAATTAATGGGCTTGATGGGAAATTTTTGCAAATAAAACTGAATCGTCAGTAAACGGAAGAGAAAAAAACGGGGGAGGGGGACGGTACTGAAAATCATTTGCTGATGCTGCAATGCTTGTTATACAATAATGCGATGACTTACGGATTGTACCTTCTGTAGTTTGCAATTTGTTCAATTAACTTTTAACAGCGATGTGTGACATTTCCAGTCTGCTTTTTCAAACTTGAACAGTTCAAAACTTCTCGCTGATGAAGCAATAACTGTTGATTCATATAAAGAATTGGATATGACTTGTGAAACAGATTACCGAAGGATAACTCGGAAAGGAAACGTGAACCGACAGTAACCGCTTGCCGCGCAAAGCTGTTGCCAATTAAGTGTCATATTTCATGTGGAAAATTATGAACAAGCTTGTCGAAGAAAAGTTATTGTCCCCTTTATCCGGTTCCATTTTTTCCCCGTACGTACTCAATGGCCTTTGTGGAGGATCAACCGGCTCCACTTCTTCCGCGTGTTGAAGCAGCCGAGTATCGTTGGGTAGTGACTTATCGCCCTTCCGTACATAGCACTGTAAAAGACAGGCGGCTTGAGTAGCGAAAAATATTCCCCTACACAGCACCCCCCACCCCTTTCATTTTGAGAACTGAAGAAAAGTGTCACACCCCCCAGCCTGGTTGACAGCTTTGATGCTGTCCGGATGCTGCCGTCCGAATGATGGGAAGCGGAATGGACTAAGACACAAGAGCAATTGAGAGACAATTTTCTCGTCGCTTAATTGTGGCCAAGTTGGAGCAAAAGGGCGGAAGCAAAAGTCCGAGCCGGAGCGTGCTGAAAGAAACGACAATTGAGATAAAGAACTTGTGGGATTAACTGAAGGGCTGTAGGAGTTTTCCGGTTTGCCCGTCAGGACAAAGAATATCATATGGCAGGAGGCCGGTCATTGTCGTTGTCGGGCTTGCGAATGGTAAATTGATTAGGTTTTTGCAATGGGCAAATTTACTGAACATAGTGGTAATTTGCGTGTTGCTGAATCATTCAATGACAGAACTAATGGTTCACTGTCGAAACGGCGAAATGGCGGTGAAACTTGGGAATGCTCTCTTTTCCTGTTGTCAGCACCGCATGTTTTGTATGCCAGGGGTCGGTTATAAACTTTGCAAAAAAAAATCTTATCAAAATGGTTTAGTGCGAATTTCATTATTATTTGTGTTTAGGAACTATAGCAGTTCGGCTGAAAAGTTCGTATCGTTTAATAGAAACACACATTTTTTTGCCAAAATTCGTTTTTATTATTCAACATAATTGCCATCAGAGGCGATACAGCGATTATAGCGATCTTCCAACTTTTCGATACCATTTTTGTAGTACGATTTGTGCTTTGCCTCAAAATAGGTCTCAGTTTCAGCGATTACCTCTTCATTACTTCTAAAGTTTTTACCAGCGAGCATTCTCTTGAGGTCTGAGAACAGGAAAAAGGCACGGGGAGCCAAATCTGGAGAACATGGTGGATGAGGGAGCAATTCGAAGCCCAATTCGTTCAATTTCAGCATGGTTTTCATCGACTTGTGACACGGTGCATTGTCTTGATGAAACAAAACTTTTTTCTTCTTCGAATGAGGCCGTTTTTTTTTAAATTTCGTAATTCAAACGCTCTAATAACGCTATATAATAGTCACTTTTGAAGGTTTTTCATTTTTCAAGGTAGTCGATGAAAATTATACCATGCGAATCCCAAAATACAGACGCCATAACCTTACCGGCCGATTGTTGAGTCTTTCCACGCTTTGGGTTCGGTTCATCGCGTGCAGTCCACTCAGCTGACTGTCGATTGGACTCCGGAGTGAAGTGATGGAGCCATGTTTCGTCCATTGTTATATATCGACGAAAAAAATCGGTTTTATTTCGATATAACAGCTCCAAACACTGCTCAGAATCATCAATTCGTTGTTGTTTTTGATCGATTGTGAGCTCACGCGGCACCCATTTTGCACAAAGCTTTCTCATATCCAAATATTCATGAATAATATGTCCAACACGTTCCATTGATATCTTTAGGGTGTGAGCTATCTAGATCAACTTCAGTTTACGGTCATTGAAAATCATTTTGTGCATTTTTTTCACGTTTTCATCGGTAACAGCCTCTTTTGGACGTCCACTGCGTTCATCGTCTTCGGTGCTCAAATGACCAGTACGAAGTTTTGCAAACCACTTACGAATTGTTGCTTCGCCCGGTGCAGAGTCTGGATAACACTCATCAAGCCATTTTTTGGTATCGGCGGCACTTTTTTTCATCAAAAAGTAGTGTTTCATCAACACACGAAATTCCTTTTTTTCCATTTTTTCACAATAACAAAAGTAGCTTCACTCAAAATGCAATATCTCACAAACTAATAATCAGACAGCTGTCAAATTTATACACGTATCTTTTGAAGGTTGGTACTAACTGAAAATGGTATGGGTTTAATTCTAGTGGCGCCCTCTCATAGAAACGATACGAACTTTTCAGCCGATCTGTTACTATGAATGCCAGAAAGGTAATCGTTTAATAAATATTGTTCATTGAGCAGTTGTTTGGTATTTTCATACCCTATTACAGTATAGCTGACGACACGACCAGGTACTCTGAAGAAAAAAAAACTACTAGAAAAGTGTTCATTAATGATTTACCATCAATTACCATAAATCGAGCGATCCCTCATATTTGATAGAAATAATATTCTCGAGCAACACTGTTGAGTTGCTACGAACTAGTTTCCATGGACTTCCAATTTAAATAAACAAACAGTTTGCCACCGGAACAGAATGGGGCTTATGTAGCGTTTACACTTCTGCTGGCTGCCAGTATGCTGGTGTCAGTGTACTGCCCTCTTATGAAAAAAACGTTAAACGGTGGTCCTTCGTTGGTCCAATACGTTCAATCATTGGACCACCGTTGAACGTTTTTTCCTAAGAGGGCAGTACACTGACACCAGCATGCTGGCAGCCAGCAGAAGTGTAAACGGGCCATTAATATAGAAAATTTATTCAGAATATTCGTGTTGCATCTGTGTTTGGATCCGCAGTTTAATTGTTCTTTACAGTTTATGGGCCCAGATAAATTGTCAAACGAAAAATTTAATTAGTTGTATCTTTGACGGGTAAATATTGCCGACTAATTTTTTTTTTTGTTTAGATTATAGAGGTTTTAACCTTGAGGTCATTCGCCTCTTCGGGCCAGAAAAGTTTCCTGACCCTATGTGCGGGATTGGGAATCGAACCCAGGTGGGTTGCGTGAAAGGCATCGACTTACCCATCACGCTATACCCGTCCCCCAGCCGACTAATTTGTTTGCATCGGAAATAAATTGAGCATGGCGCATCCGCAAAAATTTGCACTACTATGATGAGAATCCTTATTCACTGATATGTGAGTATAGGTGGACAAAGTGTTGCGGCCCATAACTTCATGAATGTTGACTTTCTTTCGTTTAGCGTTTAATTAGTTAACTTGAAACAAATATAGTAATTTCTCACACAACGATTACTGCATAACTAATCCTCAAGTGTAAAATCGCTTCTATAACTTCACATACCATCAACGTGTAAAACGAAATTTATCCAATTAGTCAAATTTTAAACAACATAGAACCGTTGGAAAATATCATAACAATCACTATTCATTTTTAACGAGTTATGGATTCGTCATCTTTGGTGCGGTTCCAAATTGAGAACCACACTACTTCAACCATTCTGTAATCATCGCTTCATGCTTTCATTCCTCAAATCTGTAATGTGTTCAAACGTTAGTAGTCTAAAATAATTATTATTGATGCAAATATTAATTCGACTTGATAATAGTTTCGGATTTTTAGACGTTGTTAAGTCGATACGAAACAAATATTTGAACGATTTTCGAAAATTCGTTTTAATTAAAAAGACCATAAATTTCTTGTCTATTTCATTTCTCCATTTTACCCTAGAGTGCTGTGAACTGCTTTTGTTATCAGCTACAACTCCTCATAAAATAAAAAACAATCTAAAATACAGTTTATGAGATAATCAATTCTTAAGATTCATGTGTGCTATATAATTGAAATACTATAGTTTTCATAATTTGCATCTCGGCAACGGCAGTATTTGGCGAAGTTTAGAATAGCACCTTATTTATTAAAAAAAATTTGCTAAATTTCATAAAATTTTATTTAGAAGAAATGTTTAAACAACTTTGAAAATCCACCTATCTTTAAAAGGCTATAACTTCCATGTCCATTGGTATTTCATCTTCGATTTTTAAGTTTTTTCCCCTTTATGGGCTACTCTGGCCGAGAGGGATAGTATCAATTTTTAAGTTTTAATATCAAAACTAATGAAATTGAAAGTTTTTGAGATTTCCGAAAATCGATTATTGAAGTCCTGGACGAAAAAGATTTTTTCGTAAGTTTCAAAAAAAATTATGTGAATTTACAAGGCTATACGATTTTTTCGGTGAGTTTAGGCTATGCAATCACTGTGAAATCCGACTTCTGAACGGAGGCCCGGAGGACCGAGTGTCAAATACCATTCTAATCAGTTCGTCTATATCACAAAATGTCTGTGGATGTATGTGTGCGTATGTGTGTATGTATGTATGTATGTATGTGTGAAGTAACCATCAGTTCAAGGCAGTGTATGCGGGTAGACTTACAGTAGATCCGAATTTGATTATCAGATAGCTTTCATATAACTGCTGTTAAGGAGGCCAAAACGGGTTTTAAGGACCCGGCGCCTTCCAGCAAGAACATCCAGTCATACAACAATTTTTTTTTTGCAACTGTTGTCATATAACAAAGAATTCCGCTATACCAGCTTAAATCCGCCTTATGGTTTGTTAGTTAAAAGGGTGCGTCTTACTCATTACAGACCTTCAGGGAGAAACACAAAGCTTCCCCCACGTGACTCAGGTTGACAATCCACTCCATCATTCAGTAATTCACTTGTAAGATATCCTGATCCACTACCTGCCCTTTCCCGTTGTCGATATAAAGCTTGCTTCATTTAGAATTGGAACAAACTTTTGCTCATATTGTGGCGCTCCTGGTCGGGAATTTTGTCAGCTTCACGTATGATTTTTGACATTCCGCAAATTGACTGTACTTTGTAAACAATCAACATGGAAGCCGAAAGAAGGGAAAAATGTGCACAGTTATTTGGAAAATCCATTGTGGTCTGCATTTAGGCTAGCTAAACAGCTGAAATTGCCCAGAAATACCGTACGGTGCGTTATCAAACGGTATAAGGAAATATTGACGACGATTCTGAAGCCTCAAACCAATCGTCGGAGTGGAACTGTCGATCGGAAACTGCGTGGTAAGATTTTGAAGACGATTAAGAGGAATCCTAATCTGTCGGACCGTGATTTGGCCAGAAAACTCGGTGCGGCTCATAGTATCGTGAGGAGAGCTCGACTCTGGGAAGGAATCAAGTCGTATCGAGCTAGCAAACAGCAAAATCGAACCATAAAACAGAATAATGTGGTCAAAATTCATGCTCGGAAACTATTCGACGGGTGTCTTCTGATAGACGATTAAACCTATGTCAAGGCTGATTTAGGGCAAATCCAAGGTCAAAAATATTTTACTTGGCAACGGCTCGGGGGGATGTTCCAGCCAAATTTAAATTTGTTTTTGCCGACAAATTTGCAAGAAAATTTTTAATTTGGCAGGGCATTTGCAGCTGTGGCAAAAAAAAAACGGAAAACGAACGAGTTTTTGTTACAAATAAGACAATGACATCGGAACTATACCAGAAAGAGTGTCTCTAAAAACGAATTTTGCCGTTCATTCGATCCCACGACCATCCCGTAATGTTTTTGCTAGATTTGGCAAGCTGTCATAATAGCATAGTCGTTCAAGAATGCACACTTAAAAAAACCGTGATTTCACATCTTATTAGATACACTTAAATGGGGCGTCGTAGTTCACGCAAATTTACGTGGAAGAACAGTTAATATTGTGTCTAAAACTCCATAACATGAAATTTTTTGAAATAAAAAAGAATACTGATAGCAACAGCCGCGACTTGAACCTAGAATCATTGGATCGCAAGTACGTCTGCTAATCGACTGAGCCACAGAAGCATGCATCTGCTTGGCTGGTGCATTTAAATTCATACAGTCGAACCTGCTAGCAGAACGCAAGTTAAAGTCGAGACCAGTAAAATTCAAGCTCATCTAACATTAAGTCATTCCAAATAAAATTTTCCGTCATTTGACAAATTAAGTCTCTAAGAATTACATCGTATGACGGATTAAGTCACTCGTAAAATTCAATTTCTTTTGGAGTGTGCAGAGAAAGGTGACCAGTTTGTTTCGAAAAACCTGCCTAACTGCCCCCAGTTTCGCCCTATTGAGAAATACTGGACAATCATGAAAAGGGCACTCATGGCAAAGGGAAAGGATGTCAAAGACATCAATCAGGTGGAATAAGATACACACTTAAAAAAAACCCTTTGATTTTACATCTTATAAGATGCACATAAATGGAGCGTCGAAGCTCACGCGAATTTACGTAGTAGAACATTTAATATTGTGTCTAAAATTCCACGACATGAAATTCAATGAAATAAAAAAAAAGAATACTGATAGCGACCGCCGCGAATTGAACAGAGAAATATGGGATCGCAAAGTACGTCTGTTGATCGACTGAGCCACAGAAGCGCACATCTGCTTGGCTGGTAAAAGGTGTATTTAAATTCATACAGTCGAACCTGCTAGCAGAACGCAAGTTACAGTCGAAACCAGTAAAATTAAAGCTCATCTAACATTAAGTCATTACAAATAAAATCTTCAGTCATTTGATTAATTAGGTATTTATAAATTACATCGTATGAGGGATTAAGTCACCTGCAAAATTCAAATTTTTTTGGAGTGTAGCTAAAACGATGGACGAAGAAGGTATGCGCCGCCTAATGAGCCGTTCGAGAATTCCTTCGAAACCGTTACGAATAATTTTATCCTTATTTTTTTTAAGTATGAAGAAAACGCTACATTTGTTAAAAAAAAAATATTGAATTCAATAATAAATAACTGAAATACTGAAATTGTCTTTGTTCCAATTCTATCTGAGGCAAACTTTAATTGAGCATAATACAATACAATATAAAACAATACAACATAATATAGTTCAATATAACATGATATAATATAATATAATATAATATATTACAAAGGACAGACATCCAAGCTAGTACAACCTTTTTAAAAAGCTGTGTAAAGCATACATGTGAAAATCCGTTAAAAATCATCGTTGCACACGAATTTGCGCGCATGAATGTCTGTTGGATATCTGTTCTCTGTTCTACACCCAAACCTCCGTTTACGTAACCTATTTTTACGTAACTCTTTTTACAAATAAAATCCCAAATAACGTAAACATTTTTTAAGAACCTACTTCGTAAAAAGAGATTTTTGCATACAATGAAAATCGTTTCCGGCTCATTTATATTGCATGGAAATTACTACAATATGGGTATTTTCGGAACGGGTTTGATGAGCAGATGTTGGAAAACGGTGTTTGAGATGGTTCTTAAATCCAAGATGGCGACTTCCGGTTTAATGATATTCCTTGAAAACTTTTACAATTTTTGGAACGGGCAAACGATGTTTGAAATGTATCTGAATTACAAGATGGCGATTTTCGGTATATTGGCATTTCTCAAACTTCTTACAATATTCCTCAAAACCCCTATAATAACGGGTTTGATGAGGAGATGTACTCAATATAAAACCCGTTCCGATAATACCCATATTCTGATGGTTTGTAACGAATATTGATGAACCGGAAGTCGCCATCTTGGAAATTGATGCGATTTAGAACATCCTTTTCCTGCAAATACTAATATTTTTTGTTCCATAGTTATCCAGTATATTATACATATCCAATAATATACATACTTAGGGAAATTTTTTTTACGTTTAAAATTCCAAATATTGCAGACTTTTTTTACGTCGAAAATTCAAAAATAACGTAAACTTTTTTTACGTCATAACTCGATTTACGAAGTCCCGATTATTACGTAAATAGAGGTTTGAGTGTACCCTAGAACATAATATAACATATCAAAATATAATATAAGACTATAATATATGAAGTAACATGCTATGATAAAATATATAACAGTTGATGTCGTAGTGTAAGTTATGCTCTTCTTTCGTCGCGATACTGCAGGAAATATAATATTCCTTTTTTAATAATAATAATAATAATAATAATAATAATAATAATAATAATAATAATAATAATAAAAATAATAATAATAATAACAACAAAATATTATACAATGTAATATAATTCAATTCAATCTATAACAAATAATGCAACAAACAACAGAACCACATGTTGCAATAAACTATGATAAATATTGCACTTTAGGATGGGCTTCAACCTACAAGCCATTTCGCACCCTCTCATTCTGCTACTAACGCAGAAGGCGATAGCACTCAGTCGACGCCGTTCTATTGACCAAATGTCATCATAGACGCTCGGGGTGACATGAGATAGGAACTTGTGAGAACTTAGTTATCTCACCATTTGACGACCCTGTGTGTATGTGTATGTATGTGACAAACACTGTTACTCTATTTTCTCAGTGATGGCTGAACCGAATTTCACAAACTCACATTCAATTGAATGGTCTTATGGTCCCGTAAATTGCTCTTAAATTTCATCCCGATCCAACTTCCGGTTCCGGAAATACATGGTGATATGTGCAAATCTATGAGAAAATGCACACTCAACTTCCTCGGAAATTTCTTAACTAATTTTTACAAACTAAGATGAAAATATAAGGTTTTGAAATTCTTTGAAAAATTTCCTAGAGGTTGAACCAGATCCGACTTTCGGTTCCGGTATTACATTTGTATTTTTTCACAAGTGATGGCAAAACGAGGTGCGAATTTGAAGAAAAACACTGGTAATTTCATCTAGTTGGCAAACCTTGTTAGCTGGTCGATATAGAAATCTACTTTGGGACTATTAAGAAGTGTATCGATAAGTAGTTAGCAACATTCAAACAGTTATTACTCTGATATGGCTTAATTTTTTGCAGCGTATTTTGCGGTGAGTCGAATTGATCCGGGAACGCGAAAGAAAATTCTGCACACTTGGTGCTCATAAAGTGGTGTCACGTTCAACGAAATTGCAAAACAGGTGAAAGTGCACCACACCAGTGTCAAAAATATTATCGAGAAGTTCGGTAAGACCCTTTCCATGAAGGATTTGCCCCGATCCGGTAGGAAAACGGGTCCCAGCCAGTCCGGCCCGGCCGGCGTGTTGAGTACATCAGGAAAACCCATCGGCGTCGACGCGGTTGGCCAAGTAGTTCAACACCAGCATCGGGATGATTCAACGGATCAAAGTTCGGAACTCCCTGAAAACGTACAAGAAACAGAAGGTGCCGAAAAAGTCCCTGGTACAGCAAGTTCAGGCCAAAACAAGAGCGCGAAAACTGTATAACCGGATTCTACAGAATAAAGACGGATGCATTCTGATCGACGACAAAACCTACGCCAACGAAGACTCTCGAGTGCTGCCCGGACCGCAATATTATACGAAATCGGTGTACCAGGACCTGGACGACGCTGACACCACGGTGGCGATGGAATAGGTTTGGCAGAAGGTTTTGGTCTGGCAAGCAATTTGTACCTGTGGTTTGCGATCGTCGATTTTCTTCACGACGGCACAGTTAATGCCAAGATGTACGAGGAAGAATATTAGAAGAAGAGAATGCTGCCACTGTACAGAAAGCATAAGGCTCCTCCTCTCTTTTGGCCGGATTTGGCTTCAGCCCACTACGCCAACAGTGTACAGTGTACAGTGGTTGTCAAAACATAATCTACAATTTGTGGAAAAGGACATCAACCCACCGAACTGCCCGGATCTTCGGCCAATTGAAAGGTATTGGGCAATTGTCAAGCGGCACTTTCGGAAGGAAGGTACAGTGTCCCAAAACATGCAGGAGTTAAAAAAAACTGGACAGCAGCCACCAGGAAAGTCACAAAAGTAACTGTGCAGAATGTCAAGTCCAAAGTGCGAGAGTTTCACAGAAGCCAGGATTTTCTTCAATATAATCAGTGAAATGCATAAAAATGTAATTTTTCTACAATATATCGAAAACTGATGTCAAAATATGTTGTTTTTTTCGCTTTTTTATTCAATAATCAATGTTTCTAACTACTTTTCGATACACTCCTTAGTCCCCGGTTTCCGTTTCCGTAAGCTTCGTTGATAGTGAAGAAAAGCTACAAAAACGGAACTCACTTCGATTTCTCAACAATGGTTAAACCGATTTTCACGAATCATGATTCAAATTGAAGCTTTCAATATTTTAAAAGATACTGTGAAATTTCATTCAGTTCCGAAATTAGATGGCGATGTGTGTCAAAACTTCGGTACGTGCTGGTACGAAAGAAGAAAACACCACCATAGAAGTATAGCAGAGTGCGTGCAGGGTTGCCACATTTAAATCTATATAAACTGGGTAATGGTTATGGTATTTGATACTCAAAGAAATTTTTGGATTTTATTCATATTTGAAAGACAAAATCTTGAGAGAATCCATAAGTGATGTTTTTGAAAATATAAGTAATATGAGAAAGGCATCATTACACCACTAGGTAGATTAAAAAATGTATCTAGATTTTCTGAAATAGTGTCAATTTTCAATCAAATTGCCGCATGTTGCCGCACCCTAGTATATACTTTTTGACATATCATGAAAATATTCGTACTGGTTCGCAATGGTGCTTACGAAAACAACTTATTTACGAAATTTCCATCGAATGTGTCAATTCGGTTACGATGGACTGTCGCGAAGCAATCTAAATATACTGCAAAATTAGCATACGTACTTATTAAGTTAACTATATTTCTTCTTCCGTGCGAAAATCCTTCGGCAGCTAAAAGTGCACTCACCGAAAAGGAATTCTAATTAAAATTTGATTCACCTAGTTCCATTCATCTTAACTTCTAGAGACTGAGTTAATCTTTAGAAATGGCCAGAAACTGACGAGACGAGAGAAACAGCAAGCCACGGGTCGACCTTTTTGACTTGGTAAGATGAAATCGGCATTATCAGTATTTGCTCACTTCCGAAACTTTTTCCCCTTTTCGCTGTGTTCAAGTTTCGCGTAGCTCATCCACTTTTATTCACAACAGCCCCGTCGCCGTTGTCGTTGTTGTCGTCGTCGTCGTCGTCGTCGTCGGAATCGCCGGTGATACCGTCGTTGCCGGCGTCATCTCTGCCATCGTTGGTACACTTCGTACTTCCTCTATTTGACTTAACTTTGTTCAAAGGATTGCGAGTGCGACTCGAAAATCAGACTGTACAAACCCCCACCCTCTCCTCGACCCCGTCGTTCTGATAACTGATTTCTGCAGCGATTTTTGCTGCAAACGAACTTTACTCATTTGTAAAAATAAATATAAAATTATATGGGCCAAGTAGGAAGGTACCGAAGCAAACGAATCAAAAGAAATGGAGCAACATATTCTGGCAAGTAAAAAGTGAAGAGCTAGCGAAACTTTCGTCTTGTGCCGTTTCGTACTTGTTTGCGTTGTTATCTTTCTTTTGTAAGAAAGGTGCTGAAAGTCAGTACAGATTTCTCTATATATTTTCAAATATTTGCAAATTTTAGTTATATATGAGGGAATACACGTGAAGCCTGGGCTACGAACGAAACTAGGGAAGATCAGGAAACCAGTCTCGGTATGAACTTTGATCGGAATTTGACAGGGAAGGGAGATTTTTTTTCTGACGAATTCGAGTGCATGTTCACCTCTAGGAGGTCTAGAAGCGGCTAACAACAGTGTTGATTACTCATGTTAGGGGCGGCCGAAATATGCATAGGATCAAAGTCCGATTTTTCAAATATAGCATACTTAACGTACTCAGCCTTCACTCTGGAGACACTGCTGATGGCAAAGCCACGTTTTTCGCACAAGTCTAACACGAGTACGATTGCTGTTCAAGCCACGACGCCAAGATCATCACGAGAGATGCTCAGCAGGCGGAATTGCAAATCGACCAAGTTCTGGTTGATGGACGGCATTTCTCGATAAACATTAGAAAAGGTCCCAAGTGCAAATGACAGTTTCTCTTTGCTTACTTTCTCTTTTATTTACCACGGCATATTTCTGTATTTTCCAACAAGTTCTCTGAGCAAATTTGTCCAAATTTCCAGTCCATAGATAATTCTATTTAAATCGTACAACAATTGTGTACAAGGCATTTATTTATATACAAAACTATGATCAACGAATTTTGGGTTTTAAACATTATAGTGAAATTAAGATTATCCAGAGAGATCTCTGGAAAAAAGTGCAAATGTACTGCAATTTACGATGTTCAGTTTAATACCGATTGAGATACATCCAAAATATTTTACACAAAAATATCTTAGATATAATCAGATACAATCGATACAAATGTTTGATACGAAATCTTGATATTTTAACAACAACCATGCTGAGTTTATGTAAAATTCAGATAGGTTTTGTATTATTATTACTATCAAAATTGGATACCATTTTGATAATTACATCCTATCGGGTTGATTTCGGATTTGGGTTGGGTTTCGGGTGCAAATACTCGAAACCCGACCATCTCTAGTAACTACCATTTCTGAGACATTTGACCACCACATTCCGGGATTCAAGTGAATTTATTCCGTGATTAACTAACATATCCTATCAAACGGAATTTTCAGATCATTCATGAACATTTCATTGTTACTATACGTTATCGCTTATATGATCCGGAATCAGAAATCCGATCAGAATAAAGTTCTATAACAATCAATATAAAGCGTCGGTCAATAAGTCCCCGATCTGACAGGCATATGGACATATTTTTACATTACTCATATTCATTTATTTATTTATTTGAAGCAGGGGAAAGCCCGGTGGAGATGAAATGTGGTAATCTCTCTCTCCAGCAGGCATAAAACCTTCTCATCATTTGTATCAACAGATTACAATGATCCAACAGACACATTTAGGCCTAACACTACAATTAAAACTAACAGTTAAAACTAAATACGTAACACTTTAACTAGTTGATGACACCAAGCATAACAAATCAGTAATAGTGCTCTTACTTAGAAGGTGAGAGAGAGAGGAGAAAAGTGAAAACAATGGTTGGTGGAGGGGGTGCTAAACGAGCGAAAACGAACGACGGGGTTGGAATCAGCATGTAAATCTAATTAGTTATCAAAAAGATTGTGGAAGACAGAAAAAAGAGGAAATAACGACCAGGTTAATTCAGGCGAGCGAATCTAGTTAGTTTCAAATGAAGATGATGGAGAGACGGAATGGGGGTTGAATGAAAATAAAATATTAACGGTTCCAGACAAATCCTAATCTGACAGGTGACTATGAAACAATCGTTTAATCATGTTTCGAGATAAATGAAAGTCGAAGACATTGGAACAGTTGTTGAATGTTCGGCACATACTGGAGAACGGCTCATTTTAACCATAATTTGTTCTTGCAACAGGTAATCTCAAAAAGGGGTGGGAACAAAGATTGCGTCGATGAATGTCGAGATTAATTAACTGCAAGAGTTCGGAACAATTGATACGTGATTGAAGCAAATCAGCAACGAAAGTTGCCTTGGAAATATTCCGACGAACGAATAACCGATCAAGATCAATAAGCTTACAACGATCTATGTAACTAGGAAGATTAGTAGGATCTCTCCATGGTAGGTTACGCAGGGCAAATCTAACAAATTTATGTTGAATAGCTTCGATCCGATCTATGTCGACTTGATAATGGGGTGACCAGACAACAGCTGAATATTCAAGCGTCGAGCGGACTAGAGCACAATAT
This sequence comes from Malaya genurostris, assembly GCF_030247185.1. Lineage (NCBI taxonomy): Eukaryota > Metazoa > Arthropoda > Insecta > Diptera > Culicidae > Malaya > Malaya genurostris. Next base: position 76,634,259 of record NC_080572.1, read on the forward strand.
AATGCTTTAAGACAATGTACATTGACAAAGCTCTTAGTAATGCGAACGACGAAACCTAAAAGCTTGGAGGTCTTAGAGATCACATAATCGATATGACTTTTGAAATTCAACTTGGTTTCAAGAACGATACCTAAATTTTTAACGGTAGACTCTCGTTTCAGTACAATCAGCGAAATGATATAGTCGTAGCTAAATAGCGAGTGTTTGCGAGTAAACGACGTAACTAGATGATATAGCTTAAATCATCTGCGAAAGATAGTTTGTGGCATTTCAATAGAAAGTTGAGATCATTGAGGTAGAGCAAGAATAAAAATGGTCCCAAGTGACTGCCTTGACTACAGGGACTCCAGAACCTACAGCAAACGGTGTTGTAGTGCATTCACCGATTTTCACTAACATTTCCCGACCAATAAGATATGATTGAAGCCAGTTGAGTAAATATCCATTGAATCCAAGTTTTTCGAGTTTAGCAACTGCGATTTGGTAGATTATCTTGTCGAAGGCTGTGGAGAAATCCGTATAGATAGCGTCAACTTGACGGCGCGCTTGTAGGGATCGAATTATAAAAGATGTATAATAAAATACAGGGTCCGGCACTCGAAGTGTAACCAACTTCAGACCTTCGAGCCTGGCGTCAAGGTAAATGCGACATATTATCGGGAAAGTATTCTGGAGGTTGCTTTGAAGCCGTGGGCAGACAAACATTTCGGTGGCAGACCATGGACGTTTCAGCAGGACTCGGCACCGTCTCACAAAACTCGAGTGAACCAAGAATGGCTGAAAAACAACGTTCCGAACTTCATCACGTCCACACAATGGCTCTCGAATTCACCAGATGCGAATCCAATGGATTATTCTCTTTGGGCCATTTTGGAGAGCAACTAAAACTAAAACTAACTAAAACTCCGAACTAAAAGATGCACCCGTCTCGAGGCGCTGAAAAAAGTTATTGTCCGCGAGTGGGCCAAAATACATCTGCAAGTCACATTCGGGCAGCTTGCGATTCGTTTTTTGACCGTCTCAAGGCCATAGTCAAGGCAAAAGGTGGTCATATCGAGCAAAAGTGAATTGATTCTGAATTATGTATTATTTTTACACATTTTGTACTTTGAATTAAGTAAAAGTAATTTTCCAAACTGAATTTATGGCCTTTTTAATTGGTTACACTTCGAGTGCCGGACCCTGTAAATTCGTTGTAGTTGATCGTTTTGGCATAAAACCGTGTTGTGTTTCCGAGATGTAGTTATTGCAGTTATGCTTGATGAAGTCCAGAACTATATTATCAAGTAACTTAGACACAGCGCATAGTGCGGCTATCCCACGATAATTAGATACATCGATTCACGTCACCAAGAAACATCTGGTTGGGTAGTCTTGATTCCTTCCACTGTTCGTTCACGTAGCTCCAGAAGCTTTTAGAGTTGATTTTTAAATTATTTTGTACACGAAAGAGATGGGAATGAAATAACATTTTGTTCAGTCGCTTATAACGATTGTGGAGGAACATATAATAAGATCTCAAATGGAATCTCGATATTCATGAATCTTGAAAATAAGCAAGAAAATTCATTTGGGCATAAAATAGCACGACCTTCTTAATTTAAAAACAGTGTTGAGCCAAATTAAGAAGACATTCTTCGTTTTTCTCATTGTCGCTCTTCAACAACGGTTTGAAAGTTTAAGCTATCCATTACCTTGTAATTCCGGGACCGAATGTTTGATTTTAAGTGAAAATCGATTTAGTAATCAATGAGAAAATTGTGTGCACAAAAATGTCACCTACATTTGCTGATATCAACGAACTGATTCGAATGGTACATGACACTCGGCCTTTCTATATGAAAAACGCTAAAAAAAATTGTGCCAGCAAAGAAATTACTTGATAAGCATTATCCAGGCTCTGCTTCAAACTAATCACCCATAATTAACTGCCATGCTGATTTTTTTACGAGATCGTGCAAACACCAATGATGCACCCCCCTCGGTTCGTCCAAATTTGGCTGTTATTCCGGAAGTCATCTCAAAAGTTCAGATCGTAAGAAAAGTGAATTTACATTTATGCACTTGAAAATGAAAAAAAAAATGTTTACAAAATGAGTGCCGCTTTTTCTAACAGCAAATTAAAAACAACTTATCATTACGGTGGTTAAATTCCATAAATTGAAATTTAAATTGCCACCGCATCCATCATATTCGTCAGCTTTAGCGCTCAGTGACTATTTTCTCAGAATTGAAAAAATCTGGAAAGAAGTTTTCATCGAATGGAGAGGTCATCGCTGAGATTGAAGCGTTTATTTAGGTAAAGGAGAAAATCGTGGTATAGAAGTTATGTAGGAACCTTTGAATGCCTTTGGAACAGTCGTATTGCCCATTAAGGAGAATTCGATGAATACTTTAGTGTTTCATCACTACTTCCAGTGCATCCGAAATCGGAAACTGTTTTAGCCGAAGTTAATTTATTTGGAAATTAACTAACTAGACTCACTAATAGGGATAGTTCTTAGACAAGTTTTCAAAATTGCGTTGTCATTTATATGACGATTTGAAATATCGTTGTTTCTTTCATCGCCTTTCAATTCCAGACCCGAAAATCAGATCTAACTTGATTTCAATAGCAGTTGATGAGTCCATACCAGCCGGAATTTTCTTATTTGTTTATCAAATATCAGCAAACTAGAGTACTTTAATGATCAGTTTTAAACTATTGACTCCTTTTCACATTTTCATTTTAAAGGCACTCTCCTGAAATTAAAAATGTCTCGCAAATCACCATCATACTCCTAAACCGGGTGACGCATCCGGAAAAATCTCATAGAAATATTTGAAGCTATAAGGTGTTTCATTTGAATATAAGTTAGTGAAAATCGGTACAGCCATCTTTGAGAAAACTGAATGCACTTTATTCTTTCATTCTTTCATTTAATACATGCATATCCCAAAAAAGGTTGGAATTGCACAGAAAGAAATAATGAAATTTACACGACATGTAAATCAATAGTAACATGAAATATACATGGGTTGAATCGAAAGTTTGATTGAAAACCATCATCGATGTAAAACTAAATTGGAATGCATTGAATTTTCAATGAGTAGAATTGTATATTCGTTTTTGAGCCTACACGCGGGCGACTCCGACTCCGAGTAGAACGAACACGTGGTACTCGCCCTAAACAACAACTCATGAAAAAAAGAAAAAATAAACAAACTCGCATGGATGCGTGGTGCGACCCGAGAAAATTTTCAGAGCGAAACTACGCGATTGGAGTCCGATCTAGAGCGACCCCAGGTTGCTAAAACAAACACATCAAAAGTTGTTTGGGCGACTCTGGGTCAGCTCTCGGGCTGCTCTGATCAATAAACGAAAACGGTATTAGTTTTGCGTTTAAATTATATTCAAACGTACAGAATTGTAAAGTAAATTTATGTTTAATTACCTGCTCTAAATATGTGCACGAAAATAGATGTAAATTCACAAAATATTTTTATTTTTGTGCCAATAAAAAGTGCCCGAAGGAAATTCGTACAAGTAGTAAAAGTACGGTAAAATGACCAAGAAAGCATTACAACAGTTCAAGAACTGTCCAAACATGTCATTTCAGGTTGTTGCTGAAAAGTTCAAGTTGTCAGTTGGTTTTGTATTGAAAACCATGAAGCGTTCAACACAGATAAAAATATTTACATCTATTTTCATGCACATATTTGGAGCAGGAAATGGAATATACAGTTAATCCACAGATCTTTACTTTTCAATATACTTCAAAAACAAAACTAAGCGTAAATTGAACCATGTTGTAAAATTCATTGAAAAATCAAGGCATTCTAATTTACTTTTACATCGATAATGGTTTTCAATCAAGTTTATGATTAAATTGATGTCTATTTCAAAGTATCATTGAATTACATGTCGTGTAAATTTCATTATTTTTTTCTGTGTAGGTTGCATGTTTACAAGCAACAAAATATCTCAAACCGGAATGAAAGGAAAAAATTGTCACTCGAAAACTTCACACACACACTTCCGGTGAAACTCTCAAAGGGTGAGCACGTTGCATCGTGTTAGTCCGGAGAAAATTCTAGTATTTCGCAAGAAAGAAAGGATTTTCAGCCGTACTTTGACGATTCGACGCAGCCACACATCGAGATTTTCGCTTGTAGTCAAGTGAAAAGAAAGTCCACTGGACTATAAACAAAAATTAACTGGCAATTAAGGCAAAATTAAGTTGCTGTGCCATCAATTCGACGTCATCTCAAGTGAGGTGACGCCAACCAGAAAAGAAGAAGAAGAAAGAAAACTTCACACGAAGCTACTCACCAAATCACGTTGATCGTGATGGATGACTAAACATACGGCAATTCCGACGTCCTTCTAGTTCCAGGTCAAGTACATTTCGTTGCCAAATCAGCAAAAAAGCTCTTGATCTGGCAGGCAATTTTTGGATGCGGTGAATTAAGCGCTCGTTCTGTAGCAATCACCGGTGCGACCTACATCGAACAGTGCCTTAAGAAGCGTTTCTTGCCATTCATGAGGAAACAAAAAATATCAACTTTATGTTGGGCTGATCTAGCATCCTGCCACTACGATCGAAACGAGTTGGATTAAAAGCGAGCCAATGGAGTCAGTTTTAGGCCAAAGAATCTGAGCCGATCAAACACACTGAAACTTTGCCCAGTTGCAGTTGTGGCAGTCAAAATCAAATTAAATAAATTTTAGAAATCCTAACTCATTAGTAGATTTTCATTCTCAGAATTTGAGAGTTTTCAATAATTCAACTTCGCAATCTGTTTTGTTCACTTAGTCATTGTTAAAAAAAACTAATCCTAGTGATGAGGGGAGCTTCGCACGTGACAAGCGTTGTTATACGAAAATTATTACTTGTCTTGTTGTACAATGAAAATGTTTATGCTCTGGTATCCCCTAGTGGTCAATTCAACATTTCACATTGAATTAGTATACAGGTCACAACTTAATCATATTGTACATTAGTATACAGGTCACAACTTAATCATATTGTGGAATTTATTTTCAATACTATGAAAGGAAGATAATTTGAGTAGGTAAAAATGATTGCGGAAAATTTTCCGTAGGCACACCAAATTTAGGTCCCTTGCCCAAAACTTTTGATTTCCTTCCTCTGCGGAATGCACGAGGTCGACGTTTACAGAGCAGACGCGCTTCACTGTTAGGTGAATTAAACCCGTATGTCTTTGCTCTTTTGAGAAGAAGCAGCATAACTTTCACCGCAAGAAATATTCTATTCTCAACTGTGTAACAAAACGCAAAAGTACGAGCTTAGCTCTGATAAAGTTTATTTTTTGAATGTGTTCCAAATGGCAATATCCTCACCAAAATTAGCACCAACCACTGGAGCGCAAATGGTTGAAACTAGAACAGGTGAGAGATGAATTATTATCGCCCGCGAACCATGTAAAGTGGCGGTAGATTATGAGGCTTATGGCTCATTACACCAACACCGCTTGGATTGTCCGAATGAGGCAATAGTCGAGTGCTGCTGCTGCTGGTAGGAACGAGAGGATGGACTGTCGGCCTCAACCAAAAAAAAAAGCGGAAAAGATGATAAAATATGAATCTTTACGACCACTAATTAATTTGTGTAAAATAGGGGAAATTAACAGAGAATATTAATACCTGCAGGGCGAATGCATTGTAATTGTGTCTTAGTTCTGGATTCTTGTTCGAAGGGATGGGTAAAGTACAAATTAAAGTTTCTCAAAATGTTGTCCCTATGGGATGGGAAAAATCAAACTGAGATTGGGTCGCGGATTTGTTAGGCGAACAAATTTCGGACGGTGTAGCGTTATTAGGTTTGTAGACTACTTTTGATCATGATACCTCAAACCAATTCTGAGTTCATTTTATCCGTTTCGAAAAATTCACTGTCAATTTCGTAGTGTGCTTGGGGAGAAGGAACTTCCATTCTAATTCAGCGAGGATTGAGAGGCACTTTTCCCGTCTTATCATCCATTGTTTCATCATCGGTGTTGTGGGTGGTGTTCGTTTTACTTGTTGTTCGCAGTTTTGAGGTCATTGGTAATCGTGTAGATGCACCTTTGTACTGTATTTTTTATCTTTTAAGCTTCTGGCTCAAATTATAATTATAGTGCTTCACAGCTCAAAAAAATCTTGTGATTTTACATCTTTTATAAGATGCTCATAAATAGAGCGTCATATTTCAGAGAATTTCATTTCAAAAATATGTTGAAAATTACAGGGCTTATAAAATGAAACACAAAAGATCGATAGCAACAGCGCGGATTGAACCAGGACCCATCAGATCACATAGCACGCCAGTTAATCGACTGAACCACAGAAGCCCATATCTGCTTGATGAATAATCCATACAGCGGCACCTGGTAGCCGGGTGGAAATTACATTCGGAGTCTATAAAACTCTGTGCGAGTACGAAAATATTGCGTGGATCGTTTCATTGTCCACAATTGTCACATCCAGTAAATTTATATTCCTTGAAACTGTTTTCATAGACAGCTGCCGCGAAAAATACGTGTGGGGTCATATGAAAATCCAAGATGGCAATGTCCGATATGTGAATCAAGTTTGATGTATACAATAACATTCTAGTGGCGTTTTCCATTGAAAAACACTGCACTACGGTCCGAAACAGGAAATTAGCGTGACAAAAATATTTTCACTATTGAATATTAGTTTTTTGTAGTTAGGGTCTTCACAAAAGCTGTGTGTAATCAAATGGCGCTCCTTTTGATGAAAAAATTAACTAGGGTGGCCTTATTTAGATTGAAATCTGAAATCTAACTCTCCTAATTGAACTTAAAAATGATTTTGCTGTACAATAAAGTTGTAGGAAATTTTATTACGAGCAACTTTGCTGAAAAAAGCACCTCTCTAGCTCTTCATTTGATCGAGTTACATAAATTTTCCCGAGTAAAAGTAGGGTGGCTCCTGAAAAATAACTTTTTTGTTATAACTTTTTTTGTGAAACGTTCCACCGAAAAGATGTTTTCAAAGAGCTGTTGAACTAATCATTGCGCACAATTTTGCTCAACCAAGCTTTTTCATATGAGCTACCAGTAAAAAGTTATGATTGTTTTTCATCAAAAACTAGTCAAGCTTCATATATCAATATTCATTAGATGCCAGATCGATAAAAATGTATCCTATGCGGTTCCTGAAAGGTCATAAAATAAGTAAAAGTTTAAGAGAAAATTGGAAGCGAGTTATTTTTTTTAACTTATTTGAATTTGTTTTAAAAATACCTTCAAAACACTCAAAAACATTGCATAATTCTTAAACGCCTTAACGTATCAACATACTTTTTTCAGCAAAATAATAGTATCAAATTAGTCCTTCAAATGTTCCATACATTGTCCTTTCGAGAAATGAGACACACAAAAACTACAGCCGAAAATAGATTTTTTGTAAGTCAAAGCACTTCCTGAAACCCAAGAAAATTATTAGTTTGTTAAAAGGAGGCGTCTTGGCACGATGTAGATAAAAATATTTGCATTTTACTAACTTGCACCAGCTTGTTGGAATGGTTGTCGAGATAATGAAAATTTCAGTCCATAAATTTATCATGGCCAACTAATTCGGAATAACCATATTACACAGTATCTCTAATCCTCAGTTGCTCAAACTCAATTGAAGTAGTTATGTTGGTAATAAATGAATTAAAATTGTTCTGGAATCTATTTTCGGTTGTAGTTGTGCGTAATGATTAGTTCAACAACTCTTCTAAAGACAACTTTTCAGTGGAACGTTTCACAAAATAACTCGATCAAATGAAGAGCTAGAGAGGTGCTTTTTTCAGCAAAGTTGCTCATCATATAATTTCCTACAACTCTATTGTACAACAAAATCATTTTTAAGTTCAATTAGGAGAGTTAGATTTCAGATTTCAATTCAATGAAAAACGGCATAGGTCGGTTCGAATTCCAAAATGAAAATTTCCGGTTTCTTGAAGTCAGTTGGAAACTTGTAAACGTGAGTATTTTCTTCTGCTTTTAGACCATTTTCCGCAACGCACCTTTAAGTCTCTTCCGAAATTATATATTTTGTAAGGGTTTTCAAAAAAAAAATCGTCACCTCAGATTTCGGAACGACCTCTTTAACATCATTTTCCGTTCCAACGAAGGTAAGAATTTTAAAAAAAGTTTTCAATAAACCGAATAATCATAGATTTCTGAACGATCTCAAACATCGTTCTCCGATATCCACTCTTCGAATCAGTTTCTAAAAATACTCATATTGTAAGGGTTCTTAAGAAATATCGATTAACTGGAAGTCGCCATCTTAGATTCTGAATTAGATTCAAACATTGCACAGTTAAGAAAAATGTACCAAAATCGCGATGATGAAGCTTTCCACAGAGCACTTTTTAGTGTAAACTGGTCAGTAAAATCGATTCTACTTATTCAAAAGGACCGCACAAAACACTATCATGTTCATTTTACCCCAAGTTCCCTTTGTGTACTGTATTGTATTCAAGCTTAACTGTATAACATAAAGCCGAAGTACTGACAGAAGAGCGGAAAAAGTGTTTCTGATGAAAAAAAGTCTAAACAATCCATTGCATATAGTTTTAATGACAGCGGCAAACTCGTTGTACCGTTTTAACCCATTTCTTTTCTAGTTATAATATTCAGTTGAAATATGATCTACAACCCAAAAGCAGATCCGATAATATCTATCAATATTGATTCGTATTGCGTACAAAATTTCTGTGATCCCTTTAAATGCAATGGGAATGACAGTACTAGCCTATTTATCCCGTTTTACCCTAATTTATCGTTTAACTGAGTCTTAAGATTTCGCTCCAGATTAGAGCTTCTCCGAATATCAACCGTTTTAAATTAACCGCAATCAGCCTCCTTTCGGTATGCGAAAGAAAGTTTAATCAAAAATACGACTTATGAAATAAATTGGGATTAAAAGGGTTTAACAATATAACTTACAAAATAATTGGGTCATTCCCATTATGTGTGTTTGGATCACTGAAGTTTTCTACGTAATATGGATAGGTCATATTGGATCTGCTTCGGGATTGTCAATCTGAATTCAACATAAAATTATGTTTGTGGGAAAATAGGGGCAAATACGATGTAGCACGATTCATTCGATCATGGAAACTATCCGGCAACTTTTCTGTAAATTTATGGAAAAAGATAATTGAGGTGAAACAGAATACAGCTATTTGCGTTCGTTTCTATATAAAACAATCCATTTATCGAACTTATGAACATGTCAGGAATACCTTCCGATTAGTCGAATTCTTTTTTTCACAGTTATTCTTCGAAGTAAAGTCTGAAAATAGAGAAATTGGGGGCAAGACGGGCATGATAGTGATATTTTTCGGATCTTCTAACCAGAGCTGCTAAATGTCACTATTAACGAGCAACTTTGCACGACGAAGATTGGAAAGTTCATGTCAGTGGACTGCTGCTAACCAGGCTCTACCAATCATCATATATGAGTGTCTGAGAGCCGATCTGTCATAACTTAAATTCTCTTGATATTATACTCACCAGGACGCTCATTGATTGCCGATGCGATTGATATTATCTTCATTTCTCCTGTTACTGCCTGATTACGATGTGACTAAATATCAATCAAGCAACATAAAGATTAATTCAATTACAAATTCATGTACACCAATAAACTCCGAAATCCGATGACTTTTTACAAAGAACAATTAACTTTCTCAATTTATGTTTATGTTAGTACTCTCATTTTTTTTTACTTCAACAGGGAATATGAGAATGAGAGAGAGAGAACAAAATGCGTCACCTGTCTTTGACTGAGTATACTTGTACATGGTCATTGAACTATCGAGTATCTCATTTGACAGACACTTTGACAGTACCGATTACAGTTGACGATGATTTTAGTCAGTCTGTCAATTGTCATTTGACATGACTGACAATTTGCAACTCTGCTTCTAACTATAATCAATCGATTCTACGGTTATTTTTTGCATAAGAAATAATAACTTTGAAAACATTTGCTTAGGTTTTTATAAAATTATTGACCAAAGTCGCGATCATTTTTGATCGTTTTTTGATCGTTTTTTCACCACTGTGCATTGTTTCGTAGCAACTAATCGTCAATTCAGTTTAAAAAAATACAGGATAAGAATATTTTAGTAGCACATATTTTCATGCTATGAGAATAATTTTTGTTTTACGATAAAAAATTGTAAAGAAAGTTTACGTTTTTTTTGGAAATTACTTCGTCGAAATCTATTACCTTATTTGACATTTGGTTCGGTAAAGGAGTAAATCGAATTATCCTTGTATAATGTCTTAGATGATCCCATCTAAGCAAAATATGCATCTTAGAAAAATGAAGTTTGGCCTTCTTCAAAAGAAAAACTGCATCAATTTTGGATGAACAAAGTATGCAAAGTGTTTTTTTTTCGTGACAAAGGCTTCATATCCGGAAAGTTAGACTAAAAACTGATAGGGTTTAGCAAACTCTGAATTCGATTTGACACGAAATGCGTTGACAGTTGAATTGCTTCTTCAATTAATACGGTATATTCCTGTACTTTCCAATCATTTCTTAGCTGCTGTCGAAAGTTGATGGTTTCATTCATTATTCTATGTAGACAGTTAGAGAGAGGGATTACTAATAGGATCGCTTATTTTTTCATATCAAATATTTATTGTAGATATTAAATGAGTTTTGAAACGAATGATTTTTAAAAATTTGGTTTTACTAAGAATTTAAAAATGTCGTCATCGTTATCAGTATCACTGTCTGATTCGGAATCAACATTTCAAAAAAGTTAGGCTCGTTTTAATGCTACTCTGTGATCATTAATCTGGTTTGAAGTTTAAATGGCTGTCAATTATGATTTCGGTGACATAAAGGTATAAAAACCTGATTTAATCCACCTAGTGGTGTAATGATGCCTTTCTCATATTACTAATATTTTCAAAAATATCACCAGAAGATTTTGTGAAGAATTTTTTTTCAATCTTGAATAAAATAAGAAACTTTCTTTGGGTATAAACTAACATAACCTTTCCAAATTGTAAACAGCTATGTCAAGTTGATAAGAATTTTTCTTCATTTTGCATCGTCGCACTAAATGATTAAACACACTTTACCTTATAGTTCTGGAACCGGAAATCGGACCCGGATGAAATTAAACAGCAACCTATAAGACTGTAGGAACTTTTTAGTCTGTTTGTGGAATTCGATCAAATCATTTCTGTGAAAATTGAGTGAGTCTCGTTTTAAACTTTTTGACTACTACTTCTGGCATTTCTTCAGTTTTAAGCCAAATCTAGAAGAATTTTACCCTTCGTCGCTCTAAATTACGTTGTGAAATACAATAGCAACCTATAGGACTACGAGATTTTTTTATGAGTGACATTATTTGACACATACCCACACACCCACATACATTGCTCAGCTCGATGAACTGTGTCGAATTATAGAGAACGCTTGGCCTTTCGGGTCAATTTCCACTGGTCAATTTCCACTGGTCAATTTTTCAAGTGATTGTATAAACTTTCTTTATGAGAAAGGCAATAAGTGCACTTTTATTGAAAAGCATATTTATCATGATCTTGTAATAACACTAACAAGTAGGTACAAATTGAATAAAAGAATTCAAAATTTACATATTTTTCACCTAAAAAGTATAAATTTTAACGTGGCAACCCTGCACGCTATACGAAATTGAACAAAGCACGCTGTGAATGGAGCTAAGCCGCACGTACCGTCGCGTACCAGTTTCGTATCGTCAATTCTTTTTTGGTTCTACAGGTTTTAACATTGTTGTCATTCACCTCTTCGGGCCAGAAAAGTTTTCTGACCTTATGTGCGGGGTTGGGAATCGAACCCAGGTGGGCAACGTATAAGGCATCGACTTACCCATCACGCTATACCCGTTCCCCTGCATCGTCATTTTGAATTTGAATGTTTGGACACTCATCGCCCTATAATTTCGGAACCGGAAGTCGGATCAGGATGAAATTGCACAGTATATTTAAATCCAATGAGAGCTTCGATTTGAATCATGAATCGTGAAAACCGGCTTACCCGTTGCTGAAAAATCGACGGGAGTTCCGTTTTTGGAGAATTCCTTCACTATTACCGGTGCTTTCGGAAACGGAAACCGGGGACTAGTAGTCCCAAAGTAGTTTTATATAATCACTAACTAATAAGATCCGTCAACTAGATGAATTTAGCAGTAAGTTCTATAAAAATGTGCACCTCGTTTCGCCATCGCTTGTGAAAAAATACTCATGAAATTGAAAAAATGTTCACCAATCGCATTGTAATACCGGAACCGAAAGTCGGATCTTAATCAATTTTTCGGGGACTTTTTAAAGAATTTCAAGACCTTTTATTTGCTTCTTTGTTTGTGAAAATTGGTCAAGAAATTTCCGAGAAAATTGATTGCATAAATTTTCACATATTTCCTTGTAATTCCGGAATCGGAAGTGAGATCCTAATAAAATTCACTAAAATGGTAGAAGGCTATAAGACTTTTCATTTAAATCTAAGTTTGTGAAAATTAAGTTCAGCCATCTTTGAGAAACGTGTGTGACTATTTTTTTCTTTTTTTTGTGCATATCACCCTGTAATTCCGGAACTGGAAGTCGGATCCATATGAAACTCAGGAACTTTGTATGGGACCTCAAGACCTTCCATTTGAATCCAAGTTTGTGAAAATGGGATTAGCCATTTCTGAGAAAATTGAGTGACATTATTTGTCACACACACACATACACACACATACATTTTGTGATCTCGACGAACTGAGTCGAATGGTATGTGACACTCGGCCCTCCGGACCTCGGTTCAAAAGTCGGTTTTCACAGCGATTGCATAACCTTTCTATATGAAAAAGGCAAAAAACGTTCAAACTGATTACCGTATTTGAAATTTATTAAGTAATATAAAAGATAATAATATTCACGTACATGCTGCGATGAATAATATTCATAATGATAAGAAAAACATGTCCAATCACAAAGCGTGCTAAGCAGCTGATTAATATTACCCTATTAAGTTTGAATATCATACATAGAAGTAACAGGAGTGCAGGATTTTTCTACGCCGATTCAAACGCACCTTTCAAAAGTTACGCCAAACACTGCACTCCTGTTACTTTTAGCACGGTTCGTTTTTGGCAACATAATCGTTCGAATATGACAGATGTAAATTAGAAGATGGCAAAGATGACAGCATTTTCGAGTTGAAAACAATTGCATAATTATACTGATTTAAACTACTGACCGTAATGAATGCTGGAAGAACATAACACCAACATTCGAATCAGTTCGTCGAGATCAGCAAATGCGTGTGTGGAAAACAATTTCACTCAATGTTCTCAGAGATGACTTAACCATTTTCTACAACTTCAAATTCATACGAAAAGTTGTATGCTCCCAAACAAAGCTCCTGAATTACGTCTGGATCCGACTTCTGGTTCCTGAGCTACTGGGTTATATGTCAAACGATTTTAAAATAGTGCAACTCATTTTTCTCATAGATGGCTGAATCGATCTAAGATTCAAATGAAATCTATGAACCATCTAAGATTCAAATGAAAGGTCTTAAGATTCTATAAAACATCTTGCTTTTTGTCAGTGTGCACTGATTTTCGAACATTTTGAATCAAATGAAAACTATACAACTCCTCAGGTGATTTTAACTGACTTCGGCTACACTGATTTTGAATTCCAGTTCCAGTATCAAATCGTTTTCTCAAAAAATTGAATTTCAAAAACAAAAATTCAAATTAAAGAATGTATGGTTCCATGCAAAATTGATGAATATTATCCGATTCTGATTTCCGATTCTGGAATTACAGGGTGATGAGTTTTTAAAATTCAAGCTGATATAAAAGATAACAATTCTAAAAAGCTTCAAAGTTGGACTGAAAACTATTGCAATTTCGTCATATTTATTTTTTGGCCATACGAATCGTTTTGGGTTATGCTGGTTCCCGAATGCCGGCTCTGGAAGTGCCGTAAATAACCGTAAACTCTAAACTGGAACTTACTTCGACATCTCATGGAATGTTCAATCGATTGTCACACGTTAAGATTCAAATTTGATTCGGTTTGCAACTTCAACATTACAGGGTAATGAGTGAATAGAACTTTAAATTGTCACTTGAAACGACGGTCAATAAAATAATTTCATGAGAACTAAAACACCGAAGAATATTCATGCGAAAAACTCATGCGGATTGATAAAAAAGGTATCATCTCACTGCTAGGTGGATTAAGCACGTTTCCGACAGTCAGGCACTATTAGCGTATTATACAAAGCAGGGACGAATCAAAATTCTTGATTATACAAGACTGTAAAGCCAAACCAAGAAATACTCGATAACAATATTACTTTACTAATGTCTCTTCCGAAAAATGTTTCACCCTTAGAATACCGACTTACTCAGATAATTCCACAACCAATGCTACCTTCAAAAATAACCTTGTAACGCTTTTGTCGACCAAACAAATGAACTCTTCCGGAAAGCGCGTGGTTCATTCAACAGGGATTTCTCTCCGACGAATTCAAATTTTCCACAATGTTGAAACGGTAAAAGGCATAAAACAAGCCACTAATCATCGCGACAGCGCCTAACCACTCTGCAACCGCATTTCAATTTAGCATTGCCAACCGGTGGTGAATGTCTGGCTGAAGGTTCTCTCTCCATCAGCGTCACGACAGATTGTAATTCGTAAATTTTCCATTAGTCGGCAATTTCTTTGGAAATTGTCCCCCTCCATCACTCGTAGTTCGTGCAGCATCCTTGACGTGTTGCCTCTTCAGTCAAGCGCCCTTCCGACAACGGTCCGCAGCAGCAGCAGCACAATGCAGAAGTCAAGCCAAATAATTAATCACAAAGCCTCGGCATATCATTTTGATTGGATTAATCTTTCCACCGGTTGTCTACCATCGTTTCGGAGGAAGTTCGTCTGAACAAAAAAAAAATAAAACCGCTATAGCTGATGCTTTTGTTTTCCATTTTCCCGCTTTTCAATTTTTACTTTCATTGCTCTATTTGAGGAATGTCTTCCGTTTTGCAACTTTCTTTTCCTAACGAAACTTTTCCATCAACAGGAAGTAAGGAAAAGCTACAAGCAAATTGAAATAGGAAAAAAATGAGTTCATTTACCGCGACGGTTTCTCTTTCCTCCGTCCCCTTCAGACCGCGATCACATTTCGGCAGTCTTGGCTGTTTTCTCGCTGCGCCGTAGATTTGTGCGTCAGAATGATATTCGCTTCTAATGTAAATTAAGAAAAGAGGAAATTATTTTTATTACATTTGCTCCACTCATTAGAGCTTTGTTCCTAACTTTGTACTCCCGTTTGAAATTGCCATTAGGATGCTTTTTATCCACATAGCCATCACGAAATGAGTTCATTAATATCAATTTAAATTTCTCCATCACGCTATGTCACGGAAAACGTCGTCTTGCGAAATGATTACCGCTTGTCTTGGAGTTTCCCCTACACCCCCGTTGACGTCAAATTCTTACCACCTGGTAAACTATGACGACTGACAAAACTACTTGGTGACCTCGTTCGCTGATTTTAGTGCAGGCACGAATTGAATTTAATATGAACTGACGGAATGCAAGTGCTGCCACGACAATCCTGCTGGCAAAGTAGTGCCTGAGCGATGGCAAGGTCGTCCTGTGGCATCGTCAAGCTGCAATCCTGTTAGAGCGTGTACGCAGAACTGGAGCAATATTGCACCACCGTAATCAGAAATGCATTAGAGCACGTTTCTCGGTCGGATCTCCGGTCGTGCTGCAGTTGGTAAGCAGTCAAAAAAAAAAGAAGGGCAAAAGTTCATAATTTCCCATCGCAGATAATCACCATCACCTGGAATAATGATTGGATCTGACGAAGCAGAGAAAGCCAGTGCAGCGGCTGAGCGAAAGACCTGTTTGGCATCGCTGCAATGCTGCCGGGCTATGCAGCCTTCGAAACGCAACGTTCGCCGCATTTGGCCAATCACCAATGCCGCGAAATGGATGGATGATAGTGTCAGGTTTCATTGGAAGGATGAACCGGATGTGGAATGGTCTGAATTACACTGTCGTTGTTTTTTTTTCTTTCTTTACATGAATTGAATGTTGGTTCAGAAATACTGGCTATACCTTTCAGGAATGTATAACAATTTTGGCTTTCCAAAATAGAACGGTATTATTATTCATTATAGTGCTTGTTCATGACTCAACTAGAAAACAAAATGCACCGAGTGCCATAGATTTAAATATTATGTTTCGGGGAACGGTTTGCATAAGTAAAGGCCGATCACACAAAAATCTGGCTACTACTTTAACAACAAATTCTCCTCAAATATCCTTGTGCTTTTTGGAATCACTAATCGTATCATTTCAAACAGTTCAGGTATAATCCAAGGTCTGAAAATTTCTTCTATTTTCAAACGTTCTGAACATTCCAAAGTGCGAAACTGAATGTCGTAAAAAGTATCATGTTTGGCAAACATTGTGTTCGTATGAAATGAAATCTCAGATGTTCATAACAACCGATGGCCAAGAGTGTCTCAGTTTTTTACCTTCCTCATATAGAAAGGCTATGCAATCGCTGTGAAAAGCGACTTTACAACCGAGGCCCGCAAGGCCGAGTTCGTCGAGATCACAAAATGTCTCTGTGTGTATATGTATGTATGTGTGTTTGTGACAAATAATGTCACTCAATTTTCTCAGAGATGGCCTAACCAATTTTCACAAACTTAGATTCAAATAAAAGGTCTTAAGGTCCCATACAAAATTTCCTGAGTTTCATTTGCATCCGACTCCCGGTTCCGGGAATATAGGATGATATGAATAAAAAATGGAAAAAAAAAGTTACACACTTTTCTCAGAGATGGCGTGTCCGATTTTCACAAACTTAAATTCAAATGAAAGATAACTCGAAAAATTTGGTTTCCATAAATTTTTAGAAAAAAAAGAAAAACTCACTCTTGCTTAGCTTTCTCGTACCCGCGACGACGGTTTTAAGGTAGTCAGGCACATGTCATATATCCCGATGTTCAACTGGATAAGTATGAAGGTCCTCATACACTTTCAGTTTTACTAACAGTTTTTCGCGTGTGACTTAACTTACATGGGGGGCCTCAAAAGGTAAACCATAGTCGAAAATTGATCACGGAACCAAGAAACCATAGGGATTGTTTGTGTATTAACTAATATAACATACAGAATAAAACAGTGCTTTGCTCGCGTAGGTCATCCTTAAGAAAACGAAATGGGTTCACTATTATATGTACTTCCAACACCGAGAACCGGTAAAATCGAAGTCGGTTCGTACGGCCACCAACTAAGATGATGTACAAACTCTACTAGTTTTTATTCAAATGTTGAAGATTTTGTCATCGTACTCTAAACGACGATTTAAATTTTTGTTGTATCCGAATATATGCATTAATTTTTGGTAGGACCATAAGACCTTTCATTTGACCCTAAAATTGGGAATGACGGTTTT
This sequence comes from Malaya genurostris, assembly GCF_030247185.1. NCBI lineage: Eukaryota > Metazoa > Arthropoda > Insecta > Diptera > Culicidae > Malaya > Malaya genurostris. Next base: position 76,651,741 of record NC_080572.1, read on the forward strand.
GAGTCCAGTTTACAACATTTTTTACGGTTTTTGTTTCGCCAGTTTAAGTGACGGTGTACAATATTTAACAGACTTTACCCTATAACTCCGGCACCGGAAGTCGGATCCAGATGCAATTTGGTAGGATTATATGGGGTTGTAATACCTAATCTGAATCTACGCTTGTAAAAATTGGATGAGCGGTCTTTGAGAAAATCGATTGCAAGTTTTTAGTTCATTTGCACATTTTACCCCGTTACTTCCGAACCAAACGTCCGACCCGGGTAAAATTCAATAGCAACCTATGCGACCAAGAGACCTTTCATTTGAATTTAACTTTGGGAAAATCGGTCCAGTCGTCTCCGAGAAAATCGAGTACACATTTTTATTACATACACACATACATGCCCACACATACACACACGAATAAAGACACACAGACATTTGCCCAGTTCGTCGAGCTGAGTCGAATGCAGTCGGCTCTCCGGGTCTCGGTTCAAAAGTCGGTTTTCACAGTGGTTACATAACCTTTCTATATGAGAAAGGTAAAATTGAATATCGTGAAAAGTAAGTATAGCAGTAAGCAGTGCTGTACAACTTCATTCAATACATTTGAAACCGAATGTGGAACACACTGACGATCACTCTACTGCAGTTAATTTCACACTATAGCACCTATCCTCAACCGATTATTCAAATGACGAGCTTAACTTAAGCATGGCAACAAATGTGAAATGAATGAGAAGGGATATGCTGATAGTCAGTGGCCATAAATTTCATTTTCATCTAGTATTATTCGATTATTCGATAATGATAGCTAGATAGTTTTGCATTTTTTACGTGAATATTGTCTTACTTCACTACAGGGTGCCTTAATACAATCATTTATCAAAAAACTGTGTGTTATATGAAGTTTCAAAATGCACGAACTGAAACTGAATTCTAAAACTTGGTTTGGCTCTAAAATTATGGTTCAGATCGGAACTCAGTTTTAGATTTCCGGTCCAGAATCAGTTTCTAGATTTCAGTTCTAGAATTCATGATTAGATACTGCTCCGGACTTCAAGTCTATAATTCTAGAGCTGGAACTGATCTCTGGACCAAGAACTGAAATTCAGAAAATCAGAATCTAAATTCTTTGGTTTTAACTAGAATCCAGGACCACAGTTCAGTTACGTGGTATAGAGTTCTATTCAAGAATACAGATCCAGGATTCAGCTTCCAAATTCTGCTTCGAAATCCAGCCCGAGAATTCAGTTCATGGATCAGGACCCAAATCTGGGTGTACCAGGATCTGGATCTAGCCTTCCCATATTACTGATCTAAGGTGTTATTCTGGCCTTGGACCTCGATTTATAATATCTCTGATTTAGGTCCTGAGCCTGATATTTGCTGGATATCGATATTCAGTGGTCGAGTACAGTTCCTGGATCTAGCTTTGGCCAATTCTTTTCATTCGTATTCACTAGGGTGTCTAAAAGGTTACCTCTGAATTTCACAAACCAGTTGTACCCGAAAACTTCATAACATCAACAAAATTTCCTATTCAAATTTAAAGCTAAATCGAATCATAGCCTTGATGTAATGGCCATGGACATGATTGCTTGATGCTAACCGAACTACGAATCAACCAAACTCTTCTGGATGGAAGAAGTAACCGTAAAAAAAACCTGATAAAAAACCTGTTTTAATCCACCTAGTGGTGTTATGATGCCTTTCTCATATCAATCATACTATCATGTATAATAACACATGGATCAATAAGTCCCGAGACTAAAGCAGAGATGACGCTCGTAGTAAACCAGTAACCACGTCTTTCTAGAGTACTAACCTTTGCTTGAAACGGGTCATAATTTTTAGTCGATCCGACCAGAAACAGCTGAGTTATCGAGGTTAGAGTAAAGTCGTATTGTAGTTTGTTTAAAAAATGGAAAAACCGAGTTTCGTGTTTTGATAAAACATTGTTTTCTAATGGGTAAAAACACCGTGCAAGCAAAACAATGGATTGAAAAATGTTATCCGGACTCTTGTCCATCAAAAGCATCGATTTGTCGGTGGTTCGCCGAGTTTAAACGTGGTCGTACCGACACAAATGACGCAGAACGCTCGGGTAGACCTGTGGAAGCCGTTACACCGGAAAATGTGAGTGAAGTGACAAAAATTATAATGAAAGATCGCAAAGTGAAGCTCCGTGAGATTGCTGAGATGACACAGATATCATATGGAAGTGTATTTACTATCCTTCATGAAAATTTGAGCATGAAAAAGGTTTTTTCCAAGTGGGTGCCGCGATTGCTTTCGATGGAACAAAATGCACCCTGCCACAAGTTGATGAAAACAATGGCGAAATTAAACGAACCCATACTCACCAGATTTAGCCCCCAGTGACTACTGGCTCTTAGCTGATCTTAAAAAAATGCTCCAGGGAAAAAGATTTGGCTCAAATGAGGAGGTCATCGCTGAAACTGAAGCTTATTTTGAAGCGAAAGATAAATTTTTTTATAAACATGGTATTGAAAAATTGGAAAAACGTTGTAGCCATTGTATCACCCTAAAAGGTGATTATGTTGATGGATAAAAAAAATTTTGCAAAAAAAATGTATTTTTCATTGTTAGTCTCGGGACTTATTGATCCATGTATTACTGTGGTATTCTTCAAAATAATTTTCTTCGATTCTTTAAAGAATAACCGAAATCGGTTTGTTTGACCGTCTACTGAGGTCGATTTATAAATTATTTTAAGGTTTTTCCCCATTTTAAGTGATGGTATACAATTTTTAACACACTTTACCCTATATTTCCGGATCCGGAAGTTGGATCCGCATGAAATTCAGGAATTATAGATGGGACCACAGGACCTTTCATTTGAACCTAAGTTTGTGAAAATCGGTCGCGCCATCTATGAGAAAAGTTAGAACACATATTTTCTTTTTTTTTGCACATTTTACCCCCTAACTCCCAAATCGAAAGTCGGATCGAAATAATTTTCAGGAATTTTTTATGGGACCTCAAGACCTTTCATTTGATATGCACATACACACACACACACATACACACACAGACATTTTGCGTACTTGACGAACTGAGTCGAATGGTATATGACACTCGGCCCTCCGGGCCTCGGTTCAAAAGTCGGTTTTCACAGTGATTGGATAACCTTTCTATATGAGAAAGGCAGAAAGTCGAAGATGCGAACAAATTAAATTTGAAAAATTATGAGAATTTATTAATCTCATTATGTAAAGGGGAACGGGTTATTTCGCCGAAAGTCGTGTCGCCGAATGCCATTTCGCCAAAAGTCGTTTCGCCGAAAGAGTCATTTTACCGAAAGGGTCATGTCTACTGTATGTTATGTCTGCTGTATAACTGATATGGCGCAGCCACATTACCGAAGCCAAGATGGCTCGGCGACAAAAAGCCGCCGAGGCGACGCCAGCTATGTCGGCCGCCGATCCGCCATCAGAAGCGGCGGACTCTTGCATATAAACCTGTAACCACCTCGTTTGCCGGTCTACTCAAAGCTAGGTTCCTTTGCTTTAGTTAGGACATACATTTGCCAGGTAGATACACCTATGTAATTGCTTTGATGCGTAGTAGCTCTTAGCCAACAAGTTTTTTTGGGAACTCAAGAGTACAAGAATCAATTTTCATTCAATAAGTACAATTGTAGGTCAACAAAACGGGCGTTAATGCTATCATCTTTCATTTGCTTTCATTTTAAATAAATTTCAATTACGATTTTAAGACGATTGCTGGATTAAGCGAAATAACTTTTTCGGCGAAATGACCTTCGGCGAGAGGGGCCCATTCGGCGAAATGTCATTCGGCAAAATAACCCTTTCGGCGAAATGTCATTCGACGAAACGGCTTTTGGCTAAATGACCCTGATCCATGTCAAATGCATCTATTGAAATTATTAGAAAATTTCGTTAGGTAATGGAACAAATACAGAAACCGAGACGTTAACATTTAAAAGACATTATTTCATATTTTTCAATGCAATGCAAACCATTTGGTTCACAAATATGTATTTCTTCGCTGGAAAAACCACATCTGCCAACTAACGCAAAACTACCAAAATGTCAACACTATTCCATTCCTATCAGTGTATTACGATCAATTTTGCCAAAGAAAACAATGTCAATTTATAGATGAAATTTAATCATTTGAAAATCGATGAACGCAGTGAGAAAAAAGTTCAAAATATCCGGGATTATGGATTTGCCTGATTTCAAGAAATGGATGATTCGCCATTGGAAAACGCCGGCCATTCTTTCCTGAACATTGCTTAATATATTCAGTTTCACTTGGTGCTATTCAATGAGAAATAATGAAAATCTGATCCTTATCGTTCAAACACCGTTTTGTTCGTCGATGACTCAACAATGAGCTGTTGAGCGTTCAAGCTATCTTTAATAAGCAAGTTGAACCGAAAAAAGCGGGTAAAGTTAAAAAAATGCAAAATTGTTACATTATTTCTATATCTGTTTAGCAGTTCATGTTGAACCGCGAGGAGGGAATTAGTAGTTCCACATAAACTGCTAATGCACTGAAAGTCTGAAGAGAATACTTAAAGCAAATATCCTCACGGAAAAATCAATACGAATAATAGAACTGCAAAGTTACCACTGTAGACTGAACATTTAACTATATGTATAAAACTGAGTCACAAACCTTTAAATAATAATAGACAAGAACAAAACTAAAATTATGAACTGGAGAATAGGGCTATTGTACTAATGGTCATCTTATTAGTAGAGTAGCTATATTATTTTGCCGATTACTTGTCTTTCAATCTACGCATTGTGATCAAATTAAATATATCCTTCAACTGTGACATTTTGACAATGGCATGCCAATGCAACTATGTTATGAAAACCACGAAAATGTTACCGCAGAGACGGGACTCAAACCCATAGCTTAGGAGTTAGCCTGGAAAATTGTATTGCCAACTGAACTACCCTGCATATGGAAACACATGAAAAGAAAGTTTAATTGTCTAGAGTTAGACGGCTCTACGTCTTAACTAGACTAAAACACAAATCGTTGAAAGTCAATTGAAGGTTTGATTTATCTTCAATATATATTGTGCTCGAAATCACAAAGCCGTAGCTAGCTCCTAATCTAACCCTAGTATGTAAATGTACTCTAGTATGCAAAAATCTGAGTATTCCTTTCTTTACACTGTACTTTCATCCTTCGTATTTGGATCAGATTCGAAATTTACCTACAATTTGTAGGGCTCTTCAGTGTCTGAGTTGACACGAGTTCGTAGTATAAAAAATACAAGTCAGCAATTTTGATGCATTGGTGTCTATCGAAAATTTTTTTGATTTGTGGGTGATGAAGAAACGTGAAAAATTAAATTTCTTCACTGTCCGTCTTTTCAACTACCAAACATTCCAAGTTCAAATTACTACCACTATAAGCCCACATTGCCGAATGTTCGGCGACTTACACCGGAAACAAATCACTGTATCGTTGAGGTAATTTAATAAACTCCCTGTGGATTTGGAGCGTGGAAAATTTCACATCCACCATCAGACAACGATTCAAAATGTGACCCTCATTTCGCTAGACTGTATCGGCTTCAAAGTTGATTTTCTGCTTCAAAGCTGGCTGGATTATGCGCTCCAGTCAGTCTATCGGATCTTGAAAACCAGATAAAAACCGGATTCGAACGGTGGTATGTTACGAGTCGTCCAAGGGACAGACGGTGGCTGGTGGAAGTTGACGGACACGTTTCGTCCTAATAGAAGCACTGACGAGTGAAATAGGAGCTCTCTATTCGCAAGGGGGAAAAATGATTGCATTCCGTTACCGAATCAATCCATACATTTACAATCTAAATGCAAATCAATGGGATTCAAGTGTCTGGCACCGAGAAGAATGTGGCAGTCCGTCTTCCTCTGCTCGATGGGATCCTCCACAAGTACATCCGTCCTACGCCGGCTTTTGGTAAAGCAAAGAAGCAAATCACCAGATAAAGGAACAGTGCATATCTTTGCTTCGTGTCACTGTGGCTTCCTTGGTCGAGAAGAAAAGCAGCCACGGTAAGCTAAAGAAAGACAAGGTGCAGAGATTCGTCGGAATCCTTCTTGAGGGAAAAACCTTGTGAAATATTTTTTTTCTTGCTGTCTGCTCTAAGATAAGAATACCTTTACAGGTTTTCCGGTTGCTCTGAAGGCCGGATGAAAACATACTGCCGAAAGAAAATTCCCCCCGCAGGATTAAAAACATTCTTTTGCAACTTGAAAGCATACATGCATACCGGGGCTTCCCCATGCAATGATAAAAAGTCGTTTGTCTAGGCCAACGCTTCGAGCTATTTGGAACTAAAGTGGCAGGAGTGTCAGACGGATTCCAGGGGAAAATGCAAAGAAAAATCGTTTTCACTATCAGGAGTAAAGCCGACACATTCTACAGTGCAGTACGACTGCGTTAGTTCTTCTGCTATAGTTTCAAGGAACACATTTTGCACATGGTGAGTTTGGAGATGTTATGTTTCATTTACATTTATTTTTCAGTAGTTTGAACTCTTACTTCAATACTAATTTGTTATTAATATCTAGTATTCATATATCCTTTATTTTCTATTTTTGAATTTGGAGATCATGCATGTATTTCATTGGAGAGTTGGCATCACTGGGAGTGCGATGCGGTGTCCTGGTGCTGCTCTTAAAAAAGTTTCATTTCAAAGTGTTGTTTGCTACGTATAGTTAAAAATTTGGTTGAAATAGTTATTTTGAGTGATGGTGCAGGTGTGTCAAGTGTGTGTTTAGTAGTGAGTAGTTATTTGCCGTATGTGTTGAGATAGAGGACTGCATCCTTCGGCAAAATTGTAGGAAAACTTATAAGAAGCAACTTTACCGAATACACTATTGTAGTATCTCTAACAGTTTTAGTGTTACAGCTGTTTCAATAGAGCAACTCTATTCTAATCCTAAAAAAATTGATTTTTTGCTCTAGCTTTCTTATTTTTCACTTCTCGTTTTTGGTGTCTTTGAATATCTTTTACAGTTTATTGAAACGAATTTGTTGATGACTAGCGCATTCATCTAGCGTTTTCTGAACCGAAGTTATGAGCGAAACTAGTTCAAAAACTGGTCATTTTTAAACTGCTATATCTAACATTGGAGCAAATGAATAAAATCTGTTTCTTTCATTTGATAGAAAATACTTTCGAATATGTTTATAAACAAATGGTGGAGGAGATATTTTTTTTAATTTTTTAAATTGTGTTCAAACATTGGGTTTTTTTTTATTGAAAAATGCTCTTCCATGTAAGACATTTATTAGCTATATGTATTAAATAAGGTATTGCTGTCTTCTAGCGTGTTAAAACTAATTCACCTGCATAATCGGGAAGATGGAGCACACTCACTTTGGTTACGGTTGTTACTCTATTCGATAATGCTATTACAGGATCAGACGTTAAATGCAATCGTTTGAATACATCCCTAAATGATTGAATTTTTGCGAATGGAACTGCCTATACACTTGCGAATTGATTTATTTCGACTCTCTTGCGCTTCCTTACTGTACATTATTTGCAATCTGTTTGGTTCCCTTGCGATTGATTGTTGAGCAAGAAGGCTGGATAATCTGGAACAACAATTATCCTTCATCTGTTTCCCTTTGCCGCCCAAAATAATCATCTTTCAAAAGGAAAACACGGAACTAACAAAACAGGAAGTGGAAAAAGTAAATGCAAAAATTGCAGAGCTTTCTCCCACAGTACTTGGGAATGTCTTTGTATCAACGAAGTTAGTGTTCTGCATGAACGAAAATACGTCGTGGCTTCTTATCTTACTTTCAAAAAACGTCTGTAATGATTACTAAACTTTTCTATTTGTAGACTTCGATGTCCATAAAAATCATTTATTGCGAGCGTTAACATGGTAATGAATATATACTGAAATCTGATCTGACATACAACGAACCTTATCATTGCGAATGTCAAGCACAAGGATATTTGAAAAGAACATATCTCGCCTGCAGACGATCGCAAACGAGTAATTCAACCATGGCATGAGATCTCTTTTGAAGTAGTTTAATATGTAAGCAGTCTCATCTGCACCAAAAAAAAAACACGTAAAATGGCTCTATTTCATTAAACTGAAATAATAGCGGCATAGTATGTTCGAGAAAGTTGTGTAATTTTTAATGATACAAAATTTTTTAAAACATGAAAAACTCAAATAAATTGAAAATATATCTTACTATTAGGGGGATTACAAAAGTGGAAAAAAAATCAGACGTGTGTAATTATCGAGGAATTGCCATTATCTCCTGCATTCCTAAACTTTTTGAAGCGATAATCAATGAAAAAATGTTTTATCAATTTAAAAATAGAATCACTAATATGCAGCATGGATTTTTTAAGGGTCACTCGACTAATACAAATTTACTCGAATTTGTCAATTACTTACTCACTGGCTGCTATGGATAAGGGTAATTACATAGAAGCTCTCTATACTGACTTCAGCAAAGCATTTGATCGCATTGATATACCTATGTTATTATTCAAACTACAAAAAATAGAAACTGGTCCTGAACTACTCAAATGGCTTGAGTCGTATCTGACTGATCGTCAGCAAATGGTTCGATTTAAAGGGAGGATATCCAACCATGTCCTAGTACCCTCAGGAGTTCCACAAGGTTCTCATCTAGACCCTCTCTTATTCATTTTATTTGTAAACGATATATCTCTTATTTTAAAACACATGAAAGTTTTGATTTATGCCGATGACATGAAGTTCTTTCTAGAAATAAAAACTGATGTAGACATGGTGGTATTTCAAGATGAAGTGAAAACGTTCCATGCCTGGTGTAACAATAGCCCTTTGAAACTAAACGTCAATAAATGTAAATTAATAGCTTTCAGTAGGAAACAAAACACACCAGATATCACAATTAAACTAGGCGATCAAACAGTAGAAAGATGTATCAGAATTAGAGATCTAGGAGTAATTTTAGATAAAAAGTTGACTTTCATCGATCACTATAATACGATAATAGGCAGAGCTAATAACATGCTTGCATTTATAGAACGCTTCAGCTATAATTTTTGCGATCCTTACACGATTAAAACATTATATATTGCCTACGTAAAGTCTATACTTGAATATTGTAGCATTGTTTGGTCCCCATTCTCAATCACTCACAAGGAACGTATAGAATTAGTTCAAAAGCAATTCCTATTATTTGCACTCCGTATGTTAGGTTGGGCAAGATTTCCTTTACCATCATACAAAGCTCGTTGCATGCTCATTGACATCCACACACTAGAAGGGCGTCGAGAACAATTAATGGTTTCATTCATACATAACAACGTTACACATCGGGTTGATTCATCTGGACTTTATCTAATCAGGAATCAGAACAAATTGGCTCAAATGGCACGTTCCCCTTGATATTTGGAGATTTGTGCCTTGCCATCAATTTGTTTTTAGCATCATTTTCCCGATATATAAGAGGGAAGGATTGAAAGGAAATGGTAAGGGTTGGACTAGGAGGATGGGAAAAATTGACGACACAAAAACACATAAAAGCAAAAGTAAATTCTGCACCCCTAAGGGATGCTGAACAATCTGCTGAGGATCACATTTAGTGGAAGCAGAAGCAAATTCTGAACCTCTACGAGGTCCCGAACAGTCTGCTGTTAATAAAACCTCCAACCCCCGAGAGGATTTAGAGATCTTACAAAAGCGACACCATTCTGCACTCCCGGAAGAATGCAGAACGACTCGCAGTATGTACGAGCAGAAGTAAATTCGGTACCCCCCAGAGGATGCCAAACAATCTGCCAAACCCTATTTAAGGTTAATACAGAAGGGATTCATTCACTCCAGGAAGAACGATGAACCCTTCTGACTATAGCTCCTTACCACATTGGGTGAGAAACGAGAGAATATCCTTCAATTTTAGCTCCGCATACACAGACTCAACCATGTATGGAGAACCAAAAACCCGGATACGTAACTGCCTTAATGCGGGACAGTTACATATCAGATGATATGAAGTACCATAATCGCATTCACACAAATCACACGAATAATACTCAGCACGTTGAATAGTAGCCATGTGATAATTGAGTTTGCAATGTCCAGTCAGAGCTCTGACCAGAACACTTCAATGATACTTGGAGAAATGCAGTAGACACTTTGACATTTTCAGATCTAAATCTGGTAGAAATGCTTTGTCTGAGCGCAAGTTTGCAAGCTGCGCCAGTAGCTGGCATGTTTGGATGCAGCCCAAGAACGTATCTTGTGCTTTATCCAACTAGTTGAAAGTGGTAAAGCTGGTTCAGGACCAACGAAATCATTCGTTGCACCAGCTCTAGCCAACTCATCAGCCCATTCATTTCCAGTAATACCAGAATGGCCGGGTACCCATAAGAAGTAAACAGCATTTGAAATGCTGAGGTCTTCAATTTGAGTTCGACATGCGATCACTAGATTCGACCGTGAGTCATTCGAACTGAGTGCTTTTAAGGCTGCCTGACTGTCGGAACAAAAATAAATACGTTTACCACAGATCCTCTGCTGAAGTGCCGATTGTACTCCACACAGAATTGCGTAGATTTCTGCTTGGAACACAGTACAGTATCTACCAAGTGAATGAGACTGCTCCAGCCTATTTCACGACAGTAGATACCAGCACCAGCACGACCATTCAACAGAGTCCGTAAAACAAACTATGTGTTCATCAAGTTGTCGTTCCAGACAACCAGACAATCATTCCTAACGAAGAGGATAGCTCACATTGAATGTTTTAAAAGGAAAACTGCATGTGAGAGTTAGGTCACTAGGAGCGAGTAAATACTCATCCCACGGAACCATTTGAGACCACAAGCGAGTGTGACTGGTAGCATATTCTAATGGGTTACTGTTCCAAAGCCCTGTAACCCTATGACGGTATGCACAAGATAATGCTTCTTGTTTTAGGAACACATGTAGTGGTTTAATGCACAGTAGCGCCTCTAGAGCAGCAGTAGGAGTTGTCGTGAATGCTCCTGTCATCGCCATTAGGACCATCCTTTGGAGATGATTTAGCTTTGACTGAACTGTCGCGACTTCTCCTTTCTGCCACCATACAAGACATCCATATGCTAAAATTGGTCTAACGATAGTTGTGTAGATCCAATGAATATATCTGGGTTTGAGTCCCCATGATTTTCCAAAAGCTCGTCTGCATTGGCCGAAAGCCATGCAAGCTCTTTTAATCCTGAAATCAATGTGAGCAGACCAATTCAGTTTTGAGTCAAGAATAACCCCGACGTATTTAACTTGATCGACCACAGTGACTCCTGAACCAAAGAACTGCAACGGACGAGCTCCTGTAATTATCCTACGATGAGTGAAAAGCACCATTGATGTTTTGCCCGGATTTACAGATAATCCAAACCTGACAACACCATTGTTCAACAGATCGCAGGGCTTGCTGCATTAAATCAAAGAGAGTGTTAATGCTTATACCACCTTGAGGACACCCACAGACACTCAGCTTTCTAATCTCTGGCCTGCCGAATCGATGATCAAAGAAGTTGATTGCTAAGCATTGCGTGTATCCAGTAAGGGAAAAACCCAAGATATTCCGTTCACGACTGCAATGTTTAACCTCCTGCAGCCATTCAGCCATCGGCACGGAAATACACCTTGACTTAGGAGTTCCTATTTTTGTGGCCTTTTACGACATGGAATAGGAAACCAGTGGATCAATTCTTGGTAAAAAATAATTCCGCCGGATGCCACACGGCTTACCTGTTTGGTGGACTTATACCACCGGTACAGGTGGACCGTAGCGTTATTCTTAGCAGTTGGGAAACCGCTACCGACACTACACGGCTATCTAGGCTGCTCAGAGAGGGAAGTTAACATTGATGGTCAACTTCCATGGATGGCCGAACAGCCGGTTAAAATAAGTCTATAAAAGTCATTATCGTACCAACTATGCTAAATTTGGCCCATTAAATCAAATGATGTCAACTTATAATAAGCTTTGCGGAGCAATTGACTTTACAACGACGCCAGCCCAGCTCAAACAATATTTTAATTCAAAACGACTTAGGTCCTAGAACATAATGCACATTAATGTTTATTTTAGAAAATGTAATCAATACAATGTAATGGTCTACTATAGTTTGACCGCAAATAAATAGAAATAGTAGTCATATAAACAAAATTTGTCAGGAGACGGTGTCTATCATTATGAGCAACTTTGCTGAAGATACTGTACCTCAAAAACCTCGTTTCTATGAGTTATCAATTAAGAGCATGAAATTGGGCTTTGAACCACTGTGCATCGCAGAGAAATCAAAGTTAGTTCTATTTTTAAAGTTTTTCTGCACCACTTTCGGTGCTTCCGGAACAGGAAAAGCGAGAACCAATAGTGCCGAAATAAGCTTTTATACCCACAAACTAACCAGCTCTGCAAGCTAGAAGAATTTATCAGACAGTTTTTTGGGATTTGTACCTGTTTTTGACCCTCTTTTGTGAAAAAATGGTAATGAAATCGGTAGTTTTCCACTTATAACGCTTTAGTTCCGGAATCGGAAGTTGGATCGCAACAAAATATTCTAGAAATTTTTAGAAAACTATGAAACCTTTCATTTGAATCTTAGTTTGTGAAAATCGACTGAGCAGTTTCTGAGAAAATTGAATGCACACTTTTTTTCCTAATTTTCACATATTACCATGTAACTCCGGAACAGGAAGTCAGATCCAAACCAAATAAAATGAAATAGCAGGCTATGGGACCATGAGACCTTTCATTTGAATCTTAGTTTGTGAAAATCGGTTCAGCCATCTCCGAGAAAAGTGAGTGCATATTTTGTTACATACATACATACACACACAAACACACGGACTGACACACACAGACATTTGCTCAGTTTGTCGAGCTGATTCGAATGGTATATGTCATTCGGCCCTCCGGGCCTCGGTTAAAAAGTCGGTGATTGCATAGCCTTTCAATATGGGAAAAGCAAAATTATTCAATATTTATATTTATTTATACTGCTTGCAACCATAATGGCTGGAAGAACACAACTTCTTACACCCTTATACCATTCGAAGAAGTTCGTCGAGAAAAGCAAATACGTGTGTGAAAATAATTTAATTATTTTTTCTCGGAGATGGCTAAACTGATTTCTACAAACTTAGACTTACATGAACAGTCCTATTCTTCCATATAAGGTTTCTGAATTTTATTTGGATTCAACTTCTGGTTCCGGAGTTACAGGATGATATCCCAAGTAGCATGTTAAGTTGCTGTCCTGTATTTTTCTACTGATTGTGCAATTTATCAAGTAAGTTTATATTACTATGCTAGTAACTGTTGTGTTGTGGAAAAAGCGCAATTTTCTGTGTTGTGCAACATATCTTTAAGTTCTTCCGTTATTACGAACATTTATTCACAATGATTGTGCAACTGATACAAAACTCATGCATCGATCCCATCACAGAGGCAGTAATAAAATCAGCAAACAACAATTGTGAAACTCGTGAAATGTAAACAAGAAATGAAATGACGTTTACAAAAACATAACAAACCTATGTTCTAAGAAATCAGTTTCACATTTGATTTTCAATACAACTGCTCTTAGCACAAACATAGCTCTTGTAAAATAACCTGCACATGAAAAATGATAATGCTACATATTGTAGAATTGATCTTTTGTGTTTTTGTAAATGAAAAATCGACAACGAACTGCTTTTTATGATGAAACATGTATTCGTACGCATGACATTTTCAAGCGCCTTTGAATTAACGTGTTTTGATGATTGTACACCAACTTCTGTGAAAATAACAATCTATTATTTTTAAAGAGAATCATCGGAATGATGTTTAAAATACGTATATTCATGCATACTTAAAATTTCCAGACGGTTTTGATCAAACTAATGTTTTATTGAACCTGAAAAATCTCGAAATGAATTTTTCTTCAATTTTTCTAATATGGCATTGATGGTAACAGTGAGTTGAACAGAAAATGATTCATGCAACGTAATGATTTATATTATTTAAATAACGGTATACTGTAACATGTGAATATTTCAGAGAGAAATATTATAGGTTATTTTTATTTTGAACAAACTAGTTGAATTAAGTAACAATACAGTATAAAGATTCGTTTTAACGGGCCCGACATTTGTGATACGCACTGTAGGTATTATTTTGGCAAGCCCATGTGTTGGAGTTGTACAAACAAGTTGCTCAAACAGTATCATGAGAGTAGCTTTGATGAACTTAACCTTTCGTTCAAAAGTGATGTCAGATCTGCTCATTATTTCAGCAGAATGAAAACCAAACACAATTGTTCTGATTAAGTTTTGTTTTCATTGCGTATGTAATGTTGTATTTCCGCAACATTTATGATAATATTCCAATCTTTGTAAGTTTTGTTTTTATTTCAAATAGATAAATCTTGCATAACGTTTTTGTAAGTTTTGGATTTCATATCATTGTTTTTTTTTCTAAAAATGAAGAAAACTACTCACACTGACCTACAATTTTATGAGGCAGCCGAAACTATGCAGACTTAACAGAAACTTTTTTTTTCACAATAAGGTTCTAATTCATCTTATCAATTTTTATCTTGAGGAGAGCATCATTTTGTTAATTTTTCTTCAACAAGAGATTTATAATCATTTCGACATATTTTGTGTCCAATACAATTATGACAACCATTTGGAAATTTGTAAAAGATCTTGAGGTCCCAAAAAAACTGCTTGTTGTTTTTAATTGGATATGACTTCCGGTTCAAGAGATAAAGGGTGATTAGTGTAAAAACTCCGCATAAATTTATCGGGTTTATCAGGTTCACAGATTTTGAGAGTCGATGACCAAATAAACTTATTTCAGTTTTAACGGTATTCGGTTTTCGATCCCGGAAGGTACTCAAAAATTTTATGTGGAACACACTACGATTTCTTTAAGATGGCTACACTGATTTTCAAAAATTTCGAATCTAATGAAATCGACGTAATCATTTTATAGAGGCACATAAACGAATGAGAATTGTTTACTTACTCTTCTGTTAATAACTCTTAAATTTTCACGTTTACTTACAAAATTTGCATGTAGAATGAAAGAAAATATCCCCAGCTTTGTAACAGCATCAGATATGTAACGAACAATTGCATAATAATGCTGATATAGTCGAAAGAGGAAGCAAACAAAGAGAATCTGACAATTGTTCTAGGCCCTTTTGGAATGTTCACGTCAAAATGGTTAACATCCATTAGGCGCATTTAACTGACTTCGGCTACACCCATTTCCGAAAATATATGCTGATTGATACAAAAAACGTGTTTAATCCACCTAACAGTGAGATGATATCTTTTTTTAAACAATTCGTATATGTTTTTTTGCATGAATATTCTTCGGTGTTTAATTCGGCTTCATTATTTCAATGACCGTCGTTTTAAGCGGCAATTTGAAATTTTAATCACTCATTACCCTGTAACGTTGAAACTGCAAATCGGATCGAGTTTGAATCTAAACGTGTGACAATCGGCTGAACATTCCATGAGATGTAGAAGTAAGTTGCTATTTATAATTTTCGTCATTATTTACGGTACTTCCAGAGCCTATGGTATTCTACCATAGAACCACCATAACCCAAAACGGTTTATACGACCGTAAATTAATATGACGAACAAATTGCAATAGTTTTGAGTTTAACTTCTATATCGGTTTGAACTTTAAAAACTCATCACCCTGTAATTCCAGAATCGGAAGCCGGTAAAATTCACCAATTTTGTATGCGATCATAAGTCTTTCAATTTGAACTATTGTTTACGAATTCGATTCGGCCTTTTTTGAGAAAATGATTGATCTTTGAGAAACAAATTTGCAAACCCGATAAACCTGATTAATTTATATGAAATGGACATCGTTGTACTAATTAACCGGAAGTTGGATCTGACAAAAAGGCAAGACCTTTTATTTGAATCTTATATGGTTCATTTGAATCTTTGATCGGTTCAGCCATCTACGAGAAAAATGGTTTACATATGTCATATTCGAACGATTATGTTGCAAAAACGAACCGTGCTAAAAACGGTCCGAAGCAAAATGTCATGAAAAAGGATGCTGTACACAGTCTTTTTAGTACTTAGAAACAATTGTATGTAATAGTATAAAAAATCGTGTTTCACGTTTCTCCCATACAATCCTCATACAATCCACAAAACTCCTACTGCTGAAATAGAGGGAAAAGTCGTTTACACAAAAATGTCGATATCTCCGTTAAAAATGGACGGATTTTAACAATCTATGGCTTGTTGGAAAGCTATTTCCGTGCCCAATCTAAGTCTGGAAACATATTCTGTTTTCAAGGTCAAGTGTGACAGATACTGTCAATAAATTTTGACATAAAACTTCGTATAACTCAAAAAGTTCTCAAAACCATTCAATAGCGTTCTGGGTGATGGGGAGACCTTTCATTTGCGACTAGTTTGATCAAAATCGGTCCAGCCATCTCTGAGATCTCGACCTCTTCGTTGACAACACACATACAGACACACACACATACACACACACACAGACATTTGCTCAGTTCGTCGGGCCTCGGAAAATTTTTCTAAAGTTTGAGCGAATTCTATACCTATATATATATATATATATATAAAAAAAGGTAAAAAGGTATCATCTCACTGCTAAGTGAATTAAGTACGTTTTTTACGGTAGTTTTTACAATGACACTTTGTATTCCCATTGAGCGTAGATTGGAGAATAATGTTTAATTGCTCAGACACATTTGTTCCTCTAAAATCCTATTTTTCGAAAATCTTAATGTGTGCGTGTGTGTACTTTTCAAAACTATTTTAACGCGCTCAATTTTCTCAGATATTGCTGAACCGATTTTAACAAGCTTATGCTCGTTTGAAAGCTATTGTCGGGCCATTGATAAAGTTCAAAGATTAAATGGCTGTGACTTTTGGTTCCGGAGATATGATTGTATAAGTGAAGTAAACGACAAAACGTGTTGTATTTTACGCGCTCAATTTTCTCAAAGACGGCTGAACCGAATTTAGCAAACTTAGACTCATTTGAAAGCAACTATTGAGCATTTGATCATGTTTGAAGATCAAATGACTGCGATTTCTGGTTCCGAAGATATGATGGTATAAGTGACACAACCGACAAAAAACGTTGTTTTGTACCGCTCTAATATATATATAAGGGGGCGAATAGTTTTGATCCCCCCTAATTTCGTAAGGCAGCGGTAGTTTGAGCACTACGAAAATAGTCCCCATACAAAATTTGAGCTGAATCAGATATGGGTTAGACGGTTAAGGTTAAATCTCGACGTTTCATGCAATTCTAAGACTTTTGGCATCAAATTTTTTTTTTTTCGATTCCAAAAATTTTTTATTTTTGATTTATTGAGAAACCGAAAGTTTTTTTCTGTATATATATATATATTATTTTTAAAGTTCAATTCATTGCCTACAACTACCTTTTGAACAAAATTTTCTTGGCAGCTGTAGATTCAAAGTTATATTAATTTTATAGTAATGTTGCTCAAAACATATGCGCTCGCTATTCAAAAACTAATCTTGAGTAAAAAAAATCTCTAGACCAGAGAAAAATATTTTATTTGCCATACGGATCACGCATGCAAAGTTTCATGCACATCGAAGGGGATCGTGACAACAGCCAGCCGATTCCACAGTCGCACTGAAAAAAGACATACGCTTGGCAGATTAAGTGGCTATCGAAAGGAATGATATGAAATTGATAAGTTTGACCCGGTAGCAAAAATAAGTTATATTCGCTACCATTATGTTTGACAGACTGTAGTCAAGATCCGCAATTACGCTTTCAACCAGTCATAGTTACAACAAGAAACTTTCCAACAGCATACTGCAAGCTTCTGGTTATCCAATCATCCTTACGTACTAAGCTGATCCTAACGAACTCAATCCGATTGGCATCGTACGAAGCGAAGAAGCAAATGCTAAAAATAATAACATCAAATAGAAATTGAAATTGAATGAAAACATCAATGTAAAACACAACCCCTCATTGCATGTCTTCAACCCGTAATCTGATTTCTCTGTACTAAGTTATGAAAAACACGGCTATTTCCACTACATAGCGGCCATAAATAAACCCATCCATCATATTATGCTGATGGACCCAGTTATCTCGTCGTCCGGAAGCATCCCGGAATCTGACTGGAACCGAGACTACCGAGGGAAGGGTTTTTCTTTCCGGGTGCGATAATAAAGGCGACATAAAACGATACGAGGACATCGTTTCCATGTGATTATGATTGCATACTTGTGGTCTTGCCGGGGACAACCTACGGCCAAACAAACCTTTTCCGTTTGAAGTTATTCGTGTACGTTTGCATATATGATTATATTTTCGAGCATCAGCATCGTAAGGGAATCAATAAAAATGTATGAACACATACGGCCACACCACCAGAGGTTCACGTTCGGATGCTTGCGAACGTTCGTGGCGCGGCGATGCACCCGACTACTGCTCCTTGGAACATCATGGTTATAACATTTTTTATCAAATGAATAAATAAATAGAGCTCAAATGTACATGATGGTACATGGCGGATGCTGGAAAAAGCGCCACAATCCACAGACACACACTCACACACATACACAGAGACCGGCAGACGCAACGTGCACTGACTGGTAGAGTACATGAACTCTTGCACTTTGTTTTCCCGCGCGTTGCATCCCAGATGAGCATTTCTTGCCGCAATCGTCCCGAGAATACAAAGAAGAACATAACAACTTTCACAGTTGTCTCATTTTTGGAAGATGTGGCACATTTGGCACCGGATTGGTAAAACTCGGCCCAGGAACCAGCCTCGCCTGGCGCTGCTATCGTAGCGTGGGGGTGGTGTTCAGCTGGGATGCTCTTCGTCACGTTTGCAGCAGCACTTGCGGGTGCACTTTCCCGACAGCATACCGAATGCGGCGGAATCACAGCAAAATGCAATCTTTAAGACTTTGGAATAATGGCGAGGTTTAATCGAGTTTCAATTTGTACGCCACTGTATTAACAACTGGATTTTTCGATAGCTACAACATGCGTTAAAAAATTACCAACTGCGCTGCTGTGGTCTGCTCCTAAAAATCAATCCACCTACCTTCTTGTTGTCCCGGAATTTGAGCCATCCAGCCACGATGGTCTGATCGTTCGCCAGTACCTCACTACCGTCACCGATTTCTTCGCCCGTCGGGCTACAAACACTTCGTGCCGGCGAACTGAACACTCCCGGTTCCCCCAGTGCACTTTTGGCCGGACTAGCGAAACCACCGTAATTTGTGTGATCCAGCGGCAGTTTGCCGGTGTGCATCGGTGAGCTGAAAACCCCCGGCTCACCGAGAATCCCTTTGGCCGGTGACCCCGGTGGGAATGGTTCCTTTCGTCGCAGCAGTGGCGTATTTTCACAGGAAGAACTTGCCCCACTGCCCATTCCGGTTGCGCACTCACTCTTTATTACACCGGAACTGAACTGATTTCGAATGATGCTTTTCCGCATACAACTGCAGTCCGACTCGACCCGCTTTCGCATGGCCATCATTGGTGACGAGGTGTTTTTGGGGAATTCACTCTCCATTCGATGCACGCATGGTGTGTTGAAACTTTCCGTGGCACGTAGCTTCTGGGCACAAACACAGTCCTGCACTTGATTGAACCGTCTCGAAACGATGGGAGAATCGGTAAAATCGCCGTCGTCCGGGACCCCTCGGCGGCCGCACCGGGGTGAGCTTTTGTCTCGTATTACACCCTGTAATTTGTCCAGTCGTCGGTTCGGCAACGGTGAATTCTGTGCACTTTGACTGCCCCCCTCGAACAGACTGTGATGGTGTGCATCCAGCCGACGTGGTGCATTTGGGGAATTTTTGCAGGACTCTGATCCGTGAAGATTGCCCAGCAAGGCGGCGGCGGCCAACGCCGGGTGCTCATTGCACCGGCGGGGAGGAGTCGTTATCGGTGTCTGCTGCGGGTCGGACATTGTCCCGTCGTTTCTGCAAAATACGAGAAGAGAGATGCTAATTATACACTGTTGTTTAACAGAAAGCTCTAGTGAGTGACAATGGACTTGGCCGGGGTTCAATGCGACAAATGGTTCCGGAAACAATTGTCGTAAGCACCGTTGAATGCAATCGTTGTAAATAATCCTATAAACCGGTAAACGAACTAATAATTTTCAATGATTCTGCTTGATGCGCTGTTCTTGTTCAGTGGCCAACAAACAGTGCAGATCATTGTGGAGTGCTCGAAAATTAACTTCTTTCCCTTGATTCCTACCTGGCACCTCAGTGTCCGAGCAAAGTGAACGGCGTTGAGCTGGAAAATCGATTCAAAGTCTGTTTCCAACACATATTGCGTTGCACTTGGACTGGCATCTCATTGGCACCTTGAATCAGCATTGGCTGGAGAGCACAAGGCAAGAACAAACTGGTCTTCCCGAGCAACTTCCCAACAATGCCCTCGCCCTAGCGTCATGAAAGTTATCAACTGATGCTTCGGGATCTCAATTGTCAATAGGACCACTGAGATAGCACTTTCAATGCTTGTCAATTCCATACCTGCATGTACACTACTCTTCGCCAAGCAGAACTATTTCCTTACGCATTCGAAGGCCCGTGCCGGTACGTGTTCTATTTGCAAACGCACTCGGTTCCATAGTAAAACAGCAAAACAGAATCGGAATCGCTTCTGAGATGCAGGTTTCTCCATCTCAACATGCTCAATTTATTCCTAGTTCCGGATTGGATGGGGTAAGAATAATTATTGCCATGCTCATATTTATGAGTCTAAGCTATTATAAAGAACCAGGTTATAGGGCCTTCAAGTAAATCCCTGAACGTGAAGCCGAGGCATCTGGTTTTATGGTAGCACCGGTCTTACCGATTTCAATTATACAACAACCGATGCAAGTTTCATTCCATTCACCTTTTGCCGGGTTATGTTTTGGCGCGAGATGATATCAAAACTCGTCCGGTAGACTGTCTACCGCACTATTTCAGACAAGATAATAATGCAGGTAGATTCATGAAAAAGATTATCTTTGACAGAAGTCAATTATGATCATTGTTAGGCTAGCTTTGTCATTACAAGTGCCAGACCCGTACCCAGGATTTCGTTTCGGGAGGGGCCCAAAGATAAAAAAAACATGTTACTGAGGATTGCTAATGTACATAATTTTCGGTGCGCCTTTTACCGGTGTTTTCAACAGACACTGGAACTATCATTATTAGGTATTTAAATTAAAATTGGTCATTGTGACAGAGAGTAGGTTGTTGTGTTACATTTCTTAACGTTTACTATCATGCCATTTCAGTCGCACATGTCTAAGATCTCATAAATGTCCATTTCTAGAGCTCAAAAATCCACAAGACTTGTTAAAGATTTCGAGAATCGGCCCGAGATTGATCCCGTACTCAGATTCGTGGAAAACGGAAAACATTTTCTAAATTTGTAGGTCATATTAGTTGATGACCACACAAACTTATTCTGATTATACAGGTTTCGGTATCAGGTCGCGGAAGTAGCGGTCTAAAATTCCAAAACGAAACTCACATCGATTTCTCAGAGTTGACTTGAGGTTATGGATCAGATAATAGTTCGAAGAAGCCAAATCAGGTGAACAAGGTGGATGAGCAAGTAACTGGAGCCCTAAACCGTTGATTTTAACCGTAGCAACGATGCTCATGTACTTCATATAAGGCCTTTCGACAGTAGAAATATGTGAAAAAAACTATTCTTAATCCACTTTGTGGTGTGATAATGCCTTTCTCTTCCATCGAAACAGTCTAAATAAAATTTTTTTTGTCTTTTTATAAGGATAATTTCTGATAATAATTTGGGCCCGTTTTGTGACACCAATTTATTCAAATTGATACGAGTAGTTCACAAAGGCATGATTCAGCGTTTATGTTACATAATTGGAATCATTTCTCAAATCAAGTGCTTTACAATTGCGTGGGCTTTTCGTATGAGAAGAGTGACGCTAATCTAAAAACCTGTTTTAATCCACCTAGTGGTGTAATGATGCCTTTCTCATGTATAAAATATTCTATTCAAAAATTTTCTCTTCGATTCTTGAAAGAAACCAAGAGATTGTATGTGCATTAACTATTATAACATACAGAATGAAACAGTGCTTTGCTCGCGTAGGTCATCCTTAAGAAAACGAAGTGTATTACATGCACTTCCAGCACCGGAACCCGAGAACCGGTATAATCGAAGTCGGTTCGTACGGCCACCAACTAACATGACGTACAAACTCTACTAGTTTTTATTCAAATTTTGAAGATTTTATACAATTTAGCCATCGCACTCTAAATGACGATTTGAATGTTTGAGCCTAAGATTAGGAATAACGGTTTTGAGTCCAGTTTAAGACATTTTTTACGATTTTTGTTCCGCCAGTCTAAGTGACGGTGTACAATATTCAACATACGTTACCGGATTCAACATACGTTACCGTTATCCGGATGAAATTCAGGGATTCCGTATGGGACCAAAATACCTTTCATTTGAATCTAAGTTTGTGGAAATCGGTCAAACCATCGTTGAGAAAAGTGAGTGAGATCCATTTTGGTATATATGATCACTGTTTCCGGTGCTTCCGTAACCGGATACCGGGAACCAGGATAGCCGGAAACAGTTTGTTTAGTTGCCTACTGATAATGACTACCGATTTGTGTAGTTTTGAGACCAGTTTAGAAGTTTGTGACGGTGTACAATATTGAACACACTTTACCCTATAACTCCGGAACCGAAAGTCGGATCCGGATGAAATTCAGGAATTACGTATGGGACCATGAGGCCTTTAATCTGAATCTAAGTTTGTCGAAATCGGTTCAGCCATCTCCGAGAAAAGTTAGTGCACAAAAACGTTACATACACACATACACACATAGATATTTTGCGTACTCGACGAGCTGAGTCGAATGGTATATGACACTTGGCCCTCCGGGCCTCGGTTTAAAAGTCGGTTTTCACAGTGATTGCATAACCTTTCTATATGAGAAAGGCAAAACCATTTTCAATCCACCTGAGTAATGATGCATTTCTCATATTCTGTTAGAATTTTTTGTTTCCAATCATGAATGAAATAAACAACTTTTTGATGTGGAACACATCTTTATTTGCTACTAGCTGACCCGTCGAACTTCGTCTCGCCCAAAAATTAATTGTTCGAATTTATGGTTATGGATAGCAGAATTGTCAACCTATGACTATGTGGTTAACGTTTTTCTCCATTATCTTTCTAACTACTTAACCTACTATCAACGAAATTCGGCACACATTCGCTTTAGCCCAAAACAGGAAATATCACAAAAAATTAGTGTGAAATTCTTCTGTTAAGCAAAAATTGAACGAATTCACAGATTTCTATTCTGAACAGTCCGTTTTTTTAGGAACAGGTACTCATACGTTAATGTTCGCCCGACAGAACAACAAACTTTGAAGCAGTTTCTTATACACAAAAAAAATCTATTTTTGTGTTCGGTAATAATTTTTGCGGCAACGGTCTGTAAAATATTATTTTTACTGAAAGATACTTAAAATTAATTCAACTTACGGTCATCTATCTACGGAACTACTGAATATCGGAAAATCCTATGTAAAAGTTACGATACATTTACTGACACGGTCTGTGAACTCTGAAAAGTCATTTCTCTTGACGAACTCAGTTGACGACGTTTTACCAATATTCGGAAAATTTAAAAAAAATAATGAAGAATTTCAGTAAACATAACTAAAATATTCAGCAGAAATATAGATCTGTCAAATAACATCATTTTCGGACGAAAATCTGTGAAAATTTCTAGATTTGTGGAGCAAAAAATAATGGTGCAAATTGATTGCTGTGCACAAAATAGATAATACTAATTCCTGGCGATAAGTTTTCATTGAGTGAATATATTCAAAAAGCCTTCTTCAACTGTTTTATTTTCAACTGTTTGAAAGTCAGTAAAACTGTACCGATATCCGTGAAAAAAAATAATTACGTGTGTACAGTTTTTAAGCAGCGAGAAAGTTTTTTTCAGAATCTGTTCTGTACGTTCAAGTTATCAAAAAGCGTACCATGCGTACTTTAGAGCTCAAATATTTAGTGAATATTTTCAGGTACTGCGGAACTTTTGATTGCTTGGAAACGACGCTAAAATTTTATTTATTAATCTTACCAGTTCGATCATTCTTCACAGAATATGCAATATGAAATCACAGTCTCAATATTCTTTATGGTAATCATCTTGAACATTGATATCTAATAGTCACTTACTGTGTGCGCTTAGTTTAAGTCGCTTAGTCTAAATCATTAGAAAGAAAAAAAGGCTAGGAAAATCTCTTAGTTTGACCTTAGAGCTTCTACAGTACAATCTTTTCATTTATTCATTGAAAAAATGTCTGATTTGGTAATCTTGCCCCCATGATGACCAATACTATTTATCTGACTCCATTGAACACAATTCATCAACTGGTAAATGATATCAAAACTTTTTCTCAAGCAACAATTTTGATACCCAATTAAGCACGTGGTTCGACGTAATGACGAATCACATCACATCAAGTATGCATGTGAAATCTTCACACAAAACAACTCGTAGCGCGCCAAACGATTTTTTCAATGATCTAGTATTCTTTTCTTCGACGGCCAAACTCGTTGCGCGCCAAACATCAATCGTAGATCTAGCAATCACTGGCGACTTTTTCAGTGGAAAATTCCATTGTGCATACAAAATAACTTTATTGGTTTTTCCAAGGGGAGAGTCGCTTAACACAAACTATATTGTGCCTCTAAAAACATCCGTGATATACTGTGAGTCTAATGTCGTTTTCGTTTTTAAACTGCACTACACCGGTGCAGTGCTACACCATGGCATGAATAAACGAACAGAAATGATGAAAACATAAACAGTAACCCTTGACTACAATAAAAGATTCCATTGCACAGAGCTACACCGAACTTTTGATGAGTGCTACACCAGTGGTATCGGTGCAGAAAAAGTGTAGCACTGGAGTAGTGCAATTGATAAAAACGAACGGTTCCAGTGCAGCTTTCGCTGCACCAGTGTAGTGCAATTTAAAAACGAAAACGACATAAGTGTGCCACGCTGTGCTCCATAAAACAGCTACTTGTCAAAACTGTGCCCTTTGTGTGCCGCAACTGTATGAAAACGAAAGTGCCAATATTGATAAATGCACCAACGCATTGTGTTAATGTGTGATTAGCACATTGTTCTAAGCGTCCTCCCCTTGGGTTTTTCCCACTTTTCCGGTAAGTTTTCCTAATTTTTTTGATGTACGAACCCGGTGGGGGTAAAAACTGATCAAACAAAAAAAAATCATCTCAATCCGTCCATCCGTTCTTACGTGATGCGATTACAAAGAATGATCTCTGCATTTTTATATATATAGATATAGAGGTGCAAATCAGAAACTCAAGGAAAAATACACGTAGAAATGTGGTCAATTTTTGAACACTTACAGCTCAGTATATTTTGTATCAATTATTATTATTATTTCATTATTTGATTGGAAATTTTTCTAAGATTCGATTTGAATGTATCAAGCCACGTATTTTCAATTATATATGATTGCAATTTTGATTAGTAGCGAGCAGTGTCCTATTTTGTCTACGAAAAATCTCCGGCATATCGGATTTCCCTGCGATAGACGACGGTTTGGAAGTAGTAAGCGATATATCAAAGGGAATCAGAACAAATTGGCTCAAATGGCACGTTCCCCTTGATATTTGGAGATTTGTGCCTTGCCTACAATTTGTTTATAGCATCATTTTCCCGATATATAAAAGGGAAGGATTGAAAGGAAATGGTAAGGGTTGGACTAGGAGGATGGGAAAAATTGACGACACAAAAACACAAAAAACAGAAGTAAATTCTCCACCCCTAAGGGATGCTGAACAATCTGCTAGGGATCACATTTAGTGGAAGCAGAAGTAAATTCTGAAACTCTACGAGGTCCCGAACAGTCTGCTGTAAAACCTATTTCGGTTTGTTACTATGTGCGTTCTTTCTGATGAACGATGCACAGTTTATAAAACCTCCAGCCCCGAGAGGATTTGGAGATTTTACAAAAGCGACACCATTCTGCACTCCCGAAATAATGCAGAACGATTCGCAGTATGTACGAGCAGAAGTAAATTCGGTACTCCATAAAGGATACCGAACAATCTGCTAAACCTTATTTAGGATGATTACAGAAAGAATTTATTCACTCCAGGAAGAAAGATGAACCCTTCTGACTATAGCTCCTTGCCACATTGGGTGAGAAACGAGAGGATATCCTTTAATTGTAGCTCCGCAAACACAGACTCAACCATGTACGGAGAACCAAAACCCGGATACGTAGTTGCGTCAATGCGGGACAGTTACATATCAGATGATATGAAGTACCATAATAGCATTCACACAAATCACACGAATAATACTCAGCACGTTGAATAGTAGCCATGTGATCTTCATGTGATCCTCGATCTTTGTTTTTCAAGCAAATCGGACTGTGCACCTAAAATCAGCGCAGCACCCTCTTCTCTGGTGAAGTCAGTTAGGCATCATCCTCCTCTGCACATTGAGTTTGAATGGAATCGATCGTTGAACAATTGCAAGATATCTCACATCGTCAGATATATTTTTAAAAGAGCTGACCACAATAGTATTATTGCATTTCTTACAAGCATTGACTGGAGTGAAATTCTTGACAATGGCGATGTTAATCTTGCAGCTCAAACATTTTCCAATGTTCTGATGTATGCTATTGACCAATATGTCCCTAAACTAATTAGTAAGCCACCCGAACAAGTACCGTGGCAAACCGTAGAACTACGACGACTGAAAAGTTTTAAAAGGAACGGAGGTTTGTTGCTCCGGCAAAACTACGTAGAAATCAACAAAGCTTACAAAAAGACAGCTGAACGTTGCTATGCCAACTATTTACGCAGTGTACAGAGGAGATTAAAGTCTAATCCAAAATCATTTTGGAAGCACGTTAACGAGCAAAGGAAGGAGTCAGATCTTCCTTCATCTATGTTTTACAATGAACAGACAAGTTCTAGCATACAGGAAATTGCGAAATGTTCATGAAAAAATTCTCTGAGATTTTTTCTAGAGAAATCTTAGCACGTTTCCAAAACACCCAGGCGGCACTTAACGTTCCCGTTTTGGGACAGTCAATGAATTCAATTAACATAAGCGCAAGTTCCGTAAAAACAGCAGTCCCAAAAATGAAGTCTTCACACTCTCCTGGACCCGACGGTATCCCGGTAGTTACCAAGGAGTTTTTTAATTTTTCTGGTATTCCACAAGGCAGTCATCTCGGACCACTGATATTTCTACTGTATTTCAACGACGTGAACTTTTCATTGAAAGGTTCACGATTATCTTTCGCGGACGACCTAAAGTTATTCCAAATTATCAAGACTCTTGAAGATGCCTGTTTCCTTCAAAGTGAGCTTGAAATTTTCGCCGAGTGGTGTGAAATTAATAAAATGACGCTAAATATCAGCAAATGCTCGATTATCACCTTCACACGAAAAAAAACACCTATTTGTTTCAACTATTGTCTTCGAGGATCAGTGATTGATAGAGTCAATTGTGTCAAAGATCTTGGCGTTCTTCTCGACGAACAATTGAATTACAAGCAGCATATTTCGTACATCGTGGCAAAGGTTTCTCGTTGTCTAGGATTTGTCACGAGAACCGATATATATTGTTTGAAATCTCTCTACTGTTCGCTTGTACGGTCAACCCTCGAATATTGTTCGTCAGTATGGAACCCTCACTTTCATAATGGAGCTTTAAGACTTGAATTAATACAGCGCAGATTCGTTCGTTTCGCTCTTCGTCGTTTGTCCTGGAATAACCCTCACCAGCTACCTAGTTATGAAAGCCGTGGGATGCTTATCGAACTCGATACTCTACAAGTACGCCGAGATTTGTTCCGTGCAATGCTGATTGCCGATATTTTGACGAACAATATTGATTGCCCTGCACTACTTAGTCAAATCAACATCAACGTTCGTTCTAGAGCTCTTCGCAACAACAACCTCCTCAGATTGCCTCTACGTCGTACTAACTACGGAATCAACGGTGCCGTTATTGGATTTCAGCGAACCTTCAATGGCGTATCTATGGGATTCGATTTCCATTTTCCTCGTAACAGAATAAAAGCGAATTTTTTTAATATTCTTAGAAATAATCATTACGACTTTAGTTTGTCTGTTGATTAAAATATATATAAATAAATAAATAAATAAAATAAATAAATAAATGGGATAATTGAGTTTGCAATGTCCAGTCAGAGCTCTGACCAGAATACTGCAACGATGCTTAGAAAAATGCAGTGGACACTTTGACATTTTCAGATTTAAATCTGGTAGAAATGCTTTTGTCTGAGCGCAAGTTTGCAAGCTGCGCCACTTTGGGTAAACTTAGATTTACCTAAATTTTGAGATCATCACTCGTTAGCTAAAATTGGGGAGATGCACTTTAGTTGATTTTGGGTAGGTTTTGACCTAAAATTAGGAGTGTCTTTGCTGGGTGTCAATGCTAAATTTCCAGCACGATAAATAAAAAATGACAGTTTAGTTGAAACAACAATCGATTAGTTGTACCACAGATAACAGATATACAGGCTCGAACAAAATTTTTTAAAATACTGTCACCTACTCGACTTTTCGCCGCGATTTCTTTTCTTTAAATGTTAAAGACAACTGTTTTTTCCATTTCGCATAAATCACACGAGAATTGGATCGGAATAAAACAAAAACAAACTTGCCATTTTAACCAACAGCAGAAATCTATCGTGAAGTGAATGTTGCACCCAAAATTGTGGCTCATGTGAGCCTGTATATCTGTTATCTGTGGTTGTACCAAATTTTAACCAATCAAATTCAGAAAAACAACTAATATTTTAGTTGTTTTGCGATCGCTGACTTTTGCGTGTGGATGTTGGCGCCCGAGGCGATCGCCTCACTCTCACTAGGACACTGTTTAATAGTAACAATCCTTCCTTCTCAAATACATCTGCATTCGGATCAATGAAGTTTACACAATGTGAAAGTACGCGCTATTCCCAAGCACACTGTTTCAGGATAACATGTTGCAAGCTCAATTTGGTCTGTTCCATAACGGAGTAGGAACACACAGGCGGTCTTTAATGCTAATGCTAATGTTAATGTCAATCTGAGATCTTCATTACAGTATGACATACTAACAATCGAGTCCTACTTTTTCTCATCCATACAGGACAAATTTTGAAACGGTGACATATTCATGTCAAAATAATGTTCAGTAAGTTGTTGAGCACGAAAAAACAGCCGGGTGCCAATATATACTGATAGCTCGAAAACCTTGCAAAAATAGGAATTTGAAGAATCGCTAAAAATCCGAAACTTTGCACTGCAAACCCGTTCCGTCCATGAGAAGGCGGTTTGCATGCGACACCGAACAAAACAATAAAGTACCAGTTTCGCTGAACGTAATCAGAAAGTTTCGCATAGCCATTACCGAATATCTAAATACGCACGATACGCAGTTGTCGGAAAACCTCTACATGCCGAATCCATTCCGGAGATGTCCGATTCTAATAACATCATCTGTTCGTTTCATTGAACATAACAGCAATAATGTCGCTTTAAGCCGGACAGCACACCAACAGCGGAACAAGTAACGGCAATAATAATAGCCATCAGTAGCAGCGATTCCGGAGCTATATGACATTCAAATTTACAGAGATACAGATTTTCATTTAGCATTCCGATGGCTTTCACAGGATTGTTCTCATTTTGTTATATTGTTTTTCTGCCATCCTTGTTGTATCCGTTTTACACCACCCCTTATGGCTCGGGTCCTCCTTTTGTAGGGATGGTCAAGTGAACCTGTTCGAAGCCAAAGAGTTGATAGTGAAGCTCATGTCAATTTCAAATTTAATATTACTCAATTGACTAAAACAACAAGCCGAAGGAGTAATTATTATTTAAGGGTTCCATCAAGACCACTCCCCGGTATCATAGAATCAAGTGTCAATGATGATGGCCATGTGTCCTAGTTCTACACACGGAACGATTAGACTGTCTCGAGTATATCCTGTGTAGAGTAGCGCATCGTCGCTTTGAGTAGCCACTGCATGGTCCCTGTGAGCTTGGTACGACAGACTGCAATATAGCTGTGGGTGGAAATTTATGCTGCAGTGGATGTTAAACCACCAAACGACATCAGACAGCAGGACCAATGAATACAAATGCGGCTGCGGCCAAGTAGTGCATATATCCAGGACACATGGCGAGGAAGAGAGTAGTATTCAATTCTTTCGGAATGTTGATCGCCATAATTTCAAGCTTGTTCGGATTTACAGTGAGTTGGTTGGCTGGTTGGCCGGTTGATCACACTACGGATTCCAGTGTGAGTGGTGCTGCGTACAAAACAACTCCGTGCATTGGGCTGTGGTTCGGTTGTCGTCTGGTTTGGATTAGCTTTTAATGGTTTGCGGATTATTAGTGTAAGCTAAGAATTGGCACTTTTCAGCAGCAATTTATGCATAGGCTCCCGACCAAATTGAGCAGATTTATTGTGGTATTGTTGTCGCATTGTTGGCGTGCCTTTGTTGTCTGGTGCAGTTGCTATTACAAACGAGCCACTAATAAATTGATTGGATTTTCCGGACCATCCCGCCAGAAGTTTATGGGAGGAAGTAGTTACTGTAGCATATGTATCTCGATCGTAACTCAAATCAACGATTTTAGCAAAAGAAAATCATCACCAGTACCCGGCCCGAACCCGACAAACAAATTTTTTCTAACCCCGAACCCGACAAATACCCGAAACTTGACTGTCTCTGATTTCTTGGCGAATAGGAAAAAAACCACATGAAAAATATGGGTGTGTCTTAAAGCAACTAGGAGGTAAAAAAACCTTGCATATTTTTTTTTTGTCGTGAATATGACTTACTTTACTATGGGGTGCCTTTTCAAAATTAACCATATGGAAGAATGGGCAGAACTTAATCGACTTGTATTAATGGCAGCAACATAATTCTTTCACCATTTCATCGAAAATATGATCAGGAATTTAGGATAATATATTGAACACAGTGAGATAACCACAAATAACTCAAAAATTAAATTTTCTAAAACTTTGAAAACAACGACGACGATTTTGAGGTAGTCAGGAACATATCCTCATCTGAATGCGTATAAAAGGGGAACAGTGGTCGAAAATCGACCATTTCTTCTTGTGTGTTAGATGGAAGCAGATGTCGTGAGAATGATTTATCATTTGCTTTCCGGTCGTCGAGGGAGTGATGTCATCATCCAGCAGCGACGGAGAGTGCACCTTCTGCGTGGTTAAAACCTCAAACGAACAGGTAGCAACTTTCATTCGCATTCTGAAACTGGATTCTGGAACTATATTCCGGAACTGATTTCAGTTTCGAAATGGTAGTTCTAGAATTGCAACTGAACTCTGAGTCTGCTCTTAGTTCTAAATTTAGTTCTTGAACTCAGGTCCAGTTCCTTATTCCAGAAATCTTCTTTTCGGTTCTTTTTAGAATCACAATAATACTGCCAAAGATTTATGCGACGTTTTACTGTACTCTATGTAACCCAATTGGTAGTCGTGGCGAGAAATCGTCTTCAAGTTTCAGAGCTTAGTTCCGGAATATGGGTTTAGAATTCAGAGCCTGCGTGCTGAACTTTATTCTGGAAAAAGGTTCCGGAACTGATTTCAGTTTCGAAATTGTAGTCTACTAAAATCCAACTGAATTCTGAGTCTGTTCTAAGTTCTGAATCTAGTTCTTGAGCTCATGTTCAGTTCCTAATTCCAGAATTCTTCAAATCGGTTCCTTTGTCCTGAATACGCCTTTTCAAAATTTACCCTGTACAAGAATGGGCAGAACGGACGGCCGCTGTAGTCTATGAGATGAATATGGGCCACCCGCCTGGTATTCGTAGCCTGGGGGTGTCCCCCGCGAACCCACACGGACAGAAAAAAAGCGGCTAATACCAAGATACTTACCAACGTGTTACATTCAGTACGCCGGCCGGTGCCGATAGCCAGCTGAAGGCGGGATCTGCCAAAGTCATTACATTATCTTAATATACTATCCTAGATTTAAGTTAAGTTTAAGTTTGTTAATTAAAATTAGAAAAAGCTCTTGGCATCTTAGAGCTTAAGCAGTGTGCCTTAATAAATTATATAATTGAAAAAAAAAAAAAAAAGAATGGGCAGAACGAAAAACCCAACAACATATTTTTTTATTTTTACAAGCTATCGGAAATATGAACAGGAACTCGTGATTAAATTTTTAACAGCATGAAAAAACCCTAAACATAATTGAAAAACAAAGTTTTCTAAAACTAATGAGGAAAATTCATCACGCTTGCTTGCCTTTTTCGCATCCGGATGACGGTTTTGAGGTAGTCAGGCACATATCAGAATCTACTGTACAAATAGAAAAGGAAATCTTTGAATAACAACTGTTCATTTCTCTAATTGCTACAGGCGGAACTGGATGTCGAGGTGAGGTTCTCCCACCAACATCAGTCAGGTCGTCCTCTCATTTAGACTTCGGTCGTCAGGAGAAGCAGTCGGCAACGAAAGTAGACCTTTTGCGTGGTGTAAACCCTCAAATACTCAGGTCACATAGCCAGTTTTCAGGATAATTTGATTAGCTTTGTGCAAAATTCGCAACAGTATTTAATATCTTAGAGAATTACACAATTTGGCCCTTCTGAATGCCAGAAATTTATCTCGTACGGCATTTTGATAACCTTTTTCACTGAAATATTTAAATCCGAAACGACATAATTGACATCAAAATTCTGTATGGTTCTATTTAGAACAATAATTGTATACCCAAAGAATTATGCGAAATTTTCTTCACTATACTGTATACGGCCCATTTTTCAACCTCTTGTAGTTTGTAGTAGAACTTTCTGCTGATTTGCTAGATAAAATGCATAGCACGGACTTAGAAGCCATTAATGAAAGGTTTCTTTCATAACCACCATTATTTTATCATAAAGAATTATACTGGTTATTTCGTAATATTTAATTGTGTGTTAGAATCTTTAATGTAACTAATCTGTACTTTAGTTCAGGAGTATCGTTTCAAATTCTAGTAGTGAAAAAGAAGAAAGCTTGCACAATTCACACAATTTGGTTCAACTGTTTTTGAAAGTTATTTTAATCAATCGAAGGAAACGCGCACGGTTAACTAAGCTAATCTAAATGTCTTCAAAAAGTTTCACAAATAATTCTTAGACTACGTAGACTTTTGTTAAAACTACCCCCCTGCCCTTTCGTAGACTAACGTAGACTTTCGTGAGACCCCCTAGTCATTTAGAGCGACGATGCAAAATATGATTTTTTTCTAAAGGGTGCAGCCGGGTTTGCATATAAAAACTGCCCCCAAACAGAAAAAAATTAATATACGATATTTGAAAGGGTTTATATTGAATATGGTTTGCCCAAAATTTTAACCCTTTGACTGCCATATTAGGGGAGTTAGGGTGGTTTTTCTGATTAAATTCTTCAAAAACCTCTTTAGCAAAAAAATTGAAAAAAATCAGGAATATTTTAGGAATTACGACAAACCTTTCTGATTTTTTTTAGAATTTTTCAAAATGTATTTCATTTGAAAAAAATGTTCAAAATTTTCGATTTTTTTAATCGCACTTACCATTTTTGTACCACTCTAGATTTTACATAAAAAAATAAATCATTTATGAGTACATGATGCTATATTTTTTCAGATTTTTAAAAAATGTGGACGGGTGTAATAATATCAGACTTTATAAAAATAAATCATTTGGAAAACCATGCGTCCCCATCAAATTTATATCTTCCGGGGAAGACGCATGGTATTTAGTTCTAAACTCATATATCACATGCCCTTAGAACTAAATACTACGCGTTTCCATCTACAACTTGAGTTCAAGTCTTAAGAAAAAAATTTCATAAGGAAGGACCAGTGTGAGAAACATGAATCAGAACTAATGAATTGACGAATATTTATGTTTTAATATACGGTTTAAACTTTTTATTTATGAACTGATAAGTCATGAAAATTCCGATATCGAAAAAAAAAATTTGATGCAAAAGGTCTAATAATTTCAGAAAGTCCCAGAAAATCGATTTTTTCAAGAAATTTTTTTTGATATAACACTAAATCTTGACGTTTCATGCAATTTTAAGATTTTCGGCATCAAAAAAATTTCGGAAATTTCATGTACTTCCCCCTATGGTGCTTTTTCAAGATAGGAAATTTTCAAACTTTAACCGCTGGGCAGCACTTCTTACCCATTAGAGGTGATCCCAAAATATTAACACCCTTATATATAAGAGCGGTAAAAATCAACGTGTTTTGTCGGTTACGTCACTTATACCGTCATATTTCCGGAAACAGAAGTCGAAGTCATTTGATCTTCGAACTCGATCAATGGCCTAATAATAGCTTTCAAACGGGCCTAGACTTGCGTAAATGGGTTAAGCCATCTCCGAGAAACATGCGCGGTAAAAAAACAACACGTTTTGTCGGTTACGTCACTTATTCCATTATGTCTCCTTAACCAGAAGTCAAAGCCATTTGATCTTCGAACTTCATCAATGGCTCTATAGTAGCTTTCGAAACGAGCCTAAGTTTGTTATAAGTAAGTAATCTAACTAATCGGTTCAGCCATTTAAGGTAAAATGTTCGTCGACGTTCTGTATCACATGGTATGAATCACCAAGTTGCCTGAAATTGCTCAACAAGACAGCTAAAGTCAAACGGCTTAAGCTCATAAAGACCGAATAATCAAACTGGGATCGGACTGACAGTAAATCCGTCGAAACAAAATATATGAAAAGGAAAGGCTTTAAAATATAACACCTTCTCTATCGAATAATGGTGGTTCAGAAGTTCGTTGTATCATTTATTTATGACCACGGATAAGGATACAAAAATAGTAATACGTCACCATAAGAAATACATCAATGGCGTATAAACCACGGTTTTCAACAGCTGCTTGGAGATCCACCTGTCATATGTACAGCTGAAATTGGACAGCTACGATCAGCAAGGCATGTCATCAGGATAGCAGACGGCAACCATTTGAAAGTGGTTCTTGAATGTGATTCGGAAGGCTCAAGAAAAAGAGAAGCATAGCGAGCACGGTGGATCGATCTAATGAAGGCAAAGAGTGGTCATAGTCTGAGCTGTATGGAGACGACTTCTAGAAACATAATAAACGGGCTTGAGCCGATACGTGAGAAAAGTACTCCACGAAACACCAGAAAAAGACCACTAAGTGCAGATGAATTCGATGAACTATATTTGCGAAAGCGTTTGGAATTCAATTTTTCTATATAGCTCAGTTTCTTATTCATTCTTAGATAATACATATTTCTATTAAAGCATTAAAACAATACGATTTTCCGAAACTGTTTAAAAAGGGGTCCTGAACTGAAAATATTAAGTTTAACAGAACATGTTATTTGTATAGAAAATCGACGACGCGAATTTATAGGTTCTTTTCGGTCTTCGGGACTTGCTGCAGGAGCTTCGACTTGATTTCTATCTGGTTTATAGTATTTCTTAGGACTGCTAATAGCTAACCTCGGAACCTCCAGGCTATCCCGCAAGATGTTGAAGTTAGAAAACGAATTACAACCGTCCGCTGGCACACATGCTTACTAATCCATTCCCTACATCATTGCTTGGTAAATTGACCCAGGCGTGCGGGCGTGTGTAAATAACATAAGAAATAAAATTCTTTTATCATTATTAATTACGTCAAAATTTTAGATGAATACGCAAGGTATTTAGTTCTAAGGGCATATGATATATGATTTTAAAACAAAATACCATGCGTCTTCATCGGATGATGACAGTTTAATGGAGACGCATGGTTTTTCGAATGATTTATTTTTTTTAAGTCTGATAGTAAACCCGCCCAAATTTTTTGAAAATATGAAAAAATTACAACGTGATTTACTCATAAATGACCACAATTATAAGTGCGATTGAAAAAAAATATAAAATTTTGAACATTGTTTTTCACATGAAACACATTTTGAAAAATTCTGAAAAAAAAATCAGAAAGGTTTCCCATAATTCCGAAAATATTCCTGATTTTTTTTTATAAGGAGGTTTTTGAAGAATTTAATTAAAATGAAAATCAGAAGAACCACCCTAACTCCACCAATATGGCAGTTAAAGGGTTAAAATTTTGGGAAAATCTTTCGCTTCAGTCGGTTATCTCGCTTCGGTCGACAGATAGAGCTTTACGATCTTTTGCAAACTTGTTGTAGATACTTAGACCAACAATTCAGTGTAGTTTGACAGACAATTAGTTGAGAACTGCTCCACCACGGGCTTTTTGAAAAGAGCATGAATTAATTCATATGTTTACAATCAGTGTTGGTGACTGCCGAAAATTTGACAGAAGCTACTATATTGCTATCTATATTGCATACAACATTTTCAATTCGGTAGAAGATGCTACAAGAACTCGAGTTTCTCAATGCATGAACCGCGAGAGAATTTTTCTACATTCCTTCACTCCACTTCATACTCTGAGTATTTCACGGCCCTTAAAAAATGTACAGTCTGATAATGATCGTTGCTGTGTGGAATTTCCTAAGAGAGAATCGCAAGTTGACAATTATCGCAGAAAATCTAATCGATGATTCGACTTGATGATTCTCATACTAGGTTGCAATATTTCAAAACCCTTGTGTGGAGCATTCATAGACATTTTCATAGACACAACTTATACAAAGGTTATAACATAGTTATAATAAGCGGCAATAGTAAAATGATTCTATCGCAATTATCAACTGCCTGTATAGAATCGGATCGCGAAACGAGAATAAGCGACCGTTTGTTGCTTCAGAGAGAATCCCCACAGCAGCGTGCTAACCTTTGATTCTCAGAAATGTCATCGAGAGAAATTCGCTCTCGCACTGGTGTCTATTCTATGTTAAATGAGCCATGCCGGGTTTTTGTTGTTGCGATGATTTCCAACTCTCTTTGATGGCACTGATTCAATCGTTGAAGAGTTGCCAGTGAACGTTCTGAGATACGATAAAAGCCATCCTTGTTTACAATAGTAAAACCAGTTTCAACATGAAATATCGCGAGTATTTTAGCATCTGGAATCTTCAACCAACTTTCGAGAGACTCAAAGTTTATTAACAAGTTAAAAGTATATTCCGGAATCACTCCATCAGATGGAATTAGTGTGCTTGCTATGGTACAACTTTCAATATCAAAATTATGCTCTAGTGCGAAAACTAAAAGATTTAGAGCGACTTTGTCTTTTACAAAAATGCTCGAAATGTAGCGGTCTACAATATGAAAATCATATTAGTTAGAAACTCACCCACCCAGTGGCGCTAGTGGGATCACGATTTTGCCAAAGAAAACTGATTCTATTATATCTTTACAATGTTATGAGATAGAATGTTCGTGTTCTCGGAAAGAATGTTCCGGAGTTCAAATCAGATCAAATAGTGTAAACAGTAGACAGAAAAAAATTATGAATTACAAGATACAATTCATAACTACTTAACGCATCAAATAACGCAATATTCCATTCGTACAGAATTTTACTGGCGCCGAGTGTAATTTGCGCGTGGCTACCAATTGCCGCTGTATGGATTTATATGTATCAACTATCCATCAAGCAGATATGTGCTTCCGTGGCTTAGTCGATTAACGTGCGTGCTTTGTGATCTAATGTTTCACGGTTCAAGTCGCGCTGCTGCTACCAATCTTTTGATTTTTATTTTATTTGATTCCCAGCCATGTAATTTTCGGATCACACAATTTTACATGTCCTTGAATATAAATTTGTATGAGTTACGACGCTCCATTTATGTGCATCGTATAAGATGTAAAATTGCAAGATTTTTTCGAAATAGTTAAAATTTCTCTCATTGGTATGCAATTCAGGGTTGGAAATTACTGCAGCTCAAGACTCATGTTGACTTATTAAAATGATTTCTTCGAGAGGGTGTTTTAGGATTTCTGTGGCGGAATTACAAAACCACCACGTTTTCCACGTTAAACACTCAGAACAATTGCAATAGTACATTTCATTTCATTTCATTTCGACACAATGTAGTTACATTGTAAACGTCTTCTTGGGAATACTTTGTAAGTCTCAAGACTTCTCGTCAAACTTACACGTACACAGAGAAAATTTGTACATTTTATAAAAACCAAAATGCAGAAAATAAATCAGACATTCATTCAGTAACCAAGACGGGAACTGGATTTCTTCGTTAATGAAAGAAACCTGCCACATTTCGATAACTATTGAATGAACGAGTTTTTATTATATCTACAAGGTGGTCTTCTGTAACTAAAAATCAGAATTGCATGCGAGAGTGATGTTATAAATCAGTTTTTCAATAAGTTAGTGAAGGATAGATAAATTGAAAACTGTTATACCAGAAGGCGCTATGACTATCGAACATATGAAATCTGAGGAGCTTGATAGAGTGAAACTCGTACTTCATAATAAAGTGACTATTTAAATAGTTAGATGTAATGTTAATGTACATAAATCGTGACATGTATTGTTTATTTTATTTAATTATATTAAAATATTCATTTTTATTGAACAGAGGAAAGTCTAATGAAGCGAAAATTCTATAGTCTCGTTCATCATCAGGCAATAAATCCCTTCATCTTTCATGTCAACGAATTACGATAGCTATAACTGATTACGATAGCTTCTATAACTGAGCCTACCACTCAATACCTAGAAAGGCTGTTCAAAAATGATTGTTCATGTTAATACTCTAGTAGTTTACTAGCGCATTCTAAGAAAACTGTTTTCGATTTGTCTATCGTCCATCAATTTATTGGAAAACTGATCGATAACATTACTTTTGCAAACAATTCTGATTTTCAGTTACTGAAGACTACCTCGTAGATGCAATACGAACTGTTCAGTCAGTAATTTAATAGGTATTGAAACCCTAAAACAACTTCTCGAAGTAACCATCAGAATGAATCAACATAAATTTCCATCCTTGAATTGCACATTAGCGCCACCAATTGGAGAGTTTTCAGATACTGTGTACACTATTTGATCTGATTTGAACCCCGGAACATTCTTTCCGAAAACACCAACATACTACATCTTCATAGTTTAGAGATATTACATTATAAATTTTCTATCGTCAAATTTCCAACTAGCGCCATTCGGTGGATAAGTTCTCAACTAACATGGTTTTCGTAATGTATACCCTGACATTCCTAACAACTTTCCAACAAAAAAAACCGCTCTATATCTTTGAGTTTTTCGATAAGAGCATAATTCTGCTAATTAAAATGTGAATTCAAACACACTAACTACATCTGATGAAGAGATTCCGAGTTAAAACATTTGCTGTTTAACAAACTTTGAATTTCCGCATTCTTCAAAATACTATAATTTGCGAGTTACTTGAAGCTCAAACCGTTTTGTCTGTGTTAAACGAATGAATTACACCATGCATTTTTCAAAGCGCCGCTGGCGGAGCAGTTCTCAACTAATTTTCTGTCAAACTACACTAAATTGTTGGTCTAAGTATCTACAACAAGTTTGCCGAAGATTGTGTGGATCTATCTGTCGATCGAAGCGAGATAACCGTTCACAGCCCCAATCAGTCGAAATCCCATATGCTTTGGGTCCCGTATATCGCGGTTTTCCGGCAATAACGAATCCGGTAACAACGAATACCGGCAAAACCGAATCCGCGCGGTACGAGACCCCACTGTATATCATTTTTTTTCTTTTTGGGGGCAGTTTTTATATAAAATCCCGGCTACACCCTTTGGTTTACAACAGTTTCAATTTCCAGATTATGATAGTTTAAGACCAAACAAAAGGGTTTTGGCTACATGGGATCCATGTTCCTGGTTCCGGAAGTATCGGAAATTGTGGTCAATAACTCAAACACGAAACTCACTCACTTTTCTCTGCAATGACTAAACCGATTTTTACAAACTGAGATGTACTTATTTAATGCAACCAAACCGAATCGGTCGAATGTCGATCAAAATAGTTAATCCTATTTGCAAGTCAACCGAATCCTAAATCAATTTCCTAATGCAAACCAATGCCCAAACATATGTTAGTCATTGGCTTATCGCAACATCGAAATGTGTCTGGAAACAATAATTATGTCATCAGCAGTATTGTTTACCATAAACATTAGTAGCCGTACCGTAGAAAAAAATAAACAAACAAACGGTCCAACTCGCTTATGAATACATCGGGGAATACAAATCTTTCAAAGCTCGCTGCACGAAAGCCTTAATTTCCTACATCACCTCGCCAAGCGTCCGGAATGCCACAAATCTGTTAAGCAAACGTCAACTTTTTTTTCGGTACCAA
Source organism: Malaya genurostris (assembly GCF_030247185.1). Taxonomy (NCBI): domain Eukaryota; kingdom Metazoa; phylum Arthropoda; class Insecta; order Diptera; family Culicidae; genus Malaya; species Malaya genurostris. Next base: position 76,692,119 of record NC_080572.1, read on the forward strand.
AGCGTTCTTCCTATTCAGTCAAGAAAAATGATTTGCTTTCGTACCAAATACAGGATGAAAAACTAGCTTCACTCAACCTGCCATAGACTGCGACCGCCGAAACGTTTGCTCGAGTTCCCTTTTCGCGGATCCCGTGGTCTGCGTCAGTCTGACTTCACTAGTCTAACGACTTTATTTCATGTCTTGAAATCATAAAAAAAGTACGTTTTCCTTCCTTCTGAATACTGGCAACCGTAGACTAGGATAAATAAACCATCCTGCCGCCAAGAATGTAATCCAGTATAATTATTATATTTCATTACCCGAGCTTTCCAGGAATAAACAGGTACAACCGCACCGGGCAAAAGGGGAAAAGTGCAGACGGCAAAGGTTTGACACAAATTATAAATATTTTCTACTTTGCAAAGTCCAGCAACTGGGACCCCATTGCCGGTTGGGTGGCTGGAAGGCAGCAGAAAATGTGGAACCCGCAATGAGCGCAGTGGGTTTTAATTCCATTTCAGTCAATATGCATTGGTTTTAGACCTCAACGTGTACGGCGTACAGACGTACAGAGAAAGGGGAACGATCAGGATACCGACGCTTGAGGGTGGCACACCGGTACAGGAGACATAATCTTTTCGTTATTTTGTTTCAGTTTTGGTCGAATATCGGCAACCCGGTGCGAACGACTATTAACCGGAATATTTTTGGACAGACAACTCCGTTTGTCACTATTATGGGAAATTAGTTTTGTTTAACATACACCACCCTAACAGCCAGCTCCCGTTGCTCTGAGCAAACAAATTCTCGCAACTTTTCCTTCCAATCTCAATTATGTTTTCTTGTTGGTACATTAGGTCGCTGTCGCAGCGGCTGTTTACATCTTTTGAGCTCATTTTTCTCCATTTGCTTTGACTGCGACCTGCAGCTGGTTGGCGCTGGGTATAGCCTATTTTCATTCAACGGATTTAACACCGCACCATTGCTTTTATGCTGCTTAATCCGCTTAATAGCCCTCCAAACATCGTTGGATGCGATGCGACTTTTAATGAATGGCTTCGCTGCGGCTGGGACTATTGCTGGCAAGTGCTTCCGGTTTGAATAAATTGTCAGGTTTGGCTCCTACTTCGAATGGTGTTGGACAGAAATGTACGACCCAAAGATCTTTACGAGTGAAGCTAAGCGACGTAAGTGCGTATTAACCTGAAATGGCTGAATGCAAAAATCGGGTAGGTGCAATTTAATTTGGAAAACCCAGTTATGTATTCTGAAATTAAAAAAAAACCATTTTAATCCAACTAGTGGTGTAATAATGGCTTTCTCATATAAATCATGTTTTGCGAAATATTACTATGGGATTCTTAAGAAAAAACTTATCTTTGAATCTTATAAATAAGAACAAAAAAGAACAATCTGTGCAGCCGTGTCTTAGAAATTAGAGTGATTTCCGGTTTGGAGTACACGATCACTTTTTTTCTGTTACCTCCGGAACCGGGAACGAAAATCCGATATACCCAAAATCAATGTATTTGATCATAAACCAACCAAACCTGTTCAATTGAAAAAATCATACGGCTAGTTGAAAGCATTTTGCTCGACGATTCCACGTCACACGCTCTTAAAAATGAAAATTTTAAACTTTTCTGCCTGTAATTCTATGGAATTGTAAGACCCATCCTAGAAATTTTAACTTGAGGAATTTGGTTGAGCGGTTTTGTAGAAAATCTAGTGCATTACCCCGCTACACCGAAACCGGAAGTCGGATCAGGATGAAATTCAATAGCAGGCCTTTGAAACCAAAGAGGCTCTTTGAATCTGAATCTGAGTTCTAGAAAATCGGTTACGCGGTCTCTGAGAAAAGCAAATGTACTTTTTTCATGTTTTGTTTTACACATTTTACCCCGTTACTCTCGACCCGGAAGCTCGATCCGAATAAAATTCAATAACAGTCTGTAGGAATGAAAAATCTTTCATTGGAAGCAGGCCCGTACCCAGGATTTCATTTCAGAAAGGCCCAGATCAAAAATGAAACATCTGTTTTTTTTTTAATTTTCGGTGCGCCTTTAGTACCTCTTGTTTCTTAAATGTGTGAGTGCTGGTTTGTAAATAATTAATCAACTAAAAAGAATTTTCCAATTCCCATAGAAAAAAATTAGGCACTTTGGAAACTATTCGTATATGTTAAAAGGGAAAACATTAATCTTAACTCTTTTTTGAATTCTTTCTTCAACTCCGTTCTCGATCAACATATCATCTATAAACTATTACTCTTTTCAATACTTATTAGATAATTTAGTTACTGTAACTGTTAACGAGATTTTTGATACTGTCGATTATTTTAACTACTAACGAGATTTCAACTACTAACGAGAGACGGCTTACCGATCGGGGCAGTCACATATTAGACACACGATTCCAGAATTACAGAGTACACTCAAACCTCCGTTTACGTAAACTTTTTTTACGTTACCTCTTTTTACGTAACTCTTTTTACGAACAAAATCCCAAATAACGTAAACTTTTTTTACGAACCTACTTTTGCATAGAATGAAAATCATATCCCGCTCATTTGTATTCCATGGGAATTACTACAATGTGGGTATTTTCGGAATGGATTTGATGAGAAGATGTCGAAAAACAATGTTTTAGGTGGTTCTGAATTCCACGATGTCAACTTCCAGTGTATTGATATTCCCTGAAAACCCTTATAAAATGGATATTTTTGGAACGGGTTTGATGACTACATGTCAGAAAATGACGTTTGAGGTAATTCAAAATTCCAAGATAGCGACTTCCGATTTATTGATATTCCATGAAAACCCTTATATATGGGTATTTTTGGAGCTGGTTTGATAAGATATCGGAAATCGATGTTTAAAGTGGTTTTAAATTCCAAGATGGCGACTTCCGGTTAATTGATAGTCCATGAAAACTGTTATAATATAAGTATTTATGGAACTGGTTTGATGAGTAGATGTCGGAAAATGATGTTTGAGGTGGTTTTAAATTCCAAGCCGGCGACTTCCGGTTTATTGATATTCCATGAAAACCTTTATATATGGGTATTTTTCGCGCATATTTCAATGCATGAACGGTTGGTAGGAAACATAATTATCTCTCGTGAGTCAAAGTTTAATTAAGATAAAAAATGGCGTTTTTATTTTTCGCATATAGAAAGGTTATGCAATCACTGTGAAAACCGTCTTTTGAACGGAGGCTCGGAGAACCGATTGCCACATACCATTCGACTCAGTTCGTCGCGATCACAAAATGGTTGTGTATATATATGTGTATGCGACAAATAATGTCCCTCGATTTTCTCAGAGATGGCTGAACCGATTTATACAAACTCAGATTCATATAAAAGGCCTAAGGCTATTCGCAACGCTGTGATGGATATCTGTTCTAAAGTGACAGGTTGTCGTATAGTTTAAAACTGTCAAAAATAAAACTCAAGCTTGATGATCTCAACGCGAAGATTCAAAATCTGTTTTACATTTCTCTGTTAATGTATTGGTGTCATGTCAACTCACTGTGAAGTTTCAAATCAGAAACAAACAAAATAAATGATTTCGAAAACGATATAAAGTTTTGTCGCGAGCTTCCAGAGAAAATTTCTGGATGATAGTGAACTACAGTGCTTTTAAATTATACTGTATTATTCAATGCAGAACATTTCCTGCTTATATTGACAATTTCTGATATGTCATTCGACGCATTGACATTTCGCCTGTCGAATTTCGCTACCCACACTCACGTAAAAAATTTAAAACAGTGTTCTATTCGTGTTTCAAATTTTAATTAATTTGAAACAAATTCGTCGAGCAGTTTGAAATCTGTTTCAAATTTGTGCTCGAAAAATAAAACTAGATCTCAGCGTTGTGATTGACATGGTTTAGTCGCAGATCTAAAATAGATCAACCCATACGTAATGAAACAGCGTTGCGAACAACCTTAGGTTGCTGTCAGAGTGAAAGAGTTACGCGAAGCGTCGAGGTACGTGTGCGAGCTAGTTGCATTTGATCAAAGCAAACCTGTCAGAGTGAACGCGATGCGATAACAGTACATTGCATTGAATCGCTTCGCTTCGCATCGGGTTCCGCGCTCACTCTGACATCAACCTTATGGTCCCAAAGATTGCTATTGAATTTTATCCCGAATTTGCGGCTCCAAAATTACAGGATGATATGTGCAAACATATTAGAAAATGCGCACTCAATTTTCTCGGAAATTTCTTAACCGATTTCCACAAACTAAGATGCAAATAAAAGGCCTTGAAATTCTTTAAAAAGTCCTCGAGCAGTTGATCCAGATCCGATTTCCGGTTCCGGTATTACGGTGCGAAAATTAAAAAAAATTCATTTTCATAAGTATGTTTTCACAAAAGATGACGAAACGAGGCAGTGTTGTAGTGGGGTGAGGCGAGGGAGGCAACCACCTCGGGCGCCAACATCCAAGGGGCGCCAAAACATGTTAAAAAATGTTGTACAATTAGTTTGAGAAAACATTAATTTCTTGTCGTTTTTTTCTGTAAAACTAAACTTTCTAAATTAGGTCAAGTTTCAGGTTAGTATTATATTCCTACAAAAATTCGATGAGATACCGCCCTAATCATTATCATTGATATACATGAAAATGCAATTCTACAGTAATTTAGAATACAGAACCGCCATTCAGCGACGACCGTAAAAATTATTTTTCATGAGCAAATGACGCTCTCTTCTCGATTGTAGATGTACCTTGGACCTACCAAAGATCTAATTCTCAGAGAGCAAACTTGCGGGCCTCTTAAAGAGCAAAAATTAAAATGTCTGAAAGCCATTATGGAAGCTTTTCCTTCCTGCTTGGAAGGGATAACCATTTCCGAAAGTGGGAGATCCAAATTTAATCGAATGTGTAAGTGCGTAGATATCTGTACTACTATTCACTGCACTGATATCGCACTTTTTGACGTAGTGGTCAAGTCGCATCAATTCGAATAGATAAAACTATATATTTGCGATAGTTGGTGGTCGAAACTTTGATAAATACCGAACAATGTATAATTTTCCATGTAAAGAAGTATGTAAACATAAATAAAAGTTAGTTACTGTTAAATATCTGTGGAATTTGTCGAAACAAAGATTATTTTCTATATATTTGATTAAAATTGTGATATCGTTAAGAAATGTGCTATACAAAATTGTAATGCTAATCTGTGCGGTTCGTTTGTGCCGTGGAAAAGGATTCTATACTCATCAGTTTCCGGGGATTTGTATGCGCCGTACGCCTTGCATCAAAGGCAATGATTTTTGTCGGAGTTCTGCTGATTTTTCTCATCCAAGATGCTGAACGACCTCGATCATCGAGAGCTGGACGGAATTTATCTGGGGTGATATTATGCATCAAAGCATAATCGACTTGTCCGTATAAAGCAAATCAAAATCTTGGCATTACATTATTTTTGTGGAATTTGGCCTTTCTGTTCCAACAGACTTCTGAAATGTCAAGATCTAGTATCATTTCCAAAAAAATATTTTTGAAATAATATCGACTTCGAGAATTTCGAAATTTCCGAGATCGTAAATTTATGTTTGATGTCAAATATCGTAACATTGTATTAAACGTCGAGATAACACCAGATCTCGACATTTTATGCAATTCTAATACTTAAGGAAACAAAAAAAATTGTTTTCGGAGTTCCAGAGCCGAAAAAATTTTTTTTGAGATGACAATAGATCTCGAAGTTGAAGGCCTAACATTTGCTATAAAAAATATTTCGATTTCGGAAATCAGAAGTTTCATTATCGATTTTTATAAATTATTTTCGAGAAGATACTAGATCTCGATGTTTCGTGCAATTCTACTGCATTTGGCATTCTAAAGTTTGAAATTTTAAGTCTCGATTTAGGAAAAAAATGTTTTTGCAATTTTCGACTCCGAAATTTTAAATGACGATTGGCGTCAAAAAAACATTCATTCAAAAATATCAAAATTTCCAGAGTCGATTTAAAGGAAATGAACTTTTGAAATTTTAGATCCCGAAGTTTCTGAAAATTCTAAGATATTTGAAATCAACAATTTCTTTTCGATTGCTTTAATGATAGCTATCATCAATTCCTCTTTTTACAAGTAATATAACAGTTTTAGGTCGTTTTGAAACCTTCATAAAACCTTCCGCATGGTCTAACAACGAAGCAAGAGCAAATCAATTCCTCTTTTTACAAGTAATATAATAGTTTTAGGTCGTTTTGAAACCTTCATAAAACCTTCCGCATGGTCTAACAACGAAGCAAGAGCAATCCACCATATATAAAATAACTACAGGGTGATTTTTTAAGAGCTTGAGAACTTTTTTAAACAATAAAACGCATAAAATTTGCAAAATCTCATCGGTTCTTTATTTTAAACGTTAGATTGGTACATGACATTTACTTTTTGAAGATAATTTCATTTAAATGTTGACCGCGGCTGCGTCTTAGGTGGTCCATTCGGAAAATCCGCTTTTTTATCGACAAATTTTGTTCAGCGATGAGGCTCATTTCTGGTTGAATGGCTACGTAAATAAGCAAAATTGCCGCATTTGGAGTGAAGAGCAACCAGAAGCCGTTCAAGAACTGCCCATGCATCCCGAAAAATGCACTGTTTGGTGTGGTTTGTACGCTGGTGGAATCATTGGACCGTATTTTTTCAAAGATGCTGTTGGACGCAACGTTACAGTGAATGGCGATCGCTATCGTTCGATGCTAACAAACTTTTTGTTGCCAAAAATGGAAGAACTGAACTTGGTTGACATGTGGTTTCAACAAGATGGCGCTACATGCCACACAGCTCGCGATTCTATGGCCATTTTGAGGGAAAACTTCGGAGAACAATTCATCTCAAGAAATGGACCGGTAAGTTGGCCACCAAGATCATGCGATTTGACGCCTTTAGACTATTTTTTGTGGGGCTACGTCAAGTCTAAAGTCTACAGAAATAAGCCAGTAACTATTCCAGCTTTGGAAGACAACATTTCCGAAGAAATTCGGGCTATTCCGGCCGAAATGCTCGAAAAAGTTTCCCAAAATTGGACTTTCCGAATGGACCACCTAAGACGCAGCCGCGGTCAACATTTAAATGAAATTATCTTCAAAAAGTAAATGTCATGTACCAATCTAACGTTTAAAATAAAGAACCGATGAGATTTTGCAAATTTTATGCGTTTTATTGTTTAAAAAAGTTCTCAAGCTCTTAAAAAATCACCCTGTAGAACGAGAATTAAACAATTAAACATTGGTAATTCAATTATCTCAAAAAACTATTTCATAGTCAATGTCAATACATTAAGGAAAATTTCATGTCCACCATTTTGATACTCTACCGTTTCATTTATTGACATCAAATACATTTCCGAAAACAAAAAGGGACGAAATACGATTGACTTTTTTGTTTCATATTCAGAACGCTTGCACTAGTTTCGATGCAACATGACTGATTTATATCAAAATGACGATAAATCACACAAAAAAAACCCTTCTTAATCCACCTAGTGGTGTGATAATGCCTTTCTCTTTTTTCATAAAAGTCTCATGAAAATATATTTCATACTTATATTAAATAATTTCGGATACCAATTTTGACACCAATTGATTCAGATTGATTCGAGTAGTTCACAAAAGCATGCTTCAGTGTTTATGTCACACAGTCAGTATCATTTTTCCAAACTAGTGCTTGACATTTGCGTTGCCTATTTGTATGAGAACAGTGATGCTAATCTAAAAAAAAACCTTCTTAGTCCACTTAGTGAAATTTTCATATATCTTGAAAAATCACCATAGGGGGGAGTACATGAACTTTTCGAAATCGAAAAAAAATTTTTGATGCCAAAAGGCTTAGAATTGCACGAAACGTCGAGATTTAGTGTCATCTCGAAAAAAAAATTTTTTGAAAAAATCGAGTCCCAGAAAGTTGATTTTTTCAAAAAAATTTTTTTTTGAGATGACACTAAATTTCGATGTTTTATGCAGTTTTAAGAGTTTTGGCATCAAAAAAAATTTTCGATTTTGGAAATTTCATGTACTCCTCCCTATGGTGCTTTTTCAAGATCGAAAATTATCAAACCTTTACCACCGGGCAGCACCCCTTAAGCATATCCGATTTAGTTCAAATTTTGCATGAAGGCTTTTTTCGAGGTGCTTAAACTTTTGAGCACTAGAACTTAACGAAAATGGAGGTGATCCCAAAATTTTGGCACCCTTATATATATAAGAGCGGTAAAAATCAACGTGTTTTGTCGGTTACGTCATTTATACAATCATATATCTGGAACCAAAAGTCACAACCATTTGATCTTCGAACTTGATCAATGGCCCGACAGTAGCTTTAAAACGAGCCCAAGTTTGTTAAAATCGGATCAGCCGTCTCTGAGAAAATTGAGCGCATTCAAATACAACGCTTTTTGTCGGTTACGTCACTTATACAATCATATCTCCGGAACCAAAAATCACAGCCATTTGATCTTCGAACTTGATCAATGGCTCGACAGTAGCTTTCAAACGAGCCCAAGTTTGTTCAAATCGGTTCAGCCATTTCTGAGAAAATTGAGCGCGTTCAAATATCTTCGAAAAGTGCACACACATACACACACACACACACACACACACACACACACACACACACAGACATTTTCCGATCTCGACGAACTGAGTCGAATGGTATATAACACTATGGGTCTCCGAGGCTCCGTTCGAAAGTCGGTTTTTTCAGCAATTCTAATACCTTTCTATAGAGAAAGGCAAAAATTTTATTAGATATAATTTTTATTTTTATCTAAGCATGCAAGATAGAAATGAAAGCGCATTTTTACTTCTGATACTTCAAAGTCGTAAAGAAAATCTAATATATTCTTACTATGGAATTCATCCGAGTAATTTTAATGTTGATCGTGAAGCAGGTTTTAAAATTTTCTTGAATTTTGAATAATTTCGAAATAGGTAGATCGCAGGGGTATGTTGGTTTTTCATTTTGATTTATAAACCTTATGTAGAACTGTTCACTGTTCGCCTCAGGCGCCATAAATGTTCACTACGGCTCTGAAACGAGGTGCGAATTTTTATAAAACTTACTGGTAATTTCATCTCGTTCGAACTTGTTAGTTAGACTTCTCAGCTACGGATAAACCGATTTTCACAAAACATGATTCAAATTAAAGCTTTCATTGTCCCAAAAGATACTGTGCAATTTCACCCAGATCCAACTTTCGGTTCCGAAATTAGATGGCGATGGATGTCAAAACTTTCAAACTATCATACAAAATGATGCGAAACCGGTACGCATCGGTACGTACTGGTACGGAAGAATAAAACACCACCACCTAGCACGCAACGTGCTTTGTTCAATTGTGTATAGCGTGCAGGGTTGCCCCATTTACCATGACTGGACATAACTGTTTACGAATTGAAAAGGTTGTGGTAGTTTATACTCAAAGAAAGTTTTTGATTTTCTTCAAGTTTGAACGAAAAAATCCTGACAGAATCTTCTAGTGATGTTTCTGAAAATATAAGTAATATGAGAAAGGCATCATTACACCACTAGGTGGATTAAAACAGGTTTTTTTTTGAAAATTGACTTCAAAACTGTAGGATCCACTTATTTTAATCTGTAAATAAATCCACTGAACCTGCAACCTAACACCAACGCAGGTATGTGTGCCTTTACATTTACAGTCTATATGTTTACGTAGAAAATCACTCGAACGATCCTTCTGTAAATGTTAAGGACCGGGTTTCGGTCCGCCCAGTTTCTTCGAAAATTAAAATATCGATATCTGAGTAGTAGTAATTGTTGGTATAAATACGACTAGACTGTTTCAATTTCACACTGACTGATTCCATCGGTGCTAGGTTATGCAGAGGCGCACTCTGTTTGTCCTGTTTGTTGTGCAACCGCTCCGTAGGGATGATAAATCTCTCTGAAGAACTACTGACGTGCTCGAGGAATGTTCATGGAATTCGCCTTCAAGAAAACGGAATCACTTTTTATTTTATCTACACCTTAACAGTGTTGCGGCGGAAGGAATTCTATGCAGCTCTACCTGTGAATATTTGCATTTGTTGAACGAGTTTCTCGAATACATGAATAGATAAACTCATAATCTGGTTTTACAAAACTTGTTGAAGTAGTTCGGCGTGCCTGGAATGCTGAATCGGTGTGACCCAGAACAATCATATTTGAATGCGATGACAGTTTGCATGTTGCACTGGATGTCAGCAAATGAAGGATGAACCGGGAGTTTCCATGCAAGTGTTTTATAAAAAAGCAAACTCCCAAATCGATCCACTGTATGGCAAATCCAACCGATAGCAAGAGATAAGAACATTTTTGCATACCGAACTGGAAAAATTAAACTCGGAGTAACTGATTTCATGCAGCAGGTTCTACTTTGCTCAGGTGTAGCGAGATGGAAAACTAGAGCTTCCGTAGCTTGCTTTTTCGTGAGCATCGAACCAGCAGTGGGAGTTTGGGAAATTTATAGCACTTTGTTATTTGTCTGCAAATTGAGTTAGTTTCCTCTTTTCGAGCAGCAAACAGGTCAGTCCACTAGGGATGCTGCTGTCTCTCTATCTATCTCTCGCTCTCGCCTTGACAAATGGGGACACAGGGTAGCCGGACTGGGATGAAAAATTCGCTCGTCATTGACCACCGAGAAACGATTTATCAACTTTCTTGCATCACATAGAAGTATATCGGAGTTATCACAATCACCGCACTCAGCTGACCTTTTCAGTTTCTGGTCTGGTCATTTCGGATACCCGTTCCCCGAGCATAACCCGTCAAATCATTCCTCCGGGTATTTATGAGCGTAAACTTTCGGACAGCTCGGTAAATAACTAAATATATCACACGTTTATCCTTTTCCGTCACAGAGCCGCAGATTGTTCTTCTCGCTATTATGTTTAAATCAAACAGATATCGTTCATCTTGCCGACAATACACTCGAACTGGAATTTTTTCCGTGTATTCCGTGACCATGACCAGCATATTGAATCGAATTCTCCTATCGATGTGACGAAAGCTGAAGGCTCAAGCAAGCATCGGTAAGTTTGTTCACATCGGAATGATTTGCAGGAAAATACGCTGCCACTCACGTGCTGACGGTTCATTTTTCAAAAGGTCGATTTTTCTATTGTCTTGCACTTCATCCAAAGACTGACCACCGAAACATGCGCCTGTAGGTACAAGTCAGTTTCGACAAAGATCGGATCATTCTCGAAGGCGTCTTTCAACTTTGCACCAATTGCAAGTCTGCGTGTTTGATATCGAGTCCTTTCTAGTTGAACAACGTGAAAAATACCGGAGTACGAGAGGTTCTTTTTCGTGTTGAAACACTTTAGTTGTGATGCTGAAGTTAGGGGAAAACTTCGAGGGAATACCGTAAACAGAAAACTACTACTCTGTAGGATTTGGGGGAACGTTCTCCGTATCGAAAGGGGGGAGACTTACTGTTGAACTAAGCAGCGAGTGTGATATTAATTGAAGTTTTTGCCTGGCTGACACCGTGCGTACCTCTGCATGTGTACTTGTGTTGAGTGGTGATATCAACAAAAAATAAGTAATTCTTATCAGCATGACAAGCAGATTAGACGAACGCTGGTTGTGCCGAGTCGAGTGTTTGTTGGCTAAATCAATTGCCCCTTCAGCTTGACCGCAAACGTTACTTTCCAAGCCGAAAGTAGGGCGATGGAACGTGCATACACTGGGGTAAAAATTCACATTTAAATGCTACACGAAAACAAATGTGATAATTTCTAACATATTTTTCATGTAGCAATATCGTGAAGCATCAAGTGGTGGAAAAGAAAATAAAAAACTCTCAGCCAAATAGAGTTTCATTTCGCAACTAAGTAGCTTCTCACGGAGAATTTCCATGCAGGTCAAAATGACTTCATTTTAAAAACTGCATGAAAATAATGCTTTATTTTTAATTTTCACGAATGAAGATACCAACCCGACACAAGAGTGACTTTTAAAAGAGACGAATATTACACTATACACTCGAAAAACATACACAGAAAAAAGTCGAACACTTTTCCATGAGTAACCGAAAAAAATCTAGTTAAAAAAACATCTCTCTAAAGTTTTTTGTTTTTAATTATATTGTTTTAAATTCCAAATACCGATAAAAAAGTGTAAGTTCTGAAAGAATTTTTGGGTATTTTTTCAGTTTTAAGCTTCTGATCGGAATAACGTAAAACTGTACCGATTTTTAAAATTTTTGTGTGTCAATAGTTTCTATGAAAAATGCGCAGATAAATAAGAGTGAAGTTTTGAGGTTGATAACGTCAATTGCATATGATTTTAGCAGGTTTCGTGGTTTGTTTATAGAGGGTACAATATTTTTTACATTCTTGTTTTGTCTTTAAATTTAGGCGATTTCACAGAACCTACAAATTTCAGCCATTTTACAGAACCTATAAGTGAAACTTTTAACATAACATATCAAAGAGTAATCCAAGCGAAATGTGGAATATTCAAAAAAGCATAACTCAAAAACGAAATTTTGCAAAATCTTTGATATACTAGGTGAAAAAGACTAAATTTTATTTTTGATTACATTTCGTCTTAGACTCACCAGTGCATAGCAATTCAAATTTTACTGCTTCATGCAAAACTTGGCAGTTCAATTTGAATCACTAAGCAAAATTCAAAACGGGTATGTGTCAGTTCGCTTTCACATCTCATCCAAGTCAGTCGATAAAACAAAACCGCTTACGTTCGAGACAGAAGAAACCAAGTACAGTATTGTGTAGTGAACAATAGAACGACCTCGAAATGAGTGAACCAAACGAACAAAAGCTATCGCCGATACGAAAGAATACAATTGTTGTTGACTTCAGGCAGTGCAAAATTCGACCTTCGATACGAGAACTTGAAGGTTTGCTTAAGGAGCAAATGCATCTTGACATTAAACGTGTGCATTTACTTCAATGCATAAGACAAATAATGTTGTTTACATTTGGTTTTATAAAGAGTTGGATGCAATTCAATTCGCAAAAGACAATAACAATATGCACTATGTGGAGCACGAGAACATTAAGTACAACATTCCATGGAGTATGGAAGATAGTGCTATAGAACTGCGTGTGCATGATCTTCCCTCAAGCGTCACCGATTCATATATTCGCAAAACTTATCCCAATCTCTAACGAAAAATAAAAGTGAAATAATTTTCCCCCGGTATTCTAAATGGCGTACATTTGTTATGCATGAGCTTGAAGAAGCCTATACCTTCTTATGTGACTTTCGGTCAGGATACAAGAATCCCGTGCAAATCACTTGTTACCTATGACAATCAGATGGCCACATGTCAATATTATCAAAAAGCTGTTCATTACGGTAAGCCATGTGATAAACTGGACAAGGAGACAACCACACCAAAGGACAACGGTGCTTCCTTCACACCAACCCCAAGCAACCCCAGTACAACTGTGACAGTCACCTACAACAATGAAGCATCTCCTTTAACGAATCCATCATCATCCCTATAGAACAAAGTACTATACCAGCTGCAGTTAACAACTTACCCTTAAAACCAACCAGCAACTGCAACCAATGTACAACTAGGTGCATCTACAGCAACTAGCACCGAAAAGAAGACGGAAATCGACAACAATACCATCGATGTGGCAATGGATGACGGGACGAACCACGAACGAAATGCCCCTCAATCCTCGTAGGAGAGAAATGGAAGCTCCTCTCCCCCTAAAAAAAGGGTGACAACGAGATCCAAATCAAAAAGGCGGGCGGGTAATGTCAGAGACATAACTGGATGTCGTGAATACGAAAACAACTGACATGTTCCTTAACACTTCCGAATATCAATTAGTTGATCAATTGTTTGAATTATGCAAGCATTCCCTTTTTTCGCATTTTTCGTAAAAACAAAGAAGGCATCACTTGATCTCGATTACTGTGAATTTCACACAGCGAAAAGTGCACAATCCTAATCAAACAGTGCAAGATTTGCACTAAACTGAGGTTTTTTACCTTCGATTTGCGAGCAAGAAATCCTAATAGTTTTTTTGGAAACTTTTTGAGCCATTAGAACGACTGGTTTTGTGTGATGCTCCCCATCGTTGTCCTTCTTCCGTTGTTTTTTCCACCAATGCAAACGACTAGCAGCTGTGACGTAATCGCTCTTGTCGGAAGCGAAACTAGCTTTGCAAACGACACATAATACATCTGCTCGCAGTGGCGATAGAATCCAAACTGATCCAATTTTTGTTAAAAGGTTTCTATTTACGTGATTTCGTCTGTAGCTTTTTCCTTATTTATTAACGGGTGGTCCTAACGGCTATAAAAATAGCAGCATATAGAATTTTATTGTCGATTATTTTATTTTGGATTCGCATTTCATTGAAAGAAACTATCAGGATGCTGTACTGGATTCCTGCCTTTCAGAAGGACAAAATTGTGAAACTCACTACGATATTAAGCACTGTTCGGAAAATTTTTCTCGAACGATTTGTTGTCCAGCAGCAGATATTTTGTTCTCTTCCTCAGAACGCGTTCTGATTGGCTGGTGTCGACATGGGTCAAATGAGACAGGTTTTTCAGTAGTGTACTATTGAAATACTTCAGTGATGTTGCTATTCTCGATTCTATTGGTAGTTAGATTATATAAATTTTCTTACAGAACACAGAGCTATGAGCTTTCAAGATACGAGAAAGGCAAACGCACCTTATGAATTATCCTCTTTGATACTCGTTTATACCAAACATTTCAGAAAAGTTATATTTTGAATTGTTTGAGATTATGTCACACAACTGAAAATTTTATCATAAAATTGTGACCATATTTCCGATGGCATGTAGCAAAAATTATGTTGAATCATTAGATACAACAGAAGATATTCACGATCAAAAACTTATCACTCTCTCAGAGGATACATTTTGAAAAGGCGCCCCATTGTAAAGTAAGTCGTATTCACGACAAAAAAAAATTATTTAAAAAATCGGCTCAATCGACCACGTAAAGCTTGTACACAAATAGGGCTGAATAAAAATATCTTTTAAATAAAAAAAACGGTTATGTGCACAAAAACCTCAGGCTAACCCCCGAATGACTAAATTTTAGAAATATGTTAAGAAATATATAGTGCTCTCTATCTACAAACCATGAAAACTACTAAAACCTTATGCAATTGACATTATCAACTACAATTTCACCAAACTTATCATAGAGTAGATAAAATTTTTATCAACAGCAGAACCGTCTTTTACCAATATCACACATCAGTAGCAGACATCCGTAACCATTTCGATATCTTCATTGCATGTACGAAATAGAACAAAGCACGCATCGTTCGTTTTGTGTTTTGTCTTCTATCAGTGTTGTACATATTGTCATTCTATATAGCGATTTGAAAACTTTCGCATTCATCACCCTGTAACTGCGGAACCGGAAGTCGGATCCGGATGAAATTTCACAGTAGTTTTCAAGATAATATGAGCTTCTATTCAAATTATGCTTTGTGAGAATCGGTTCAACCATCGCAGAGAAATCAAAGTAAGTTCCATTTTTGGAATTTTTCTTAGCCACTTTCGATGCTTCCGGAACAGGAAAAATCGGGACCAGTGGTACCGAATTAAGTTTTTATGCCAACAAACTAACAAGCTCTGCAAATAAAAAGAATTTATCAGACAGTTTTATGGGATTTGTACCTGTTTTTTACCATCGTTCATGACAAACTAATTATGATATTGGTAATTTTCGACTCATCACGATTTAGTTCTGGAACCGTAAGTCAGATCTGGATAAAATGTTCTAGGAATTTTTAGGAAACTATAAACTTTTTCATTTAAGTTTTAGTTTGTAAAATTCGA
Source organism: Malaya genurostris (assembly GCF_030247185.1). Classification (NCBI taxonomy): domain Eukaryota; kingdom Metazoa; phylum Arthropoda; class Insecta; order Diptera; family Culicidae; genus Malaya; species Malaya genurostris. Next base: position 76,707,947 of record NC_080572.1, read on the forward strand.
TTGAGCCGTTTTAGAGAAAACACTTTTTTCTCTAATTTTCACGTATTACCATGTAACTCCGGAACCGGAAGTCAGATCCAATTTTTCAACTGAAAATATCGTGCAAAGCATAAATACCGTTTAGTTTTGAATAACATAAATCAATCGTAAATGTCATATAGTATTGCATTTCAGTGTAACGATTCCAAAGCCACATATACTGTCCGATGACCCATCGACAGCTGATTGTGTTTTCGAGAATCTTCAGCCTAGAAACGTTAAAACATTTCTTTTGATAAAGACCAAAACTAGTGATCGAAATGTCGGAAGCAGCGATCTCTCGCATGCAATTCTGTAGCCGCCACATTTTTCCGGTCTATTTAAAGCTAGGTTCCGTGGCCTTAGCTAGGTCCGAATGAGTGATAGCTGCTGTCACTTTTGGTTGGAAGATATAACGGTATAAATGACCGGCTAAACGCACTTTATTTTTTTACCGTTCAATTTTCTTTGAGATGGCTGATGCGATTGCAACAAACTTAAGCTCGTTTAAAAGTTACTATTTAGCCATTCATCAAGTTCGAAGATCGAATTACTGTGACTTCTGGTTCCGGAGATAGAATGGTATAAGTGACGTAACCGACAAAATGAGTTGTTTTTTTTTCAAACTCAATTTTTTCGAAAATGGCTGTTCCGATTCCAACAAATTCAGGCTCGTTTGAAAACTACTATTGGTTCATTAAACAAGTTTGAAATTCAAATTGCTGTCGCTTCCCAAGTAGCAAACATTGTTGTTGTATTGTATTTCTTAACTCTTCTCGCAATGATTATGAAAATGGAAAAGCGCACTTTGTTTGTATAATGTGCAACAAGTTTCTTGTTTGATATGTTTCACTGCAGTAATATTTGTTAAGAGAAAGCCGGAAATGAAACTGTTTAAATGAACGTATTGTACAGTCAGGTAATAAAACCTATCTGGAACATAATCCTTTCAGGTTTTTGAGTTGGTTTCACAAGCAGTAATACGAATGATTTTAACATTTGTTACATAAACTCGTAAAATCTCTTGTCTCACATATCCAACAAAAATAACCGTTCTGTAGCAATCGTGAAACATGCCAATTTTAACATGTTTTAATTGCTACTTGGGTTACGATTCCAGTGACGTAAACGTCAAAACTCATTACTGCTTAGATTTCTTGTTTATGGATTAACCGATATCAATAATTTTCAGTTCGCTCGAAACTAAAATTGGCCTGTGTTCCGGAGACATAATCGTACGAGGGACGTAATCGACAAAATAATTTTTTTCTACCCGTATAATTATTTCAGATTCAATTTGTATTATTGCTGAAATGCTTAATCTGAGAAATGTTGCTGAATATGTGGCGTACTAACCGAATCAATCAAAATTGAGCCTAAATTAGTGTAAAAATTATCTAAATTAAAATGCACAAAATATTTCATACAGACTGTGTCGGTGAAAGAGAAAAGCATTATCACACCACTAGGTGGATTAAGAATACACACTAAGATTAAATTCCTTTGTTCGGTTTTATTTTTGACGATAGCTTTCGGTAATCAATAGAAATAACCGATATTTCGGTACATGAGTTTTATTTTACAATAATTATGCAATTTTTTTATTACAAAATTCTGTAAATAGATATACAATTCATACGGTAAATCTGAACAGTCGCCGAGTACGGTAAAAACCATGCTTTCCGTATAGTAACATTATCTTCCAATAACCGATCTTCTGTAAAAACTGATTGTCGTGAAACTAACTGTCAAACAGTTATCAAAATTTTCAGAAGGTGGCTTTTTATTAACCAAACGAAAAAAATCTTAAGGGGTCCATCGAATGGATTGAGGTACAGGTGCTAGTTTTTAAAACATTAGAGCCACTCGAAGCATTTTGTTTAGTTATAGGCAGAAAATAATTTCGTATCACTTGTCCACTTGCTTCCAGCACAAATCGTTCGAGAGTAATTAGAGGTTAAAACTTTGAAGCTAAGACTCTGGAACTGAATCCTTATTCTGGATGAAAGAACTAAGTTTTTGGAGCTGGTTACTTGATTAGATATTTAAAGTGAATTTATTTCCCTAATTTATAATTGGAATTCAAATCCAGAACTCTGATTCAAAATTTCAACAACAGAATAGTGGAACAAAACTCAGAATATGAATTTTAGTTCTGGATTCTGAACTACAGGGTGTGCCAACTAATTTTTTTTAACTAGCGGTTATTTCGACATTGGTAACCTTAATGTCACTTCTGATTTGACAGAAACTTAAGGAACGCGTGAAATAGTGCCAACTGGGCTTGCGATCAGCTTGAAGAAAACGCCGATTTTTCCCAAAAAATCATCTTCTCGGATGAGGCACATCTCGGCGGGTATGTTAACAAGCAAAATTGTCGCATCCTCAGAGAGTGACGATTTGGTGCGGATTTTGGTCTGGCGGCATCATTATGCCATTTTTCTTCGAAAATGAGGCAGGAGCGCCGCCACGGTCAATACACTATGGTCTGAAACGGGAAATTAGCGTGACAAAAATATTTCCACTATTAAATATTAGTTTTTTGTAGTTGGTGTCTTAACAAAACTTATTTGTAATCAAATGGCGCTTCTTTTGATGAAATATTTCACTAGAGTGGTCCTCATTTAGATTGAAATCTGAAATCTAACTTTCTTAATTGAACTTAAAAATAATTTTGTTGTACAATAAAGTTGTAGGAAATTTTATTTTGAGCAACTTTGCTGAAAAAAGCACTTCTCTAGCTTTTCATTTGATCGAGTTACATCAATTTTCCCGAATAAAAGTAGGGTGGCTCCTGAAAAATCACTTTTTTGTTCCAACTTTTTTATGAAACGTTCCACGGAAAAGTTGTCTTCAGAAGAGTTGTTGTGCTAATCATTGCGCATAATTTTGCTCAACCAACCTTTTTCATATGAGCCACCAGTAAAAAGTTATGATTATTTTTTCATCAAAAACTATTCAAGCTTCAAATATCAATTTGCATTAGATGCCAGATCGATAAAAATGTATCCTATACGATTCCTGAAAGGTCGTAATATAAGCAAAAATTTAAGAAAAAAATGGGAGGGCGTTAATTTTTTTAACTTATTTAAATTTTTTTTTTAAATACCTTCAAAAAACTCAAAAACATTGCATAACTCTTAAACGACTTAACGTATCAACATACATCCTTTAGCAAAGTAGTAGTATCAAATTAGTTCTACAAGTGTTCCATACATTGACCTTTCGATAAATTTCCATCGAAAATTTCCTAAAACCACCCGCGCGCATGGTACTTGGACGATTTCCTTAAAATCAGAAAATGTGACTCTATCTATCTGTCACCATCATTGCTAAAGGACAGCACAAAGAAAATAAAAATAAAATTGGTTTTATTAACAAGATTATTAGCCAAAAACTCATGAGAAGTGTCAAAGCAAACTAATAATCGCATGTGTTACGATATATTTATATTTAAATTTTCAAAGTGTATTTATTCAGAATTTATATGGATTTGATGCGATTGTGCGTAATAATGTTTTTACGTGGAACAGTGAAGTGAGTTTCGAATATTACACTCTAATTGTATATTTCAAAAGAAGTTTTTCCTATCTTTCAACGAGTGCTTACAGTTTTCAGTGAGAGAGTCGATTTCGCGAAATCGAATGAATAAAACAGCGGTTTAGAAGCAAAATTTTCAAAACAAAATTTATGTTTCGTTTATGTCCTTTTCTTAAATACAACATCGTATAAAATAAAGAAAAGGCAACCGCGATTGAAATCTTTTTCGGTAGTAGTGTGTCATCTAGTGGCTAGTAGTCATTACGGTGTTAACGTTTTTCGGTGGCAGTGCGCCATATAGCTGCAAATTGCAGAAGCCAATTCAACCATTTATGTTGGTTGATTGTTTTCGTTTTATTTCTCTTATTCAACTAAAAAATTAGTTGAATGGAAATGAAGTGTGCCTTAGCTAAGAAATGACAGCACGTTTAATTAGTGAATTCAACTACAAAATAGCAATTTCAACAAATATTTTATTAATTTTAAGGGAATGAAAATTAAAAACTCTAAATTAGCAAAGGTAAGATTTTTTTAGTTGTCTCAAAAAATGATTAACCAAAATCAGAAAATCAACTAATTTTTTTGCCAAAATGCTGATTCCGGTCTTTCCGTGTATAAAATTTGTGACTTTCTTTTTAATATTAGCGAGGAAAATGTTCGCTAGTGACTTTTTTTAAACTGATTTCTGTCCATGTGAATTCAGTTTCAGTGAGAGACGCGTTTGCGAAAAGTTTTCTGATCGATGATTTTTTGTCTGAAAATCACTTTCACTTTCGAAAATTTTCAGTTACAATTTTCGAAATTCTGATTATTTCCCAACACTGCATTTGAATTCAGAACCTGAATTTTTTAACTGAATTCTGAACCTCTTATAGGTTTCAAATTGAATTTTGGCATACAATACAGAGTAGACGGAAGTAGAGTAGTCTACAGAAAAAAACTGTATTTGTTCCATCTTATTTAAATGTATGGTCGTCAATAAGTTGTGCTTTAGTATAGATGCACCGTTAGAATTCTGGAAGCGAAGCAATAGAAGTTGCAAATCTAGTACGAACGATTGTCTACATTCGGAAATGTGAAAGAAGCATGTTCGTTTTATTCGTATTCACGTCTTCCAGTTATGTCTGTGACATTACCCACTTTCTTTTTTCTAAGCCTTTCTGAGGACTTTTTCAAGCTTGGATTTTAGCTTGAAGACAAATTTAGCAAATTTGTATACCTATAAAATACCTGAGCCCCTTCCCAGGAGAAAAACACTAAGTCTAACTATAAAAATAATAGAATACGAAAAGACACCCCTTCCGGTAACTCAATACCTTCCAAAAAAAAGTCTCACATCATATATATTGTTAATTCAGATCAATATAAATCAAAATCTATAGATTTCAAATCATAATTATAATTCCAGTAAAACTAAATCTTTTTTCTCACCACCCATGCCAAATACATGAGGACCCGTTTTCCCCTAAATTAAGTTATCGTTATTTGCGTTATTGATAACATAGGCGATATGTACAGAGATGCCAGATCTGCAGATTTGTCTGCAAATCTACAGATTTCGGGTATAGTGCTGCAGACACTTTTTGTTGTTCAGACTTTTGAAAATTGAGTTTTTCGCAGACTTTCGAAATTGCCGCGACCTTTTTTTGCACGTTTCAACATTATGAACTATGCATTATGAACTGATGATGAAATTTGTCCGTTTTAGTAATACTTATACAAAATTTGATCACAAAATAAAAAAAATAAATACAAATAAACACCATTTCCGGTGGAATCGCTCACATGCTTTCTTCCGAGATTCGGAAACTAATCTGCTCTTGCACTACGGTTGTTTGTTCTTTAGGACCATGTTAAAAAATACGTTGTCATATTAAGCACAATTAGAATTATTAGAGAAGCACAATTGTTCAAAAATAATTGTACAGAATTCTTTTCGTCATCGTGTCGTGTCACAGTGGAGCAATTCAATGACACATAGAGCAAACGAACAAGTTCGCATTGCACAAATAATGGAAATTTTAACCTATAATTTGGGTAAAACGTTTAGACATTTTGTTGACGTTGACGTTGAAGCACTGTGTCGTGTTTTCTTTCTTCTTTTTTTGGCGCTGGAAACTGAATTTGTAATACGTATACTAGGGTGGGGTTAAATTTTAATTGCAGCCCCAGTCAGCATTTTGAGTTCAATGTAGGTCGTACGGCATTCTATACGAAATTTGTGGTTGATCGGAAAAACTGATGTTTAGAAAACAATGCTTCCAGAGACCAACTTCTGAATCCAGTCTGAATATCAACCATTCTAAAACTAACAATCAACTTATTAAAAAACGCCACAGAGCGCTAGTCGGGTTTCCTTCTGGGTTAATCTTCTGCAAACATCCAATCGATTCACGGTCTTTGTGTCCTCGTACAAATTTTGTGCGAAATCAGTAGTAGGATTGATTTTCATAGCCGGTGAAAGTCAGTTTTACAGTGTTAAATCCCATACAATTTCTAATAATCAACTGTAAAATTTTTAATTCACCGCTCGAGTTTCTATAGGACCAAAACGTAGAACCGATGCGAGAAAATAAACTATATTTTTATAATTCAACCTTGTTCCACCCTAACTTCGCGTTATCTTGTCGAACACTGATAAAAACTGCTTCACCGCTACAGACCTTGTTCTCTGTGGTTTAGTATAGAGCAAAGCCTCAAAAAAATAAACGGTGTTGCATCAGCTCAAAAGAAATTACCATGCCAAGAAATGTTCAAGAAACTGTTCAAACTTCCAGGAGCACAAGTTTTCGCAGTAAAAAAACGAAATCTGTCGTTGGCATAACGGTCCGAAATGAAAGTTCTCGTGAGCAGAGTGGTCACCAAGTTCATCGAACTGTCTCATTATCCTACACTCAACCCAGCGGTTCCAAAGCGCCAACGAACGAAATCGGAAACAGTCCTTCATTGTTACAGACCTCATCTAATCCAAGGATTGTCCAAAATGCGTCAACTCAGCGAACATCTTGTTATGGTACTAGAAAACCTTACGAAAGTTATTCTAATGAAAGGTAGTTATTGTGGTTATTGTCATCATGTGAGTCATACTACTACTTTGTTTGAATTTATCAGTATGAAGGCTCCAGGCAAAAACCTGACAACGCTAGACAACGCTAGACCACCACCAATCTCTTCTAGAACATTAACAAGCGAATTTAGAAACAACCCCGCACAATGGCCGAGCTGGAAAATACCAGCTTCCCAGGAGAAGCCTGGATACTCCGTCGGAGTCGGTAGCCTTCTCAGTCAGCCTTCTACAAGTTCTTCTAATGACAGGTATTATTATCATACGCGTTATCCATATTATTACACATTGTATTTAATTATTTGGAATAGTGAAAATAATGACCAGCACTTGCATTTTAAACCCAGCACAAAGTATCACTTATTAGTTTCATACTAGACATACTCATTTGAATGAAGCGGTTTTTTTTTCAATTTAAATATTTTTGAACGTGAATTTTCAAGTTTGTGATCCTGTCGAAAAGTGTTTACCCGAAAAGTCTTCCAATCAAACTGAATTTTTTATTGGTGAAACATTTTTTGTCGATTGTGAACATTCGTATAATGAGAATTAAAAGATTTTTTTATTGTGATACCAATTCGTTGCGATTTCAGGCTTCAGTTGGTTTCCCGTTTCCGAGATAGCCAGAGCCAGAGAAAGGCGTTTCTTTCTTCTTTATTTTTTTTAATTTGAGAAAGAAAAAGTGTGATTTTTGCAAATGGAACATCGATGACTCTTTGCGGTTGCAGATTGCAAATGATTCACAGCAAAAATTTTCCTGCACCAAAAAAAAAACCTCGGTGAAAAGTATGCTATGACAATCCCAGAAAACCGACGCCATTACCAGTTATTGAATCGATGCCACCGAAGTCCACCCGATTCCGCATCAGCACGACAAAACTCGCTTCCGAAGTGTGTTTGCGTTCGTATTTTTAGTCCGGAGCTAGAATACCCAGCGGGAGGATATCTTTTTACAATTGCATAATCTTGTAACATACATACATACGGCATGTGCGCTACTAATTTGGTCGAATAACACCACGGTTTGAAAGAGTGCTATAATTTACATGCCACATTTCTTTGGTTTTTTCTCCTGCTGATTTGTCTCTAAAAAAATGGTTTAATAAGAGAACGAAAGTTGTCAAAACGAAATAAAAGGCAACATCGCGCTGAGATTTCGTGTGTCTCCATAAATACGATATTATAGCTCGATCGAACATTAATCCTTTAAGAGGTTCCATCCCTTCCGGCTCGAGAAAAGAAGCCCAAACTTTTGAACTCTCTAGGAAGTGTGAAAGTAATTTTATTTCAAAAAATTAAAAAGCATCGAACAGTACATGTTTTGTTATGTTTGTGAAAATAACCTGTTTAAATCCACCCAGTGGTGTAATGATGCCTTTCTCCTATTACTTATAATATCAAAAATATTACTGTGGAATTCGCAAAAACGACTGTTCATTGAATAGAAATAGGAAAGTTTGTTCGGACTTAATCTAACAAACTTAACAAATCCTGTTTACCCTGTAGTTCCGAAACCGGAAGTAGTATCCACAACAAATTTAGGAATTCCGTATGAAGCTGTAAGACTTTTTCTTTGAACCTATAAGTTTGTGAAAATCGATTTGGCCATCTTGAAGGAAAGTGAGTGAGATCCTATTTACAGTTATTAATCACCAATTCCAATTCATCCGAAACCGGATTCAGATGATCGGTATAACCGAAGTTGGTTTGTTTCTATTTCGGTTAAACCAATTGAACGTAATCTAACAAATCAAGCGAACCTGCTTTTCTGTAACTTTTGCATATGAAATTCAAGTTCAACAGCATGAATCAGCAGCATAAAACATGTAGTAGAATTATTATTATTATTATTATTATTATTATTATTATTATTATTATTATTATTATTATTATTATTATTATTATTATTATTTTTATTATTATTGTTATTATTATTATTATTAATATTATTTTTGACATCACCACACAATCGGCACGGTATTACTGCGCTAGCGGTTGTGAAAATTTCATATTTTTCCAAATAAATTTGAATTCATTGACATTCGTTCATTCTTTCGGTCGCACTTATCATAGAATACCTAAAAATTTTTATCAACCGCAGCACCGTCTTTCGTAATACACTAGTAGCAGACATTCTTAATTGTTTCGATTTCTTCATAGCGTGTACGAAATAAATAGCACACATCGTTCGTTTTGTGTTTTCTTTTTCTTCCGATGTTATACATATTGTCATTCTATATGACCAAGGATGGCTTTTATCGTATCAAAGAACGTTCACTGGCAACTCTTCAACGATTGAATCAGTGCCATCAAAGAGAGTTGGAAATCATCGCAACAACAAAAACCCGGCATGACTCATTTAACATAGAATCGACACCAGTGCAAGAGCGAATTTCTCTTGATGACAATTCTGAGAATCAAAGATATATATGCATATAATCTTTGTATCAGTTGTGTCTATGAAAATGTATGTGAATGCTCCACACAAGGGTTTTGAAATATGGCAACCTAGTATGAGAATCATCAAGTTGAATCATCGATTCGATTTTCTGCGATAATTGTCAACTTGCGATTCTCTCTTGGGAAATTCCACACAGCAACGATCATTATCAGACTGTAATTTTTTTAAGGGCCGTGAAATACTCAGAGTATGAAGTGGAGCGAAGGAATGTAGAAAAATTCTCCCGCGGTTCATGCATTGAGAGACTCGAGCTCTTGTAGCATCTTCTACTGGATTGAAAATGTTGTATACAATATGGATAGCAATATAGCAGATTCTGTCAAATTTTCGGCAATCACCAACACTGTATATGACGATTTGAAAACGTTGACACTCATCAGCCTGTAACTGAAATCGAAGTATGTTCTATTTTTGTAAGAAGGAAGGAGGACCAGTAGTGCCGAATTAAGTTTATATGCCCACAAACTAACAAGCTCTGCAAACTAGAAGAATTTATCAGACAATTTTATGGGATTTGTTCCGGTTTGTGACCATCGTTTGTGAAAAAAAACTAATGAAAATGGTAATTTTCCACTTTAGTTCCAAAACCGAAAGTCGGATCCGGATGAAATGTTCTAGAAGTTTTTAGGAATCTGTAAGACGTTCCATTTGAATCTTAGTTTGTGAAAATCGGTTGAGCCGTTTTAGAGAAAATGAGTGCACACATTTTCTCAATTTTTCACATATTACCATGTAACTCCGGAACCGGAAGACGGATCCAAATGAAATAGCAGGCTTTGAGACTAGTAAACCTTTTATTTGAGTGTGAAAATCAATCAGGTCATCTTTGAGAAAAGTGAGTGCATATTTTTTTCCATTTCTTTGGTACATATCATACTATATCTCCGGAACTCGGATTGGAATGAAATTCAATAGCAGGTTATGGGACCATGAGACCTTTCATTTGAATCTTAGTTTATGAAAATCGGTTCAGCCATCTGCGAGAAAAGTTAGTGCAAAAAAACGTTACATGCACACAAACATTTTGCGTACTCGACGAAATGCGTCGAATGGTATATGACACTCGGCCGTCCGGGCCTCGGTTCAAAAGTCGGTTTTCACAGTGACCTTTCTATATGAGAAAGGCAAAAAGGCGGGATGGTTATGTCAGAAACATAACTGGATGACGTAGATACGTAAAAATAGACATACTTTGTCCACACATACGAATGTCGATAATCGCACGTACTAGTGGATTGATTGTGTGAATTTTTCAAATTATCGGGATTTCTAAATTTAAGTTGGGCTTTAATTTGATATTAATTGCAATATTTTCCTCGTCAAACCCGTCTTGAAAAAAAAAAACAAATTATTTAGCGATTTAAAAGATGTATGGGGCATTCTACGCAAAATCAGCCACCCAAATTTGTTTTTTCATCTAACTATTTTTTTTTCGGTAAAGAACTCGAACATATTCGACAAGGTTTTTTTTTATTTCAATCTGGTACGTGGAATTTTCGAGATATGATTTTTTGAAATTTCGTAATTTTTGAAAAAAAGCCTTTTTTCAACAGCCTATACTCTTATGTTCCTGTTATGGCATGAAATGTGCGTCTTTTCCTTAGCTTTCAAATAAGCGGTTCCACAAAACAATCTTCAAAGTTAATTTCATGAAAAAATTTAAAAAATTTAAACAAATAAAAAATTGTCAAACTTGGGCCTAGTATTTTTCTTTTTTTTTTTTTTTGTTGGGGTTTAACTCAATCTTGACAAAGTTTCAGAGTGGAAAGATCAATACTTTCGGAGCAGTGAATTACGACCCGCACGCGCGGAGCGTACCGCAGCGCAATTCGCTCGGATACGGGCTTTACTTGTCGACACATGTCGCGCCACAGATCGAATCCTAACTTTGTCAGTTTATTGTTAGCAACGTTTCAGGCAGAAAGCGAGTAAAATTGGGACAAAGGATTTGCGTGAGTAATAAAATAATGGTGACATAAAGTTTTGGCACAGTTGCAATTTTTCTATGATTTGGTTTTTCTGTTTTACAAAAACTCATTACTTCAAACGTGTCCTGGGAAGAGGAAGCTTTCATTTTTAATTCCTTGTCTCCGTGCGGTCCAACATAGTGAATGCCTAATTTGAACGTCTTAAACAAAATGCACAAATATGTCTCCCTTATGTTAGTCAATTAAAAACTCTCCTTGTTTCATTTACATTCGTTTTTGGAAACCTGGAAACGCTGGTGAGAGAATGGATTTAACAATGTATAATTGTTTAATTCTCACTCTAGTTATTTTATTGTTGGTGAGTTGTTTTTGCGAAGTTGTTAGACCATGCAATAGGTTTTATGAAAGCTTCAAAAACGATCAAAAAACTATAATATTACTTGTAAAAAAAAGATATTTACTATAGCTGTTATGAAAACAAAGGAGAAGGTGCATGAAATTTCTGAAATCGAAAAAAATTTGTTGTTGCAAAATGTCTTAGAGTTGCCTGAAACTTCGAGATCCGAATGTGTTTGAATGTGGCACCCCAATGTACATAGCATGAATCACTACAAGGAAGAGTCCTTTGGGATGTTAGAACTGTTTAGGTAGGACTATACAATTATTGTCTGAACCACTATTGACCAACGTTGTATCGTTCAAATTTTCAAGCCTATTGGATCGAAACTCTGGAAGTTATGGACCTTTATCTATGGCTATCTCATTCTACGAAGAAGCAAGAGCTCGGCGCGCAGGCCCAAGATTTCTGCTTCGATTGACTTAAAAACTTGAAAACACATTTTTGAAATGTTTAATATTAACAAATTATAAAATAAATAGAATGTTTTGGAAATGTTAGACCCCACGGGCTCCCTTGAGCAATGAATTGATTTTATAGACAAAAAGCTGAACGCGTTTTTCTCGAAAGCAGGTTTTGAAAGTCCATGTCCGTCGTCATTCAAAAACTACTGCACCGATTTTTTTTTAAATTTTGCACACAATTTTTACATATAAAAAAACAGACCCAACGTTTTCCTTTTCGTTGTCCGATACTTTGGGAAGGTTTTACAGCTACAAAACGGCGGATTTTTTCGTGAAAAATCGTAGTTTGCCCTTTAAACAACCACCGAAATTTAAAAAAAAAAATTGAAAAAAATCAAACAAAAACTCTGGCGTCTAGAAAAACTTCTACTCTAACTATGCTGCTTTGATTTGTTCACTTCCGATTAGACTGCGCTGAGATACAGTGGATACCGAAAATCATGATTTTTAAGTAGCGTCCTCAAAATACCTCTTCACCGACTCATTTCTCAATATTTTTACGCGAAAAAATTACAAAACGTTGTTCGAATGATTCTTTTTATCCTGCAAAACATTTGAATATATTTTGTTGAACGATAATTCTGAAAAAACCTAATTCATCCACCTAGTGGTGTAATGATGCCTTTCTCATGTAATATTGTGGTATTCTATTCAAATTTTCTCTTCGATTTTTGAAAGAAATCAAGTGATTGTTAATGCATAACATACAGAATAAAACAGTGCTTTGATTGCGTAAGCCATAAAGAGAACGAAATGGGTTCATTCTTATATGCACTTCCGGCACCGGAACCCGAGAACCGGTATAATCGAAGTCGGTTCGTACGGCCACCAACTAACATGACACACAAACTCTTCTAGTACGCACCCTATAATTCCGGAACCGGAAGTCGGATCCTGATGAAATTCAGGAATTTCGTATGGGACCGGAAGACCTTTCATTTGAATCTAAGTTTGTGGAAATCGGTCAAACCATCGCTAAGAAAAGTGAGTGAGATCCATTTTGATATATATGACCACTATTTCCGGTACTTCCGGAACCGGATACCGGCAACGAGAATAGCCGGAATCAGTTTGTTTAGTTGCCTACTGATAATAGCTATCGATTTGTGTAGTTTTGAGACCATTTTAGAAAAATTTTCACGTATTTTGTTTCGCCGGTTTAAGTGACGGTGTACAATATTGAACACACTTTACCCTATAATTCCGGAACCGGAAATCGGATCCGGATGAAATTCAGGAATTCCGTATGGAACCACGAGACCTTTCATTTGAATCCTAGTTTGTCAAAATCGGTTCAGCCATCTCCGAGAAAACCTAGTGAGATTATTTGACACATACACACACACACACACACATACACACACACACATACACACAGACATTGCTCAGCTCGATGAACTGAGTCGAATGGTATATGACACTTGGCCCTCCGGGCCAATTTTCACTGGTCGGTTTTTCAAGTGATTGCATAACCTTTCTATATGAGAAAGGCAGAATTCCAAAAAATGATGATTTTTTCATCATTCAGACCGTCCATTCTATGCGAAATGCAAATAGATTTAATGTATACGAAATTGTCGTCTCTGATAGGGAAAGCTATGAGTACGGCTTGGTAAACATGTTTAATTATATAATTGTTTGTTTGTTCATTATAAATTAAAATCTCGACCACCAACTATCAAATACCCACTGTTTGCACGGTTTTTTCCGTAGTTTGAGTTCGTATTCCTATACGAGGTCTGTTCAAAAAGTTCCCGGAATTTTTTAATTGCGCGCGTCTGGAGAGTCCGGTGGTCAAAATTTTTTTTATTGTGTTGGTACATATGTCCCTAATGTATGGTGAAATTTTCAGCTGTATTTCATTGTTTACATTCTGTCTTGTAGCGGCTGGTGTAGACGTTTTTTTTTTTGAGCTAGGCGATTTTTGTTAGTTTAAACAATGGAAGAATTGAAGAGTCAAAGAATTTGTATTAAATTTTGCGTGAAAAATGAAATAAAGTGTAACCAAGTGTGCGAAATGTTACAGAGAGCCTACGGTGAGTCTGCTATGAAAAAAACAAGTGTTTACGAGTGGTATAAGCGTTTCCAAGATGGCCGCGAAGACGTTGAAGACGACGAACGCTTCGGTCGACCCAGCACGTCAATAATCGATGAAAATGTGGGAAAAGTGGAAAAAATGATTTTGGATGATCGCCGAATCACTATTAGAGAAGTTGCTGATGAAGTTGGCATATCAGTTGGCTCATGCCATCATATTTTTTCAAATGTTTTGGGCATGAAACGAGTGGCAGCAAAATTCCTTCCAAAACTGCTGAATTTTGATCAATTTTTTGGCTAAAAACAAGACTTTAATCATGCCCCAACCTCCTTATTCACCAGATATCGCTCCGTGTGATTTTTTCCCGTTCCCAAAGTTGAAGAGACCCATGAAAGGACAGCGTTTTTCATCGATTGAAGAGATAAAGGCAGAATCGCTGAGAGTGCTACAGAGCATTACAAAAAGTGACTATCAGGGGTGTTTCGAAGACTGGAAAAAAACGCTGGCATAAGTGTATTATATCTAGGGGGATTACTTTGAAGGGGACCATATAGATGTAGACGAATAAATAAATATATTTTTAGAAAAATGAAAATTCCGGGTACTTTTTGAACAGACCTCGTATAGAATTCAAAAACAATAGTCCTACGTCAAAACGTGCGATATCAGTACAGTGAATAGTAGTACAGATAGCTACGTACTTGCATATTTTATTAAATTTGGGTCTCCCAAAACTCAATTTTGGTAATCCCTTTCAGAGAGGAAGGGGAAACTACCCAATGGCTTTCAGAAAATCTAATTTTTGCTCTTTAAGAAGTTCGTAGGTTTGCTCTCTAAGAATTAGAGCTTTGGTAGATCCAAGTGTACATGCACAATCGAGAAGAAAGCGTCTTTTGCTCATGAAAAATAATTGTCACGATCGTCGTTGAATGGCGGTTCTGTAATCTAAATAACTGTAGAATTTCAATTTCATGTATATCAGTGATAATGATTACACCGATATCTCATCGGATTTTTTTTTAGTATGAAACTATAATTTGAATAATCTGAAACTTCCAATTTAAGGTGTTTTTCCGAAAAAAAACCGCAAAAAATTAATTCAATCATGTTTTAGTGCCCCCATCATGTTTCCAATTCTATCATCACCCGAGGCGGTCGCCTCACTCGCCTCACCCTCACTACGGTACTGGTCTTGATTGGTAATTCCATATGTATATGTACACAAAGCAAATATACGGTTTCGTTTTGATGTTCATTGGTTATTTGAGAGAATCAGTTTCTCTATCCTTGCAAAATGAATGGTTTGGCATGTCAGAGTCGTGTACTAAGTTTAATTCAAGTCGGAGCAAATGGATTGTAATGTTACGGGTTGTCCGTTGGTTGGACCCCTCTGGGTTTTGATTTTAGGTGCACAAACATTTTCTCGAAAGATTTTATTTCCATTCAATATTTAATATTCCGTGCAAAAATTCAAACTTGGCTGTGAAGAAACATTGGAAATAAGGTAGCAAAAAAGAACAAAAAATAATACCTTATCAGAATGTTGCAGCTTATTCCCCGGAACGATAGAATCAGCAATATCCGACACCAAATAAATAATAATCGCATATACATATGTTGGCAGTTCAATGCAAGTCTATTTTCGATTCTAACACACTAACTGCTATCCACACTAACTATTTCACTTTTTTTCTATGCATGGTCGACTCTGGCCTTCCGCTCATAGGATCAGAACGCCAGAACGTTATAACCTTCGCGATAAAAATTTTCATGTGATAATTTTTCACCAGCAAGAATTTAAAGATAAAAAACAAAACCGAAAAGGAAGCGAGCAGGATATGAAACTCTTGAAAAATTTCTTTCCCAAGTATCGAGTAGGATGTATGGACATATACGAAAACAAAAAGGTCACCAAAGTGAAAGATGTTATGCAGAAAGGTATGCTTTTCCACTGACATTGAATCAATTTACCTATTTTTGTTTTTTTTTTCCAGTATCAAAGAAAGATTTCAAATCCAACTGTTGCTTGATGGTTATTATAATGAGTCACGGTGATGAGAATGGTAACATTTGGGCCTACGATGGTAAATACAATTTTGAAAAAGACATTGTAGAACGAGTCTTGTTGAATGATTCACTGAAGGGCAAACCAAAAGTATTTATTGTTCAAGCTTGCAGAGGCAATGCGACTATGGAAGCCGATTCTTACCCAATTACCACAAACAAGAACGATATTATCAAATGTTTCGGCACTTACGAAGGTGCTGCGGAATGAAATGGTTTCCAAAATGAAATCAGTAAATATGAAACGATTTTTTCAGGTACCGTAGCATACAGAGACGAAAGTTCCGGAACTTACTTCATACAGGGACTGTTTAAATTACTAGAGCAAAATGGACATATGGATCTCCCGGACATAATGACTGAATTGCGAGGAGATTTTTCAACCAAAAAGTGAAACATCAGCACAACGGCGTATAGGTTGTGATAATAATTCGTTTTTACCATTTTCAGCTTTCCGCAAGTACCCACAACATCGACAACATTCACGAAAAAGTTTTACTTCAGAGATCTTATGAAATAAAACCACGGCTTATCTATAACCTAAAGAAACGCATCATCAACAGAGCAAAACTATTTTGCAGAAACATATTTTAGAAAAATGCTATGCTATCGACGAATAAATATGAAAAGTTTTATCAATAAGAACGTAAGACTAATTTATCGGTCTGTCAAATAAGACGTTAGAACTAGTAAAGTGCATAACTTGATTGTGGTAATCCATCTTTCGGTCAAGATATTTTGTGTATTGAGAAAGTTTTTCTTTCAATTTGGGAAATATTTTGCTTACTTTTGCTTCTACTTTATATCATTTTATCACATTTTATTTCTATTGTCGGTACTTCCGGAACCGAAAGCTGGATATCGGAATAGTGACATTCGGTGCATTCAACCATGCACTAATATGACCTACAAATTTTTTACGATTCTCTATGACGATATGAATTTTGAAAAAAAGTGTACCGGTAGTCGGACTTGGATGAAGTTCAGCAAATCATGTATGGAACTATCAATGGTTTATTTACCACTAGCCAATATAAATTGGCAGTTTATGAACAAAGTGTTCCTGAAATTGACGTTTTCATACTGAGCATCCTACCTCCGGAACCAGGGGTTTGATCCGAATGAAAATTGGAATACTCTTATGGCATATTAGGAACTTCCATCTCTGAGAAAAGTGAGTGACATTATTTTCACATTTTTTGTGCATTATTTGCAAATTTTTTATGCATATCATCCTGTAACTTCGGAACGTACATGTTGGATGTTGGATACATATGAAATTCTGGAACTTTGTTTGGGACCTTGAGACCTTCAATTTGAATTTCACATTTTTTGGCGCATATCATCCTGTGATTCCGGAACCAGAATTCGGATCCAAATGATATTCAGGAACTTTGTATGGGACCATAAGACCTTTCATTTGAAGTTTGAGAAAATCGGTTCTGCCTTCATCGAGAAAAGTGAGTGACATTATTTCCAAATTTTTGGTGCATTATTTTTACGTTTTCGGAACATATCATCCTGTAATTCCGGAACCGGAAGTCGGATCCAAATGATATTCCGGAATTTTGTATGGAATTATGAGACTTTTCATTTGAATCTAAGTTTGTAAAAATTGCTTAACCATCTCCGAGAAAACTTTGTGAAACACACACACATACACACACACATACACACACACACACACACACACACACACACACACAGACATTTACTCAGCTCGTTGAGTTGAGTCGTATGGTATATGACATGCGGCCCAAAAGTCGGTTTTTGCAGTGATTGTATAGCCTTTCTATATGAGAAAGGCAGAAATTAAGTGTACGTATGATATATGTTAAAATTATAAAATAGGTTAAAATGTCAAACAAAGTTTTTCCGAACAACCCTACGACTTCCCTAATACCGATATTTGAAACTCTGATTAGTTTCGACCCTCCAATTGGGACAGAAATTAATGCTAAATTTCGTTGACTGACCAATTCCAACAATTATGATTTTTACATGTTTCATGACAACATTGAAGTGTAAATAAGTAAAAGTAGTGTTACACGTTGTTTGAGTTTTGGAGGTAACGTTTGCATAAAAAAAACCTGTTTTGATCCACCTAGTGGTGTAACGATGCCTTTCTCATATATCTAATATATAAATGTGCATTTCTAAGACAAAGCAAGAAAACCGGCTTTCGAAACTTCGAAAATTCGAGTAAAAAATCGCCTAATTTTGGAAAACTGGGTGAAAAAAGACCTCTGTATATTTGCTTCTCGGATAAGAAAATACCATCTAAACAAGAGTAGCGACCCATCAAAATTTTGCTTGTGCATCGCAAAAATCCATACTACTCGCTCACAAAGTTATCGAAATTGATGAATGTGGGTAATAAAAATATTCGAAGGTCATTTTTCGATAGTCAGTATGTCAAGTCCGGAAGGGAAACGAAAGCTGGCTGCCGCAAAAACGTCGAGAGGAGTGGTCATCTGTTACAAGCGGATTTCCAACATCAGCATCCAAGAAATATTCGACCGTGTATCGAGCTGAAAATCGAGCAGGTTTATCGGCATACAAGAATCGTACGATAAGCAAATCATGTCGGTCGCTCTCATAAGAAGCCAATAAAGTTTAATTACAATGTTCAGGGTGATGAAATCTAAATCAAAACATTCAGATTTTAAACAGTTACCGGAAGAGAGATATACGCTGTCGAAATTCGCACAAAATTATCTCGAGTGGTGAGTCACCTCTTACAACGACTTGAAGAGCACGAACACTTAAATCGCAACCAAAATCATCAACCAAGCATTTAAGGTTTCTTTTTCTTAAGCAGTACAAATGTTCTGAAACAAAAACTCTCCCAAGACTCCATTGCTCCACCTAATAGATATATATTGAGGCAATGTCCAGTGCATACTCAAAACGAAGCCACTGACTATTGTCAGTGAGATGCAGTTCAAGACAAACTGACGTTCTCTGACGAAGAGGCTGTACAAAACATGATCGAAGTCAGAGTCAAACGAAAGGCCCGTATATTCGCATTTCGAACAAGAATATTTGTTCTGTATTCGGTATAAATTGAACTTGAAATACTTAGGTGGATTTGACGTTTCCATCATAAAGTTTGATATGTTTAACCATTACCATCTTCAAAACATTTGAGCGCTATTTGTTTTGTATACAGTGAGTTGAACCTCAGCAAGGAAATGAAATTGAGTCGTGAAAGTGTTCGTGCAATGATTTATTACGATTTTCGTCATAGATTAGACAAGAATGCTTTAATCAACTTAGTTCGATTTTCTCAGTGTAGCGAATATTTGAGTACCCAAAATGGCGAATTGTTGAGCCACCCGCCGTACGGTCCTGAATTGGCACTTAACGACTTCTATTTGTTTCCTTCCGTAAAGAATAAGCTTCATGGAGATCGATTAAATACTCCTGAAGAAGCCGTTGAAGCATTAAAAACCCGTGTTTTGCTGCTAGGCTTTCTCAGATAGATTTTTGGCACTAAAATGTCTTACTCTTCGCTATACGAGACTGGGTGTCAATTTGAAAAATGCAAAATTTACCACGTAACCTTTTCTGTCAGAATTTTGAACGCTTATAACTCAGTCATTTGTTGAAGGATCTATATAATTTAGATACCAATTGATTTGAAAAAAATTAAATTTAACTTATGAAGTTTTTTCAATTGCATACCATTGAAAAATTGATTTGAATTGACCTATGTTATCACGAGCCAATCACAGTTTGCCAATAATGTCATCCTCTGGTCCCATTTATTTCGGGCATATATTTATAGATCCCCTTTTGCGAGCAGTACTATAGCACAAAAGGGAATCTATTAATACATATATGCCCGAATACATTTTTTCTTTAATTTACTCCTGGCTGCCAGCGAGGAAGAATGAGTGAATGACAAAACTGAAAGTTACATTCATTCGTTTGCTGAATATTCGCTTTTGTATATGTGCGGTATGTTGATACCGTATTCACTGGTATTGAATACAAGTTAGCTGTTTATCTTGATTCTCCGGTAATTAGCTGGCCAACTTAGAATTATCGGCGATAGATTTTTTGAACCTAATTTGAAGCGCTTGTATCTCTGTGATTTATTGATAAACTAGCTGAATGACCCGGCGTTGCTCGGAAATGTTTCGGGAAGAAAAGGCCGAATAGAATTCCCGAAGTTGTGCTACTTAGTGTAATACTCTGAGTAGTTTTATGTTGCTATTCAATCAATTTTACCTTACACTTTCCATGTTTGGGGCACTTGCTGCACTTGCTGCACTCCCTCTCTTTTAAAATAACCTTTTAATCTACATTGACATAAAAGTAGGATCTGTATTTGTCAAGATGCATCGTTTCTCGTAAAACAAATTTTATAATGAACTCCTCTTTTATTAGTGAACTTACTACAGCTCTCCTCCATGATAACCCTTATGACCACCTCTTAGTAGTGTACGAAGTTTCTATGCTCTTCAAAAAGTATCGATGAATTCATTAAAATTAACAATAGCAGTACTACTTAATTCAAATTAACGATAGCAATACTATCTAGCACAATCTTGACATTCTTGCCCTTATCTTCTTCTATAAAAAAAATAAGATGAAAATTGATTTTCAAGATCCCCTTCTCCTAGTCTGAATCCCTATCTTGTTTGACGACGAATAAGAAAATGTTACAATAAACCATTGTCATGAATATCTAAGCTTGTCGTGACCACCTCTGAACAGTAAAAAGTGTACCTGTGCGATAATTTACTGAGTTGTTATGGAACTTTGCTGCCCCCCCTCTCTCCACCTTAAAATATCCAACCTAGTTAGGTGTGGTGAGCTTGAGTTGTTTTGGAGTTACGTTCGATTATATTAACAATTTGAACTTTGCTCTTACCTTGGATGAGACCCTTACTTTATCCACCCGCTCCCACTCTCTTCATAAACATTTTCTTAGGATCATCTGAAGCGCAAATAATATCTGTACTCAGCAAGAAGTATCGTTTTATGCAAAATTCTCGTCAAATTAGACACATTTTTTCATGAACCCCCCTTTCCCCTGTTAAGGACACTTGCTACGCTCCCTACCCCACAAAATTCCCTTATGACCATCTCTTAAGAGCAATAAGTATCTGTACCAAGTTTGATAGCAATCCGTTAATTAGTTCCGGAGTTATTACATTACAAACATTACACCCCCCCTTTTTTAAGGCATTTGCTACATCCACCACCAATATAATCATATCTAATATAAGCAAACTGTTTCTATGGTCTAAAAAAGTATCGATTCTCGTCAAATTAGACCATTTTTTCATGCCCCCCCCCCTGTTAAGGACACTTACTACGTTCCCTCCCCCATTAAAATACCCTTATGACCTTCCCAGAAGAGCAAGAAGTATCTGTACCAAGTTTGGTGGCAATCCGTTCAATAGTTTCGGGATTGTGCCGTTTCAAACATTACACCCCCCTTTTTAAAGCCACTTGCTACATCCACACCCCGTAAAGTCATATCTAATGTATGCAAAATGTTTCTATGGTTTTCAAAACGTATCGATTCTTGTCAAGTTATTGTAGCAGTCATATCTTATTCAGCAATAAGTTTCAAGCATCCAGTAGATCGATTTCAATAATTGCGCCAACAGTTATACAACCTATCGTTGGCCAACTTTTGCACAACACCCTAATCAAATTTTCCCCTCATTTAAGTTGAATAATTCGTTGAGTCTCTCCTTAGAGTGAAATTCACGAAGATTCCTCGCGAATAATGTATGATGGAGGGGAGGGATGGCGCCAAGGATTGGTTAACCGAATAAAACAGTCAGTGGGGTCATTGATCGCCGAATTTGTCCGATGAAATTAGCGGGACAATACGTATTTCCGGTGAATTCGTACGAAATTACCTTCCCTAATCTGAGGATTTCCAATGCTAGTTTATTTCGTCCCAGTCCGCCAAACTTAGTGGAAGCTTCGCGTAGTTGTCCGGTGTTAGTTTCAGATAGGTAATAAAGTGACGTATTCTTACGTAAAGTTTCCATAAATATTTGTCTCTCTCCTTTGCCTAGATTGCTAATATAGTAGTGATTGCCACGATAAGTAGTGCGTGTAGAGAATAGTGCGTGCGAAGTAAAACAAGAATCAGGTAAAAGTGCTCAAAATCGTGCCATTGACCTCACCAATGTGCTAATGACCCCGTCTGCATCAGCCAGACGGCATTCGTTTCTTTTATCTATTCTGCGCAGCTACGACGAAAGAGAGGAAGGAAGGAAGCAAGCACCGGACGCGGGCCAAAGTCCACCAACGGACGAAAATTCAAACTCCGGCAACCGTTACACCGCCGGAAAAGTTCGGTCCGTCAACTGACCGTTAGTAGCAGCCAGCGAACGTCGGCCAGAATCGGTGTGGTAGATCACCGGTTACGTGAGTACCCGGAATCGTCATCACCGCCATCACCAATAAAACGACGATCGACCCAGCATCCACCACCAACAGTAAGCAGCAGACGCAGAAACCACTGGTGAGTCCGTATCGTTCTTGCTAAATAGTGGGGCGGCGTCCACTGAAGACGCCCCCGTGATTCAGAACCGTTTAAGTGCACTATAATTAAAAATCCCGTTTAAAAACGGAAGTAGGGACGCGTCCATAAATTGAGGGTTGTGTGTCGGCCATCATGCTTTTGTGACACCATTTTTGAACGCCACACACAACCCATTGTATTAGTCACCCGGGTGCGAAGCACATCTCATTGCTGGAGCCGTGGAGTGACGTCGTCGTCTGAGAAAGTGGGAGAGGAAAGCACAAATGGTCAATGAGCACAAGTAGGGAGAGAAATCACGCACGCACATAGGAGCTAGGCTAGATAGGAAATTAGAAAAGCTAATATAGACATGCAATATAAAGTCAAACCGTTTTTCCGTTAATAAATGATTATTTATTTCAATGCCTAAATGTAACTCGATTGTAATCATAGAACTCCTATAGGTATTTGGTGGGGTTTTCCGTATGTTTGCGTCACTTCGTTAGAGCTTTTTCGTTGTTGGCTGTCTTCCGCTCAGCGGAATTTGAATGTGTGCTGTAAGTTCAGCTTCCATTAGGTTTACGCTATCTGGTGGCAGATAGCTGCACTGCCCATGATGATAAAGTTAGGCACGGGTAACTTTCTCACCGTTGATTATCTGAGGGTAATGAGGTTTCGGTGATTGCTGCTGACTGATAATAGGGTCATCTACCCGTCTTTGGAGACTAGTTTTTGGTTAGCCTAACTTGACCGATCCTGATTCATTTTTTCGTTGACCTTCTTCGGGAACTCGCCCTAAGGAGAGTCTCATCCGGGCAAACACATCGTGGCGTGCAGTCTTCCTTATAGGGAAGTGGCGCTATAAACTGCACGCTGGTTAGGGATCGGCAAGGGTCGGCTACATATTGGCGCCCAACTACAGGGATTTTCGAATTTTTGGGAGTACATGGAAAATATCATGGAAATTGGTCAATCATTTAATAATCTTTTTCAATTATGTTTAACCTAGGTTTATAGAGTTGTTATTTGGGATTTAGACATGAATGTAGAGACAAATGTCTTTGAAGACAAGTTGGGAAGAATTCAGGAACATAATTTGAGGAATTTGTTGAGGCTACGGAAATATTGTGGTATTTATGTGAGTATTTGAGTTGTTGTTGTTTGTTGTTTATAATAAAATAAATACACATACACATACATAGCGTATATAATATAATTTATTATTATTAGATTAAATACAATTATCGATTGCGAATATTTATTAACCTCGTTTCGTGTTTGATAAATTCTTGTATATAATTTCTTTGTGAATAATTTATTATTACGGTTGAGTGAACAATTTCCAAAGCTGCTAGGAAGCAATTACATTAAAAAAAAAAAATGGCTTTCAAATTTCCGAGAGTCGACCACTTAACCAATGAGGAATTGGATTACGAACTCATAATTCGCGGTAGATTGGAAGAAACTAAAGCTGATTCGGAAGCTAAGTATCGACTCTTGCGAAACCTTTTCCACGAAGACTTAAGAGAAAATCGAGAATATTCGTCGCGATTTACTATAGAACAAGAATTCGATCGCGTTTCTAGCATCGTAGACGATTTACGAAGAAAATTAGAAAAAGGTCCAGACGACAGGTCTATTTCACGCTTGAAACATTATGCTCTTAGAATTGCGAGAAGCACCGTCTCGGATCCTGGATCTGAAGAGATGAAAAAAGAACTTGGAGGGAGAATTCGAATGATATTACAGACTTTCAATGGGAAGAAAGCTTTGGATGCTGTTCCCCTAGAAGGGGCCGTTGGTGGATTGGCGTTGGAGACCAGGAAGGACGATGTAGAGAGTAACAGTAGGCTATCAGAGAGTACGACAAAAGAAGGAAGCTCGGAGTTTTTGAATCCAGGACCCCAAAAAAATCGACCGTTAATACAAGATCCGCGACAATCACTGGGAACGGTCCCAAAACCAGTTAAGCAAGATGAGTTAAGTCGAGAAAACGCGCAACAAAACGAAAACAATTTACTGCGGAAAAGAGTAGCGGTGTTGGAGCAAGAACTGACAAATTTACGGCTAGCAATTCAAAATTCAAAACCAACGGAAGCGGAGAATGGGGCAAAATCACGAAACGTGGATGAGAGGCCGGATAGGCAGGATTCTCACAGAAGAAACTCCCTTTTCCCGTTCAACCATGGCGCCATACGATGCGCCGAACCAAAGAGTCGAGGAGAAATAGGTCGGTACAGTGACGTTCAAGATAAGAGGCGGATACAGTGGGATCAACGAAGACCATTTTTGAGAGAATCAACTGAACAAGTGTTAGATAATGTGAACAATTATCGGGAACATATCAAACGAAATGACAGCTCTGCTCGAATGTCGATTAGGGACAGAGAGAGGTCACAATCTCAGTTTAGCCAGGATGAAATAGTAGAAACAGACCAAGAATCGGCCGGGAGAATGAGTTTTCAAACATTTGGCAGAAGTAGATACCCAGAGCATGAACTACATCGTAGACAGAGTAACGTTGCTTTGGAAAGCAGCGAGGATGAAGATGGTTATTCTTCGGAAAGGTTCCACAGACCTCGGGTTAATAGACGAATAGGTGACCGCGAGATTCAAGATGCTGATCGGCGTATGGAAAAATGGCATCTCACGTTTAGTGGAGACGCAAGGCATCGATCATTAGAAGACTTTTTGCATAAGATTCGAAGACTTGCAAGAATGGATCGAATTGCAGACGACATTTTACTGCAAAGAGTTCATACGATTTTGCGCGGAGAGGCCTACGATTGGTACTTGTGCTACGCCGATGAATTCTTAGACTGGCAGGACTTCGAAGAAAGAATTCGTTACATGTACGGAAATCCAAACAAGGACCAGGGAAACCGACAGAAAATATACGAACGTAAACAGCTACGTAACGAGCCTTTCCTGACGTTCAAAACGGAAATAGAACGATTGAATAAACTTTTATCAACGCCACTAGACCCAGACAGAATTTTTGAGGTGATATGGGACAACATGCGCCCACATTACCGTTCAAAGCTGGCGTGTAGAACAGTACGAGATCTGCGAAAACTAGAGTACTATGCGTACCGCATCGATGCAAATGATCCCGCATTAAGACAATCGCGAGAAGGTCCTACTAGGAATATGAGCGGGCTACATAATATTGAAGCAGAGGAGTCAACGGGCTCATATTCAGAAGCAGAAGAAATCAATGCTATTGATAGAAGGTTTGACAATGATCGTCGAGCAAAAGAATCACAGAAAACTTTATCGCGCACTCCGCAGGCAGCAGGAGATGCTACAGTTGAACAGCAATCCGGTCCTCTATGCTGGAATTGCCGCAGGACCGGACATGTATGGCGAAATTGTAGACAAGAGAAGCAGTTATTCTGTTATATCTGCGGGACACCGGGTAAAACGACGATAACGTGCGAAAACCACCCTCGAAGTCAGCGCACTAGGCAAGGTTATTCGGGGGGAAACTAAGCCAGGAATGCGTAATAGGGAACGACAGCATTCCTTCGACAAACGACGTTCCCAGTCCATTTGAAGATCCATTTGAAAAGGTCTGTGAGGTAAGAATCCATACCGAGAGCAGTCCTCAAGTGACTGTGAGGATTTTCGATACTGATTACGACGCACTACTCGATTCTGGCGCAAGTGTCAGTGTTACGAGTATAACCGATATTGCAGAAAAGTATGGTCTGACAATGCAGCGTAGCCCACTGAAGATTGTAACTGCAGATAAGACTGTGCACGATTGCTTAGGGTATGTTCACCTACCGATGATGTTTAAAGGATTAACAAAGGTAATCCCCACGCTAGTGGTCCCACAGATTAGCAGAGAATTAATATTAGGATATAACTTCTGGAAATCATTTGGAATCGAGCCAATGATGGAGGGTAAATATGGCTTTGAACGGGTCGCTGTCGCTGACACTAAACCAATGGATAGTGGAAAGGTGGAAATGATACAATTCACGTTGCTACCAATCGAAACCTTGCCGATGATGAAAATCATGGAGCCAGACGCAACATTGGACATTCCAGCCTTGGAACTACCAGAACCATCGAAGACGACTCCGGAGACAGTAGAGACAGAACACGATCTAACGACCACCGAACGTCAGCAATTGGTGGACGCAATTAAACATTTTCCAATCACCACAGAAGATAAATTAGGAAGGACGTCATTGTTGCAGCACGAAATTCAGTTGAGCGAGGAAGCAAAACCAAGAAGACAGCCGTGGTACAGGTGTTCACCAGTAATACAAGCGGAAATGGAAGCCGAAATTGAACGTTACAAAAAAATAGATGCTATCGAAGAGTGTGCGAGCGAATGGGCCAGCGCTTTGGTGCCAGTTCGGAAAGCGAATGGGAAGCTACGGATATGTCTAGATTCTCGGAAGATAAACGCGTGGACCAAGAAGGACTCGTACCCAATGAGAAATATGGGGGAGATTTTCCATCGTTTGGGAAAGGCAAAATTCTATTCGGTAGTAGATTTGAAAGACGCCTATTTTCAAATTCCTTTAAAAGAAGAATCTAGGGATTATACGGCATTCAGAACACCACAGGGTTTGTATCGATTCAAGGTTTGTCCTTTTGGGCTAACAAACGCTCCGTTTACAATGTGCAGACTAATGGATCGGGTAATTGGGTTCGATCTCGAACCAAATGTGTTCGTTTACTTGGATGACATTGTAATAGCGACAAACTCGTTCAACGAACATGTGAGACTGCTAAAGTTAGTAGCTGAGCGATTGTCGAAAGCGAATCTGACAATCTCGCTGGATAAAAGCCGGTTCTGCAGGAAGCAAGTGACGTATCTCGGGTATCTATTGACTGAAAATGGGGTGTCGATTGACAATTCGCGGATTTCACCAATCCTGGATTATGCTCGTCCAAAAAATGTAAAGGACATCCGGCGACTTTTAGGCCTCGCAGGTTTTTACCAGCGGTTCATCCGCGATTACAGTCGCATTGTTGCGCCGATCTCCGATCTACTTAAGAAATCTAGAGTAAAGTTTGTGTGGACGGAAGCAGCAGAGACAGCGTTTGGAGAACTCAAAGCAGCGTTAGTGTCAGCACCGATCTTGGGTAACCCAGACTTCAGCAAGCAATTCACGATCGAATCTGATGCATCAGACAACGCGGTAGGTGCTGCATTGATTCAACACATCAACAACCAGCCAAAAGTAATTGCGTACTTTAGCAAAAAACTGAGTAGCACACAACGGAAGTATGCAAGTGTAGAAAAGGAGTGTTTGGGCGTTCTACTAGCGATCGAACATTTTCGGCACTACGTGGAAGGGTCCCGCTTCAAAGTCGTAACCGACGCGCGTAGTCTACTATGGTTGTTCACGATTGGGGTGGAATCTGGCAATTCAAAGCTGTTGCGGTGGGCACTGAAAATTCAGTCCTACGACATCGAGCTGGAATATCGAAAGGGGAAAAACAATATCCTGGCAGATTGCTTGTCGAGATCGGTGGAGACGATTTTCACTCTGACTATTGATGTGGAGCATCAAGAAATGGTCTCAAAGATTCAGAAAAATCCGACTGACTTTCCTGATTTTCGAGTGATAGACGGTGAAATCTGGAAATATGTCAAGAGTGACGGGAAAATCGAAGATGCACGTTTTCAGTGGAAAAGATATCCTGCAAAATCAGAGCGGAAAGAAATTATCAGCAGAATCCACGAGCAAGCTCATCTAGGATCCGAGAAGACACTAGCAGCAGTTAAGGAACGGTTTTTCTGGCCTAGGATGAGCAGTGATGTAAAGGAACAGTGCCGGACCTGTCTGACATGTCAGACGAGCAAAGCGACAAACCAGAACACGACTCCACCGATGGCAGAGCAAAAGAAGATTGTTCAGTACCCATGGCAGTTCTTAGCAATGGATTACGTTGGTCCACTTCCAGCTTCAGGTAAAGGCAGAAGCACTTGCCTTCTCGTCGTAACTGATCTCTTCAGTAAATTCGTTCTGGTACAACCTTTTCGCCAAGCCACCGCAGAAACGTTGATCCAATTCGTGGAGAATGTCATCTTCTTGTTGTTCGGTGTTCCTGAAGTGATTTTATCGGATAATGGGACGCAATTCACCTCAGCCTCTTTCCAAAGCTTGTTGGCAAAGTACAACGTAACACACTGGAGAACACCCAATTACCATCCGCAGGTCAACGATTCTGAACGTGTTAATCGCGTGATCACAACAGCCATCAGGGCCTCGATTCGTAAAGATCACAAGGAATGGGCAAACAACTTACAACAAATTGCCAACGCTGTACGCAACTCGGTTCACGAAGCAACTCGTTATACTCCGTACTTCGTTTTATTTGGTCGGAACATGGTATCGGATGGTAGGGAGTATCGCCATCTAAGGGATTCAACGTTAAAGACCACCGACGGTCTAGTTGAAAATGAAGAGAGAAAAAAAATACTTGATGAAGTTCGGAAGAATTTGAAGTCGGCATATGATAAACATTCCTCCTACTACAACCTGCGCTCCAATGCCAATTGCCCAACGTATTCCGTAGGGGAAAGGGTTCTAAAGAAAAACATGGAACAGTCGGACAAAGGCAAGGGTTTTAGTTCAAAACTAGCGCCGAAATATGTTACAGCAGTTGTGAAAAGGGTCGTCGGTACTCATTGTTACGACCTCGAAGACTTAAAAGGAAAAAGACTTGGGATTTTCAACTGTAAGTTTCTAAAGAAGCTTATTAGTTCAAGTTCGACATAGATGTTACCGATAATCGGTTAATATAGTAGTTATTAAGCTATGTATCTTTCAGTATTTACTGATGGAGACAATGCACCATGATGCTCTTGCTCTGGTTGCAGGAAATACTGTACATTTATTCGTAAAGTTAGCTCCGTCTTGCAGACAGTGCGGCCTCCACAACAACTTTCATTTACTGGAGGAACGTTGTTGTTAAGAAACTTCAATAAGAATTTAACAAATTTTTGGACAGTGCCATGTGGTTTCCGTAGTTTGGACCATTTTTTGATCAGAAGACTTGTTATTGGGCGAACAAAGTTCCCTTCGACCAGAAGACAGAGGGAGTCCTTGATGTTACGTCAGGACGATGACCTAGAACACCAAGAACTCAGAGCCATTAGTGTGATGATGAGGAGTACCGAGATCATAAAACGGGAAGCAAAAAAGCGTGAGTCTAAGACTGGGGAATCTTAGATGTTGATCGTGAAATAAGACTCAGAAGTCCGTTAAAGACGATGTTGAGCAAACCCGAGTAAATCGAGCTGTCAGTAACATGTCGGACGGTTGAAGAAGGTCCAAATTCATGAAATCGACTGTGCCCGGGAAAACTGGCCGTTTTCGGAGAAAATTCCGACATTTTGAACCAGTACAATGTGGGGGAGAGATGCTTTGATTTAGCATCATCAATCAAATAATAATTAATAATTGTAAATAAATTTTCGGATATAAGTGATGTTAGTTTATAGTTCACAATGTTTCTTATATCTATGTTAGTACTTAAAATTATCGTTTATTTTTCTATCTTCTTGTGCATTTGTTAGTAAGGATTCGTTATTTATTTATTATTGTAACTTAAAATTAAGGTTAGTTGATGGTTTCGGAATCTTGAAGTCTTCCGTCAGGTGTGCCGTTATCTGGCCTTCATGCGCCCGATTGCCCCTGGGAAAAAAAAAGAATTAACACCTATTTTCATACTCAAGTACGATTGGAAATCGACTTCCTCTTGTATATTCTTCCGATCCAGTCATCTGCAGACCAAAAAGTAATTCCAGTCATCTGCAGACCAAAAAGTATATTCCTCCGATCCAGTCATCTGCAGACCAAAAAGTAATTCCAGTCATCTGCAGACCAAAAAGTATATTCCTCCGATCCAGTCATCTGCAGAACCAAAAAGTAATTTAGTATCTAGTATATTTACATCTGATAGTATCCAGCCACCTTTCCCAGACGAGTTAAACTTCAATTCTAACACGGAGCAGTCCGTTGTTTTGGTGTAGATACCAGACTGCGTGATTCGGCTCGATGTACAATAGCTGCAAATTCATAAGAAAGTTTTAGAAAAATAATCACTGTTACTTACCAATAATAACACAAAGTAATCCCACCATCCTAGCATGTAATCTAAATACGATTATATCTTTAAAGTTATAAAAAATACCTTTTTTTCTCACAATTTATCTCCGCACAACACATCACCTACAAAACAGTTCACTTGTTTGACGTTTCTCTTTGTTGCGTATCGGTAGTTCGGTGTATTGGTGAATTTGCGAAAGCTCGAATAAGATTTTTATTTCATTTTCGTGTGTTTCAAGCCGTTCGGTGTAGAAACGATACGCAAAATGAAATTAAAGATAACTGTTAGTTAAGGGTATATGTTCGTATTGTTGGTGTAACACTAACGTGAACAAATTACGGAAGTGAATGTTTGGGGAAAAATTAGTAATGAAGGAATTGTGGTACACTTCTCATTGGCTGATTGTTTTCGGCATTTAGAAGTCACTGTCAGAGAAATAATGCATGATTCAATGTGCGTTTCGTTATTTAGAGAGTTTTTTATTCAGGGAACAGTCCTGAAGTTCACTTTAAATACAAAACTGTGTGGTGAATTGAACGTAGGGATACATTTCTAACAACAGGATTAGAGTAATCTCGAAATTCAATAAGCCTGTTTCGTTATGTTTGGAGTTGATTAGGAGTATTTATGTTTCATTGAGAGTCGCACGAAACTCAATGGGTGTTGTAGTGTTGGGGTTGGGCTTGATCCAAAATTTGAGTATTTTGGTATCAAAGCCAGTATTTTGGGGTTTGTTTCTGTCTTAGAGAGGTACATGTCGAGCTGCCGCAGCGCAACAAGAGAAGGGTTAAATTCATCAGTATTTCTGTAGCCATGGCGAACCTAAAATTAGTGTATATATAATTTGTAAATAGAAGCGAGTGGTTTGGTTAGATAATTATTCATATGCAGTCGTTGTGTATGTCTTAAGTAGTTTTAGTCCATCATAATCTATCCCGTACGAAAATTTGGTAGTACTCCTACTACCAAATTTTCGTAAAACAAGTCTGGTGTTATGTAGCAGTCATATCTTATTCAGCAATAAGTTTCAAGCATCCAGTAGATCGATTTCAATAATTGCGCCAACAGTTATACAACCTATCGTTGGCCAACTTTTGCACAACACCCTAATCAAATTTTCCCCTCATTTAAGTTGAATAATTCGTTGAGTCTCTCCTTAGAGTGAAATTCACGAAGATTCCTCGCGAATAATGTATGATGGAGGGGAGGGATGGCGCCAAGGATTGGTTAACCGAATAAAACAGTCAGTGGGGTCATTGATCGCCGAATTTGTCCGATGAAATTAGCGGGACAATACGTATTTCCGGTGAATTCGTACGAAATTACCTTCCCTAATCTGAGGATTTCCAATGCTAGTTTATTTCGTCCCAGTCCGCCAAACTTAGTGGAAGCTTCGCGTAGTTGTCCGGTGTTAGTTTCAGATAGGTAATAAAGTGACGTATTCTTACGTAAAGTTTCCATAAATATTTGTCTCTCTCCTTTGCCTAGATTGCTAATATAGTAGTGATTGCCACGATAAGTAGTGCGTGTAGAGAATAGTGCGTGCGAAGTAAAACAAGAATCAGGTAAAAGTGCTCAAAATCGTGCCATTGACCTCACCAATGTGCTAATGACCCCGTCTGCATCAGCCAGACGGCATTCGTTTCTTTTATCTATTCTGCGCAGCTACGACGAAAGAGAGGAAGGAAGGAAGCAAGCACCGGACGCGGGCCAAAGTCCACCAACGGACGAAAATTCAAACTCCGGCAACCGTTACACCGCCGGAAAAGTTCGGTCCGTCAACTGACCGTTAGTAGCAGCCAGCGAACGTCGGCCAGAATCGGTGTGGTAGATCACCGGTTACGTGAGTACCCGGAATCGTCATCACCGCCATCACCAATAAAACGACGATCGACCCAGCATCCACCACCAACAGTAAGCAGCAGACGCAGAAACCACTGGTGAGTCCGTATCGTTCTTGCTAAATAGTGGGGCGGCGTCCACTGAAGACGCCCCCGTGATTCAGAACCGTTTAAGTGCACTATAATTAAAAATCCCGTTTAAAAACGGAAGTAGGGACGCGTCCATAAATTGAGGGTTGTGTGTCGGCCATCATGCTTTTGTGACACCATTTTTGAACGCCACACACAACCCATTGTATTAGTCACCCGGGTGCGAAGCACATCTCATTGCTGGAGCCGTGGAGTGACGTCGTCGTCTGAGAAAGTGGGAGAGGAAAGCACAAATGGTCAATGAGCACAAGTAGGGAGAGAAATCACGCACGCACATAGGAGCTAGGCTAGATAGGAAATTAGAAAAGCTAATATAGACATGCAATATAAAGTCAAACCGTTTTTCCGTTAATAAATGATTATTTATTTCAATGCCTAAATGTAACTCGATTGTAATCATAGAACTCCTATAGGTATTTGGTGGGGTTTTCCGTATGTTTGCGTCACTTCGTTAGAGCTTTTTCGTTGTTGGCTGTCTTCCGCTCAGCGGAATTTGAATGTGTGCTGTAAGTTCAGCTTCCATTAGGTTTACGCTATCTGGTGGCAGATAGCTGCACTGCCCATGATGATAAAGTTAGGCACGGGTAACTTTCTCACCGTTGATTATCTGAGGGTAATGAGGTTTCGGTGATTGCTGCTGACTGATAATAGGGTCATCTACCCGTCTTTGGAGACTAGTTTTTGGTTAGCCTAACTTGACCGATCCTGATTCATTTTTTCGTTGACCTTCTTCGGGAACTCGCCCTAAGGAGAGTCTCATCCGGGCAAACACATCGTGGCGTGCAGTCTTCCTTATAGGGAAGTGGCGCTATAAACTGCACGCTGGTTAGGGATCGGCAAGGGTCGGCTACATTATATGAATTTTTTCATTACCCCCTCCTGTTAATTACACTTGCTACGCTCCCTCCCCTATAAAAATACTCCATAAACCATCTCTGAAATGCGAGTAGTACCGGTGCCAAGTTTGGTGGCAATCCGTTCAGTAGTTCCAAAGTTATCGCGTTACAAACATACAAACTTACATCCATTTTTATATATATAGATTTTCCTCATTTAATTTGATTCGAAAAAGTTTAAAAATGTTTTAATTTGTCAACGGGTCATGTGCACACTGAAATCTCCATTTGCATACGAACAAAACGGTGGCGAGCAAATAGATTCAGTATAAAGTTTTGTTATGATGATAATCATAGATACTTCTTTTTAATTAAACGTGCCTGAACACAATGAACTATCTCTCAGCACAAGCCCGCAGACAATTTTATTTAACCAAGCAATAATCGTGTAATATAATTGAATAGCTAGAAATTGATTTCGTCTCCTAAAGCATAATATTACGGTCTAATCTTGCCTACAAGAGTCTAATAGAAGGTATATTGCCGCGTGTCCGAGCGGTGTGCGGGGAGGATTGGAGAGGCGTTTCTTTTAGTTCAACGGTCGGAAAAATGGAAATTCTGGTTTTACTGTTTACACCAGAGCTTAAGGATCAAGAGTAAACCAAGTTAACTTGTGTTGGTAATTTGTGTATTTCGTACATTTTAGTTTATCAAAGTGGATTGCACGATTGAGATTCAAAAAATCTTTTTTCAATAAAAATTTATTAACAACTGAATGTTAAGCCTGACATCTTGGATGAAATATCAGTTTTGATCAATTTTTCACCAACGTTTGATGGAAAATTGCTTACATTTTATGAATATAGATTTTAATTCTCTAATAAAAAAGTTAGCAACACTGCTACAATGCATTTGTATTAGATTGCGCTACATAAAATAAACAAAACTAAATATGTTTTGTTACAGAGGCAGTTTGCCGAAAAAATAAATAGTTTTACGACAACATTCCATATCCATTGCCTTTCGCGTGTTAAATTCAAGGTTCCTTTTTTGCCGGATTACTAATAGAAGATACGTAAATCTTTATACCGCAATAATTTCTGCAAGATGAAATCCATATAGGAATGTGTTTCTTGCTAATCAAATGTGTCAGTGGAAGTAAGCTGAAACTGAAATAATTTTTCTCGAGCAGTTTTAAGGAAAACGGAAGAGCTTTAGACTAAGATTTTTGCTTTTCTTGAATTGCAATTGTAAGCACTATGAACCGATTGGTTTATTTTTCAACCATTACTCATACGCTTGCAAAGAGTCTTGCTCCTTAAAATGGTCACGCATTCTCAATGAAAGAAACCATTCCAACGATCTCATTTTCAATATTTTACTGTCTCATTCTCATGACCGACACCAGTCCAAACGAAGAGATACGAAGCATTTTCGTTTCCCATTGAAAAAATGAGAGAGAATAATTGCCAACGTCACTCTTTCCTTTATGACAATATGAAACCAAACTAACGTCTGCAGAGAGCATCAGCAGAATTTCAATTCTCATTCTTTCGTCGATGTATTGAAAATCTGAGACGCTTGGCTATAAAACAGTGATTAAAATATGACAAATCGAAGTAATTTACATCACAGAACCTCTTTGGAAACTAAAAATACTACAAATTCGAGCACCAACAGGTAAAAGTCATTGTGAAATCTTTTTCTGTCATTTTCGATTCTGGGAGCTTCGGTTGAATACCGACACTGCATACTATGGGATTTTTACTGAAAAACAACAAATGACTGAAAGGGCAAATGGAAGAAAGAACACAATTTTGAAACTACTGTTCCTCTTTTGCCATTGATTGGGCATGAATTTCGTTCTCACAGTTTGCAAGCGAAACTGAGAGTGACTTTAATTTCTCGTCATTATCGTCTATTTCGAGTCAATGAAAATAACTTTTATTAGCTTCGTTGTTGAATGGAATTTTTCGTCACTTTTGAACAAAATAATTTTTTTAAGAGGTAACACATTTTTCATATAGACAAAACTGAGAATCTAGCTATTCTTCGGTATAACTTTTTCGGTAAAGTATTCTGCACTACTGCATGAAAATATTTCATTGGAACGATTCTAAAACTTGGCACTGCTCGGAAATGTCCATGCTTGTATAACAAAGTTTCTACAACAAGGTTGCGGTTACGCTGATATGAGGATTCGCTTGACGAATTTCCTTCACATCTTCCTACTTTTTCTGCAATACTGGCAAATTCAAAGAATAATTTGTTGAGGGCGCTGCAAAGGGATCCAGACTAAGTGTAACAAAAACAATGCAATGCGAATCGTTTTGCAGTATCAATTTGAACAAGTTGATGTCCCACCAGGAATAAAGCGCTTCAAAAGATTCGGAACTTAGTACAAATAAGTTGCACATACTCACATATATAGAATTATTAGATACAATATAATATAGTATCAAATCAATAATTTGAATAGGACCCCACACTGAACTCGGTTCACCGAAAGTATCAGTTCAATAATCATTTGCATCAAAACATCAAGCGACTCACCCCTACATGCGTTGTAACTATGGCGATGTTCGTTTATGTATTAATAATATCAAGTTACAATATGAGCATTGGTTCCTAATACCCATTTGCATGTTGTATTTTCAGACACTTTCCGAAGATTATCGACACTTTTTAACGAAGAATAAAAACTACCGAGTTTATTGCTTGACGGTTATTCACATTTTTCACATTCACATGTTTCGATTAAAATTTATAAAATCTTCTCTAGTCGCTGTTTATAAAATGAATAAGTTTGTACCTTTTCTGTCTTGAAAATTATTGTGATGTAAAATCGTTTCATTTGTTCAGATTTATATCTTGAGGTTGTTCGTATTGAAAATTGATCTTTTTTGACTTCCATTTAAGGGATAGTTTTCAAAATAGAGTAGAATTAATTGTTTTGAAAGAATCTGATTGTCAATTTGATCATTCGCAAAAAATCTAAACGTTAAAAGCAGAGTAAGTTTGTAATTTGTCACTGTTTAGTGCTTCCACCATCATTATTATTATTGCATTTATTATGGGTACCTTAGAATAATTTCATTGTTAACGTAATCGTTTTTTTTAATTTTTTAATAACCATTTATTGGAATATGAGTTAAAATTAAATTATTAAGATTTAAATTGGGTGTTTAGCCACAAGTGGTGACTTTTCAGTCTTATTATATATATGATTTGGTTATTACTGTGATTTTTGTGTAGGGAAAATTCTAAACCTACTTGTATTGTGTAATGGGGAAATGGAACTTATATACTAACTTACTAACTAATACAGAGAGCGAATCGATTCAATTGAAGATTGCATCGATTTTTGTCGGAATTTGCTTATAATATTATGTGACATTACATCTAATGGTTCTATATTTGTGAGTCTGTGTAACTCATTTGTACTAAACCAGGGAGGACGCTTCAAAATCATTTTCAGAATTTTATTCTGAATCCTTTGAAGCGTTTTCTTCCTGGTGGAACAACAGCTTGACCAAAATGGTACCGCATAAAGCATGGCTGGTCTGAAAATTTGTTTATAAATTAACAATTTGTTTTTTAGACAGAGCTTAGAATTTCTGTTTATAAGAGAATATAAACATTTAATATATTTATTACACTTTGACTGGATTCCTTCATTGTGATCCTTGAAAGTGAGTTTTTTGTCATACGTTAAACCTAAGTTAAGCTTGATCAGACCATGCCAATTCCAAGCCATTCAATTTGATAATGTGATTATTGTTTGGTTTGAGAAAAGAAGCTCTTGGCTTATAAGGAATGATATTTAATTTCGTTTTTGCTGCATTTGGTCTAATTTTCCATTTTGGCAGATAATCACTGAAAATATTTAAACGTCTTTGTAGGCGACTGCAGATCACTCTTAGATTTCTACCTGTGGCTAACAGACTTGTGTCGTCACAGAATAGCGATTTCTGACAACCAACGGGTAGATTTGGAAGATCAGAAGTGAAAATATTATACAAGATTGGAGCTACGCTCGAACCCTGCGGAACACCTGCTCATACGGGTAGCAATTCAGATTTACAATTCGGATAGCTAACCTGAAGAGTGCAATCAACTGAATAATTTTGAATCATTTTGATAAAATAAATCGGAAACTGGAAATCAGACATTAAACATTTTTGCGATAACCCAGAAGATTTATTTGCTTTTATCATGTTCGTTACTCTGACAAGTTGATGAGTAGTTGAATGTTCATGACGAAATTCAAACTGCTCTGGTAAAAAAATTGAATTCTCATTTATATGAGACATCATTCTCAACAAGATAATTTTTTCAAAAAGTTTACTGATAGAAGAAAGTAAGCTAATTGGTCGATAACTTGATGTTTCTGCTGGGTTCATATCAGGTTTGAGGATAGGAATTACTTTAGCGTTTTTCCATCTTTTTGGGAGGTAAGCTAATGAATAACACTTGTTGAAAATTTTAACCAACAGTCGAAAAGATTTTTAATAAGAATATTAAAGATTCCATCATTACCAACTTCTTTAGCGAAATGTTTAATTTCTTTTCGTAGATCCTTAGCTATGTTTTTCATAGCAGGATCACGAGAACGTTGATATTGTCGTCGACGAACATTCTTCAACCGAATGAGCAGTTGAAGATTGTCATCGATGATAGGAGAATTTAATTTAGTTGGAGCTTTGGGAACTGAAAGATTTCTAGCTTCGATAATATAATGATTCAAATTGTCAATTGCTGTGTCGATGTCCGCAGAATTTTCTAAAATAGTTTCATGATCCACATGATTTTCAATGTGAGATCTGTAATCCAACCAATTAGCTCTGTGATAGTTGAATATAGAACTAATTGGATTAATTATAGCTTCGTTGGAAAGTCTGAATGTTACAGGAAGATGATCTGAGTCAAAGTCAGCATGTGTAATCGGTTCACTACAAATGTGACTTTGATCTGTTAGAACTAGATCAATTGTAAAGGGTTATTTTTTAAGAGCTTGAGAACTTTTTTAAACAATAAAACGCATAAAATTTGCAAAATCTCATCAGTTCTTTATTTTAAACGTTAGATTGGTACATGACATTTACTTTTTGAAGATAATTTCATTTAAATGTTGACCGCGGCTGCGTCTTAGGTGGTCCATTCGGAAAATCCGCTTTTTTATCGACAAATTTTGTTCAGCGATGAGGCTCATTTCTGGTTGAATGGCTACGTAAATAAGCAAAATTGCCGCATTTGGAGTGAAGAGCAACCAGAAGCCGTTTAAGAACTGCCCATGCATCCCGAAAAATGCACTGTTTGGTGTGGTTTGTACGCTGGTGGAATCATTGGACCGTATTTTTTCAAAGATGCTGTTGGACGCAACGTTACAGTGAATGGCGATCGCTATCGTTCGATGCTAACAAACTTTTTGTTGCCAAAAATGGAAGAACTGAACTTGGTTGACATGTGGTTTCAACAAGATGGCGCTACATGCCACACAGCTCGCGATTCTATGGCCATTTTGAGGGAAAACTTCGGAGAACAATTCATCTCAAGAAATGGACCGGTAAGTTGGCCACCAAGATCATGCGATTTGACGCCTTTAGACTATTTTTGTGGGGCTACGTCAAGTCTAAAGTCTACAGAAATAAGCCAGTAACTATTCCAGCTTTGGAAGACAACATTTCCGAAGAAATTCGGGCTATTCCGGCCGAAATGCTCGAAAAAGTTGCCCAAAATTGGACTTTCCGAATGGACCACCTAAGACGCAGCCGCGGTCAACATTTAAATGAAATTATCTTCAAAAAGTAAATGTCATGTACCAATCTAACGTTTAAAATAAAGAACCGATGAGATTTTGCAAATTTTATGCGTTTTATTGTTTAAAAAAGTTCTCAAGCTCATAAAAAATCACCCTTTAGATGGATTTTTCACGGAAGAGAAGCAAGTCGGATTACTGGGATGAAGAACTGTGAAGTAACCAGCTGAGAGTTGATTATCAAGCATTTTACCATTACTGTTATTTTGCCTACAATTCCACTGGGCATGGTTGTGAGTTTTTGCAAATCGCCTTTAAAGAAATTTGATTGTTCGCCTTTGCATTGGAATGGCAAATATGCTCCAGCGATGAAATAAATTCCATGAATTTTTTCAACTTCGATTCCCAAGCTTTCAATAACTTTAGTATTGAAAGAAGGTAAAATTCGATGTTTAATTTGCCGTTGGACAAAAATGGCAACTCCACCACCCATTCCAGTAAACCTGTCAAATCGATGAACCACATAATGTGGAATGCTGTTCAATTTGACATTTGGTTTGAAAAATGTTTCTGTCACAATGGCAATATGAATTTTGTGAACTTTGAGAAAATTATAAAATTCATCTTCACTCGATTTCAAAGATCGAGCATTCCAATTTAAAATATTCAAATAATTATTTAACATCACTGTTAAATTTTAAACTCATTATAATATTATTTGCAAATTGTCATCCGATTTGTAATGCTTCAAAAAGTGATGAAGTCGAATTCATTTGGATGATTATTTGTGAAAGTTGATCTTGTGGGTAGATCATTTATTTTCAGTTATATCGCCTAAATCGACTTCGTTTAAAGAAGTGAATGGCATTGAAGGAATATTGGTAGGTAGACTAGTGCAACTGCCATTAGAAGAAGATGATGTGGCCGATCTACCTATTAACAAATTGTTTTCGTTAGAAGATGAACTGGAAGGCATTCCTGTGTTTTGATTATTTACACTAGAAGAATTAAGTGGTAGATTTCTACCTGTTACCAAAGCGTAACTGTCATTAGAAGAAGATGATGACGAGGTCTATCTACCTGTCAATAAATTGTTTTCGTTAGAAGACGAATTGGCAGGCGTACCTGTTTTTTGTTTTAAATTCGAAGAAATATGTGCCTTAGAAGAATTAGGCGTGGCATTTGTAACGGTTTTTTGATTTTCTTTTATGTTCTGTAAATTTATGGTCGTTGATTTGACTTGTTGTCGAAGCGAACGAGTGTTTAAAAATTTTTCCCTGACAGGACATTTCAAATAATTGGATTTATGATTTCCATTGCAATTTGAACATGAAAATTCATCAGTGGTTTCATTCATTGGACAAACGTTATTCGAATGCGGTTTACCACAATTCAAACACCGTATATCCATATGAAATTTTTTGTTTCCATGGCCGAAGCCTTGACAACGACGAAATTGCGTTAAGTTTACACTACCACTATGCCGTTTATAATGTTCCCAATGAATTTTAATGTGGGAAATAAAACGTACTTTTTCTGAAATTTTCAAATTGTTTACATCACTTCGATTGAAGTGTATTAGGTAAAGTTCATGGGAAATTGCAGAGCGTGGTTTAGAAGTACCATTCGCTCTTTTTTTTTTCATAAGTATTACTTGGGAAGAGACAAAACCAAGCAATTCTTTAAGTTCATTTTTAATTTCATTAGTACTTTGATCATTTGACAAGCCTTAAGACAAGACAGCGTTGAAGGGTCTGTCTGATTTTATATCATATGAAAAATATTTATGAAGTTTCTCGGACAAATATCGAATAAGACGTTCGCAATCTTCCAATCCATCAACCAAGACTCGACATTCTCCTCTTCGTCCGATTTGAAATGAGACTTTTACTTCTGGGGGAAAAGTAGAAAGCTCAGTACGGAATGCTTTGAAGTCGGAAATTATCACCGTCACTGGTGGCATAGATTGATGTTTCTTCCCAGAACGACAAGCGTCCATTTTGGGAATTTTTGAAGAATTTTCTTCTATGTCGCTACAATCGGAATCAGGAAGAATCTCGTAAATATTGTTAGACGGCATAGGATCAACGGAAGGGAAATGTCTTTTATTTTTACATTCAGATTCTATAAGATCGTGAATGTTGTTAGAAAAGTGTTGAATAACGGATTCTGATTTATTTCGTATTGAATTATTTTTAGCCTTAGGCTTGTTGCTTTTCCGGTTGGACGCAGGCATTTTTGAAATGAATGGAATTTGAAAATAAATTAACTAGGCTAAATTAGTCTTCGAATAGACTCCTAGTTCGGAAAAGTCTTGATAAAGACTAATTTTGTGGTAGTCTTAATAAAGACTGATTAGTTCGAAGAATAGTTCTTTGAATAGATATACTTAAAACAGGCTGATTAATTTCTTAGTCTTGAAAAAGACTGATTATATTAGAATATCACTCTTTGTATAGCCTTGAAAAAGGTTGACTAACTGCTAGTCTTTAAAAAGACTGTTAGTGATTCAGGTAACCTTGAAAAAGACTGAAGCCTTGAATCAATGAAACTCTAGGTAGTCAGAAAAAATTTCCAAGAGCCAAGAGCAATACGCGTGCGGTGCGAACGACTGTTCAACACCGACTGACATTGCACACTTAAAATGAGCTAGTGCCCACTTTGGGAAACTCTGCGTTAGATCAACTGTAAAAATTAAAAAAAATCTCGGGTGGAGGATCATAAAAAAGTAATCGCAATAAGCAAAAAACGGGCGGCGCGATACATCATTTAATATGAAGGATGGGTTGAATGGGAAGAAATCTCTTTACGAGTCCAGATGGCATCGGTCGAAATACTGAATGGCAACTGCTTTTTCAACCGACGAAAGAATGCGACAACCTAACAGTAATGAAATCCACGTCAACAGAAAAGACATAAAAATTATTTGCAATATTTATTCTGCCTTGTATGCTCCTGTGCAATAAATAAAAGTAACGGGAAAGTATGGCTCTAGAATGTAATCTACTACCCCTTATGTTTTATGTATCATTCGAAAGAAAAGGGGGTACCGGAGATCCGGGAAAGACAGCGAGAGAGAAAGCGAGAGCGAGGAAGAAGGAAACAGCATATGTGGTTGATTTTTTTGGTAGAGTACACTCGTACCGGGAGTTGTTGTGGCCGTTTACTCGATAGTAGTGTAGAGGCAAGAAAATAACGGCACTACACGAGGAAGCAATTGCGATGCACACCGACCACAGTTCGCACACCATTCATCAACAGTTCGTCGGTCAGATGTTCTTTCGAACCAAAATAAACGAGAGCAATTGTGGTATCGTTCTCAAAAAAAAAAAAAAACAACTGGCACAACACACTACGACAACGACGATTTCATAGTAGCCACTCAGTACGCCAGTATCAGCCGAGACGGAGAACGTAATTTTTCTCGCACAACATCCAGATTGTTGTACAAACGAACGTCCTTTCTGATGGTCGAGGCAAAGCGTAGATTGGCAAACAACCGCAGGAAGAATCTTACAGTGTAGTACCGTAATCATCACAAATCATGTCCAAAAGGAATCTACCCGACAGGGTAGGCAAGAAGGAACTCATTCGTTAATTTTGTTAAATTTATATTAGAACTCGTTACAGTCTTCAGTTACTATATGGGTAACAGTTACTGCTGCCTGGTCCCGTGTCACAACCGGCATCACAGGCTGCTGCTCCGGCCCGATGTCCCACACTGACACCGCTGAAGATTCCAACCACTCCTCCAATCAGTGCACCGATTATCGTACCCGGTCCGGTGAAGGCACTACCGATTCCAGCACCTACGAAGGCACCCATTAGGGCACCACCCCCGATAACCCCACCCACCGATACCATCACGCACTGAGTGGGTTTATCCTGTCCGGTTAGCCATTCCCACAGCGACGCACCTGCAAGGAGTTGATTTGTCAGATAGCAAACCGAATCGAATAGAAATTTTTCTGCAAACACGGCTTTCCACTCACTCGTTTCTCCGTTCGACGCTTCGCGTTTCGACCTCAGATGGTCACTTTTGGATGTGTTTCGTCCTTTCTGTTGCACCGTCCCATCGTCGTGATCTTGGCTAAAGTTAGCTCCCTGATTTTCCCAATCGGAACACAGCCCTACAACCGTCAGCACCAGAACGATAATGAACTTCCAAAAGACGCGCATGTTCTACTCTGAAACTGTATCGGTCCGATCATCAACTGAGATAAATTGAATGCAATTGCCGTGTGTGGAAAAAATGAACCCTCTGTGATCTATGCGTTTACAGTTCACAGTGGGCGGGACAAAATCGAATGAAAAAAAAAATTACCGCGACCCGAGAGGAAATGCTCACGTACTCAGACTGTAACAGAGATGAGATGTGGACTATCATAACCGTTGTCAGTTGGTACTCGACAAATGTTGCAATATGTGGATCCGACCCGGCGGAATAAGCAGATTAGCAGATTCACATCACGGTAGTTGCTCGATACGACCGGCAGAGAAGCTGGAACCGAATCAGTTCCGTCGGCCGTTGGGTGGGGCGACAGGTGATGATGCTGTTTAGATGATACGGTGACTTATCGGGTAATGTTTTTAGCCGTGAAGGTTTGTTTCGTTAAATTGGATTGTTTGTAAGTCCGGTAATTGATTCAACCTAAGGCCATCATTTCAGAAAGTCTAAATTTCAATAGAGTTATAAAGTTGTGGTGGTCAATTTAA
This sequence comes from Malaya genurostris, assembly GCF_030247185.1. NCBI lineage: Eukaryota > Metazoa > Arthropoda > Insecta > Diptera > Culicidae > Malaya > Malaya genurostris. Next base: position 76,751,803 of record NC_080572.1, read on the forward strand.
CTTCCCCGGCAGGGGGTTAGAGGCATGTTGTAATGTTTTGGTATTCGATAATGAATTCCGATGGGTTGAAAACAAAATACATTGTATGGAAGCTTTAACAACGTTCTTCGAACAGATATCACTTGTATGGTACTAATGTGAGATACATTGAAATGCAGTCTTTTTACCTTTTTTCATATACACTAAATATTTATTGAATTCCAGAGCCATAGTGAGCATTTCTGGCGCCCGAGGCGAACTTAAAAAGCGTCGCCCCCGTCAGTTTTTTAACAAAACACCATGAAGACTGTAAGGTGCAAGCGTTCTGTAAGTGAAATATAAGAGTCAATCGTATTTCCTCCTTTTTTGTATGCTGAAATTTATTTGATGTTAATAACGACAACGGTAGAACATCAAAATGGCGGACATGAAATTGTCCATAATGCAAATTACACTTAACCTAACAAGTAATAAATCCTATAGCCCACAATAAATGTATGACACATATATGAGATATAGTTTAAACACACATGTATGAGATATAGTTTAAACTACACATTGACACGAAAGTAGCTTGTGAGAAAATTGCATTAACAATGTTTAAATCACTAGATTTCCGTTTGAGCTGTTAGTAGAATATTGTCACTAATAGTACTGTTGTTTTACCGTTTAATTCTACTATGTCTCTGTGACATAGTAGAATAAACAGTACTATTAGTGAATGTTTTATTGTTTAAAATAAAGTTATTTTATTTTCGGTGAGCAGGTCTTGCTAAGTTTTTAGACCATGCAAAAGGTTTTATGAAAGCTTCAAAACGACATAAAAACTAATGACTTGTAAGAAAAGGAATTGATTATAGCTGACATGAAACCATGAAATTTCCAAAATCGAAAACAAATTTTTGATGACAAATGTCTTAGAATTGCCTGAAACTTCGAGATCTAAAATTTCATGAATAGTTTTTTTTTAAATCGACTCTGGAACATAGAAAAAACGAAACGAACATTTATGTTTGACATTGAAACTTCGAAATCGATTTTGTTTGAATCCAAATGTCTTAGAATTGAATAAAATGTCGAGATCTGGTGTTATCTTGACGTTTAAGGCAATTTTAAGATATTTGACAAAACTATATTTACGATCTCGGAAATTTCAAAATTCCCAGAGTCGAATTTTTTAAAAAATAAATTCCGAATTGTGATTTTTAAGATCAAAAATTTTAAAACTTTTATCCGATTTAGCTCAAATTTTGCATAGGAAATTTTTTGGGTGCTTCAACTTTTGAACACTACCTCTTTTATGGAATTGATATGTGGCACCCTAATGTACATAGCATGAAACACTACAAGGAATAGTCCTTTGGGTTGTTCGAACTATTGACATAGGACTACACAACTATTGCCAAAATCATTGTTACTACATGGAATGAAAAGTCCCAGACCTCTCAATAGTTTCGAACCGTGTATATTTTTGTTGAGAACAAGCCTCTAGATGGTCAAATACCGAATTTCATGACAATCTATCCACTAGTGTTTGAATAGCAGCTGATCGTATCAGACGAGCTCTATTTTTAATAGAGCTATGGAAAAAGACGAGTTTCTCCATTCAGAATAAAAGTAGTACGGATTCCATCCACCGTATTCTCCAGACCTGGCCCCCAGCGACTGTTATTTATTCCCCAACCTGATAAGATTTCCCCAGGGAAAGAAATTTTCGTCGAATGCTAAGGTCATTACAGAAACGAAAGCCTATTTTGAAGGCGTTGACAAAACGTTTTTTTTTATTCAAAGGGCATCAAAATGTTGGAGGACCGATGGGTCAAGAGTAACGCTCTAGATGGAGATTTTACTGAAGAATAGAAAAGTTTTCACGGTAAAACATCTTTGTTAGGCCCGGGACTTCTCATTTCATGTAGTAGTTTCTGTTTTGAATATTTTGGAAGCAGTTATCTCATATCCTTATTAGCAGCACGGCGAAATAAATTTATAAGGAAAAGGGTTGGCGGTTCAATGCATAGAGCGCTGGTCTTACAAGCCAGTTGTTGTATGTTTGAGCCCCGATATGGAAGGATTCTTAGTTTCAGTAATATCGTAGAACTAGTCATGCAATGATTCTGAACGCTGAGAATTGGCTACAAAGTCTGTTGAAACAGAAAGGACAAATTCGTCAAAAGGAATGTAATGCCAAGCCTTTGCATTGCTTTGTACGGGCAAGTACTTGAATGCATAATGTCAGCCCCGATAAAAATCATGCAGCACTCGATGATCGAGGTCGTTCAGCATCTTGAATGGGTAAAATCAGCAGAACTCCGACAAAAACCATTGCCTCTCATGTAAGGCGAACGGCGTATAAAAATCTACAGAAAGATGATGAGGATAAAATCTATTTTCACGACACAAACGAAACGTACAGAATGCAAGTCGATTCGATATTAATTTCTTTTTAGCTAAAAACTCAGCTCAATCGGCCACGTAAAGCTTGTATGCAAATAGGCCTGAATAAAAATATCTTTTATAAAAAAAAATACTAATTTCGATTGTGTGAAGAGGCTCAGTTTAAATAGTCGCGTCCATTCTATGCGAAATGCAAAGAGATTTATTGGAAACAAAATTGTCGTCTCTGTTAGGGGATGCTATGAGTACGGCTTGGTAAACATGGAAAAATATGCATTGTTCGTTATATTTATTGTTTTCTTCATATTTTGTATTCGCCTTCCTATATTGATCAAAGAGCAGTCATACGTCAAAACGTGCGATATAGGCGAAGTGAATAGTAGTACAGATATCTGCCTGTATTTATTAAAATTTGCATCTCCCAAATGCTAATTCTCAGGAATGGTAATTCCTTTGAGGGAGTAAGGGGTACCTTTTCCAATGGATTTTGGAAAATCTAATTTTTGCTCTTCAAGAAGTGAACAGGTTTGCTCTATGAGAATTTGCTCCTTGGTAGGTCCAAGTGTACATCCACAATCGGGAAGAGAGCGTCTCATGGGCATGAAAAATAACTGTTACGGTCGACGCTGAATGGCGGTTCTGTCTTCTAAATGACGGTAGAATTGCATCTTCATGTATACCAATGATAATGATTGCGGGGGTTTCCATCGGATGTTTGTCGCAGTACAATACTAATCTAAAATTTAAATTTAATTTCAATATTATTATTCCTTACGTTCCGTCTTCGACTCGTCAGTTCAGAGCAGTTCAAATTGAACTGCTTACTGCATAAACTTAAACAGTTCAATTTGAATCGGTAAACAGACGTAAGTATAAATAGTTTTCCATGAAAAAAACCGCAAGAATTTAATGTTCTCATTGACTAATTGTACAACCATTTTTTACCAATTTCATCATGTTTTGGCGCCCCCTGGATGTTGGCGCCCGAGGCGGTCGCCTCACTCGCCTCACCCTCACTACGGCGATGTTGAGTTCACTCAAACTTTGCAAAAATTTTCTGAAACCCGGAATTCAGCTCGACGACCTATCGATTCAGCTCAACGAACTGAGAAAATGGCTGTGTGTGTCCGTGTGTGGCTGTATGTGTGTACAGAATAAAGAAGCGTAGATCTCAGAGATGGCTAGACCGTTTTGGCTCAAGCTGGTCGCTAAAAATAGGTCTCCACGGCGACCTGAACGTTATTGAATGTTTTGCCTTTCTCATATAGAAAGGCTATACAATCACTGCAAAAACCAACTTTTGAGGCTAGGGGACGGGTATAGCGTGATGGGTAAGTCTATGGCCTGTCACGCAGCCCACCTGGGTTCGATTCCCAACCTCGCACATAGGGTCAGACATTTTTTCTGGCCCGAAGAGGCGAATGACCTTAAGGTTAAAACCTCTATATTCGATACAAAAAAAACGTTTGAGCCGAGACCCGGAGGGCCGAATGTCATATACCATTCGACTCAGCTCGACGAACTGTGCAAATGTCTGTGTGTGACACATATTGTCACTCACTTTCCTGGCTAAGCCGATTTTCCAAACTTAACTTCAAATAAAAGGTCCCGTGATCCCATACAAAGTTCCTGAATTTCATTTGGATCCGACTTCTGGTTCCGGAGTCTCATGATTCCATACAATGTTTCAAGTTTTCTCGGAGATGGCTGAACCGATTTTCAGAAACTTAAATTCAAATTAAAGGTCTCATGATTCTATACAAAGTTCCACAATTTCCTTTGGATCCAACTTTCTGTTCCGGAATTACAGGGTGATATGCACCAAAATTGTGAAACTAATGTCGCTCACTTTGCTATGAGATGGCTAAACTGATTTTCACAAACTTAGATTCAAATAAATGGTGTTATGGTCTCATACAAAGTTCCACAATTTCATTTGGATCAAACTTCCGGTTCCGGAATTACAGGGTGATATGCACCAAAATTGTGAAAATAATGTCGCTCACTTTTCTATGAGATGACTAAACTGATTTTCACAAACTTAGTTTCAAATAAATGGTGTTATGGTCTTATACAAAGTTCCACAATTTCATTTGGATCCAACTTCCGGTTCCGGAATTACAGGGATTTGCACCAAAAATGTGGAAATAATGCATTAAAAATGTAAAAATAATGTCAGTCACTTTTCTCGAAGATGGTTGAGCCGATTTTAGATTCAAGTGAAAGGTCTCATAGTCCCATACAATGTACCTCAATTTCATTTGAAACCAACTTCCGGTTCCGGAATTACAAGGTGCTATGCACCAAAAATGTGAAAATAATGTCACTCACGTTTTTCGAAGATGGCTGAACCGATTCCCACAAACTTCCAATTTTCATTCGGCTTAAGTCTCTGCCTCTGTAAAAATGCCAGTTTTAAGAATTTTTTTTCATAAGCTACATTTTTATATTTGCTAGTTAATTTCTCTATCACGTGTATAACTTTGCTTTCGCTGTTTTTTTTTTCCAAAACTAAAAGCTTTATTGCGAAATAGTGCTTACAGATGTATTATTCAAAGTATTGTCCGTCGCTAGCGACAACTTTCTCCCATCTTTCCGGCAATTTCCGGATCCCGGCTCGAAAAAAGGAGTCCTCTTTTGACGCTATCCATGAATCCATTTTTCCAACTCTTCGAAGGATTGAAAATGTTGATCTGCCAAGCCGTGTGCCATCGAACGGAATAAGTGGTAGTCAGAAGGGGCGACATCTGGGGAATACGGCGGTGGGGTAAGACTTCCCATTTCAACGTTTTTAGGGAACTTTTTGACCATTTTTGCGACGTGAGGCCGAGCGTTGTCATGTTGGAGGATGACTTTGTCATGTCGCTCTTGATATTGTGGACGCTTTTCTTTTAGCGCGCGACTAAGGCGCATCAGATGCGTTCGGTAGCATGCCCGGGCTTTCCCCATGATTATCTGCGTTTAAGATTATCATATCGAACCCACTTTCCATCATCGGTTACGATTCGATGTAAAAAAAACCCTTACGATTTTGACTTTGAAGCAGTTGCTCACATACAAATAGACGGCGCTCGATGTCCCTCGGTTTCAACTCGTACGACACCCAGTTTCCTTCTTTCTGAAACATACCCTTGAGACGTTTTGAAATGGCTTGCTGACTCACTCCCAACGATTCGGCAAGCTCTTCTTGGGTTTGGCACGAATCTTCATCAAGTAATGCTTCTAGTTGTTCATCTTTGAAGGTTTTTTCTCTTCCACCACCATGTTTGTCTTCTAAAATTTCACTCAATTTTATCGGAGATGGCATAACCGATTTTCTCTATATAAGATTTAATGAGATGTCTTAGGCTTTCTTAAATACTTCTTGTTTTAAATCAGATCCTACTTCTGGTTCCGGAGACACACGATGAGGAATGCAAAAATTTTAATTTCACATAAATTATTCGGTGTTTTCGGATTTTCTGATTTTAATAGTCGATGACCAAATAAACTTGTTTATGTTTTACCAGTATTCGGTTTTCGATCCCGGAATGTACCTTAGAATTTTATTTGAAATGCACTATGATTTCTCAAAGATGGCAACAACACATCAAATGAAATGTTTTACAATACCTTATGTGACTTTAACTGACTTGGGCTACACAGATTTTCGAATCCCGGTACCTAAGAATCATCTGCGAAGTCTGTTGAAACATGAAGGCCAAATTATTATTAAGGTAAAATGTTCCCAATTTTTTTAGTTCGACATTTGCCGACAGACACAGATATTTACTGCAACTAAGAGATGGTCGTAGTTCCATAACAACTCAGCATATTTTTTATATTCAGTGTGATTTTTCCATAATTTCATTTTGGGTGTTGAAACGCGTTCCACGGAGTGATTTCTGAGTCGACCGAATAGGTAAAAGTCTCAGAGAGCCAAATCAGTTGAATTCGCTGAATGATATTCGTTTCGGTTTTAGCCAAATGTTCACGAATAATGATGGCACTGTGTGACGGTGCATTATCGTGCTGCAAGATCCACGAGTTGTTTGCCCACAAAGCTGGTCTTTTTTGGCGAATTACTTCACGCAAACGTCCCATAACTCCTCTGTCATCTCTTTAAGGTGAAATGTAGCGAAATGCGAAAATCGCGTTTCGATCAATTATTCAAAAACTAGACCGATTTTCGAAAAACCAAAAACACTTAAGTTTTCGAAATCAAATTTATCATAACTAAGTATTCTTAGAATTTTGAAATTTTGCTTTGCCGAGCCGTAATTGGTTTTTGAAATGTATAAACGGTAACTGTTCCGTTCCACGGGGATGATTTTAGAACTGAAAAGTAGTGTTTTTAGCAGAATTTCACAAAGAATCTGAAAATGCAACTCAAAATTATAAAATTTTAGCTAAAACAACCGAAATTTGAGACACTTTACATAAACTTTTCCGCATTTTTTTATTGCTTGCGCGCTGCTGTTTCGTATTGAGGTGGCGTGAGAAATGCACGGTGGGCACGGTGGCATTATATCGTGAGCAAAAATTACATGTAAAATTATGACGCGAATTTATGCAGCATTGGGTTTTGTGTTGAAATAAAAACGAGTTGAATGCAATAAAATGGGTATTGTAAGAAATTGTTTATGTTCTAAGTAACTGTCATTTATAATGCTAATAATGTCCAATTCTGTTGAGTTCAATGCATTGATGTTTCTGAAGCAATAAAGCCTGGCTATGTGATATCGTATAACAGGTATTATTTTAGATTGTAGCAATTTATATAGCAAAACTGTAACTTCTAAGCTACTGAATGAAATACAAACAAAGTATTATCGTGATATAAACAATGTGATAAACATTGATAAACAACAGGCATATACATGGTTATCAAGTTGGTTAATACAAATACATATAACCTCATGTTAGTCATTCATAATTACTCATGATTTATAGCTCTAGTGTAGGAGTAATCACTAACAATAACGATTGAATTAGCATATATTCAAAGTGTGAAGGATTCAAAATCCATTACGTTCAGTCTTTTTTACAAGCCAATATAACGAGAGGTAAACCCACTGCGCTCAATCATTGATAAAACTTCTTGTTTCTATGTGTCCGTTTTTCTTGGTATGCTTTGTGCGACGGTTCGTTCAACTGAAGCGGATACAATTTTGCGCGCATTTTATGACGCTACATTTCACCTTAATAGTCAATTTGCGGTCTACGGTCATCCATTCATGCTTTGATTTTGTTGATGTTTTCGTCGGTTTTCGATGTCGATGGCCTACCGCTTCTCTCATCATCATTCACAGACTCAGGGCTGAAACGTTCGTGCCACTGATAAACGACTGTTTTCTACAGAATATTGTTGCTGAAACACTCTTCTAACATTTGTAAGGTCGTCGCACCATTAAAACCGTTTTCAACGCAAAATAGTACAAAATCGTGGCCACACACAATCGCAGATATACGCAATACAACGTAACTTTTACAAATGTCTAGGTATCAAGCTTGATTTGAGGGAATTTGACAGAATATCATAGGTAGTTTGGTAATGTGATAGAATATCAATGACAGATGTGGTAACCTAAAAAGACCTTTTTTAACCCACCTAGTGGTATAATGATGCTTTTCTCAGATTACTTATATTTTCAGAAACATCACTAGAAGATTCTGTCAAGATTTTTTCCTTCAAACTTGAATCTCTGCACGCTATATAAAATTGAACAAAGCACGCTGAGTTCTAGGTGGTGGTGTTTTCTTCTTCCGTACCAGTACGTACCGATGCGTACCGGTTTCGAATCTTTTTGCCTTTCTCATATAGAAAGGTTATGCAATCACTTGAAAAACCGACCAGTGAAAGTGTCATATACCATTCGACTCAGTTCATCGAGCTGAGCAATGTCTGTGTGTGTGTGTTTGTGTATGTGTGTGTGTGTGTATGTGTCAAATAATCTCACTAGGTTTTCTCGGAGATGGCTGAACCGATTTTGACAAACTAGGATTTAAATGAAAGGTCTCGTGGTCTCATACGGAACTCCTGAATTTCATCTGGATCCGATTTCCGGTTCCGGAATTATAGGGTAAAGTGTGTTCAATATTGTACACCGTCACTTAAACTGGCGAAACAAAAAACGTGAAATTTTTTCTAAAACGGTCTCAAAACTACACAAATCGATAGACATTATCAGTAGGCAACCAAACAAACCGATTTTGGCTATCCTGGTTCCCGGTATCCGGTTCCGGAAGTACCGGAAATAGTGGTCATATATACCTAAATGGATCTCACTCACTTTTCTCAGCGATGGTTTGACCGATTTCCACAAACTTAGATTCAAATGAAAGGTCTTCCGGTTCCATACGGAATTCCTGAATTCCATCCGGATCCGACCTCCGGTTCCGGAATTATAGGGTGCGTACTAGAAGAGTTTGTGTGTCATGTTAGTTGGTGGCCGTACGAACCGACTTCGATTATACCGGTTCTCGGGTTCCGGTGCCGGAAGTGCATATAATAGTGAACCCATTTCGTTCTCTTAATGGCTTACGCAATCAAAGCACTATTTTATTCTGTATGTTATGCATAAACGATCACTTGGTTTCTTTCAAAAATCGAAGAGAAAATTTGAATAGAATACCACAATATTATATGTACATGAGAAAGGCATCATTACACCACTAGGTGGATTAAAACAGGTTTTTGTATGACAGTTTGGAAGTTTTGATACTCATCGCCCTGTAATTGAGGATCTGGATGAAATTTAACAGTATCTTTTAAGACACTGAGAGCTTTAATTTGAATTATGGTTTGTGAAATCGGTTTTACCCTTGCTAAGAAATCGGAGTGAGTTCCGTTTTGCCGTTCTCTATAGAAAGGTATTAGAATTGCTGGAAAAACCGACTTTCGAACGGAGCCTCGGAGACCCATAGTGTTATATACCATTCGACTCAGTTCGTCGAGATCGGAAAATGTCTGTGTGTGTGTGTGTGTGTATGTATGTGCACTTTTCGAAGATATTTGAACGCGCTCAATTTTCTCAGAGATGGCTGAACCGATTTGAACAAACTTGGGCTCGTTTGAAAGCTACTGTCGGGCCATTGATCAAGTTCGAAGATCAAATGGCTGTGACTTTTGGTTCCGGAGATATGATTGTATAAGTGACGTAACCGACAAAAAGCGTTGTATTTGAACGCGCTCAATTTTCTCAGAGATGGCTGAACCGATTTTAACAAACTTAGGCTCGTTTGAAAGCTACTGTCGGGCCATTGATCAAGTTCGAAGATCAAACGGCTGTGACTTTTGGTTCCGGAGATATGATTGTATAAGTGACGTAACCGACAAAAAGCGTTGTATTTGAACGCGCTCAAATTTCTCAGAGATGGCTGATCAAGTTCGAAGATCAAATGGCTGTGAGTTTTGGTTCCGAAGATACGATTGTATAAGTGACGTAACCGACAAAAAGCGTTGTATTTGAACGCGCTCAATTTTCTCATAGATGGCTGATCCGATTTTAACAAACTTGGGCTCGTTTGAAAGCTACTGTCGGGCCGTTAATCTGGTTCGAAGATCAAATGGTTGTGACTTTTGGTTCCAGATATATGATGGTATAAGTGACGTAACCGACAGAACACGTTGATTTTTACCGCTCTTATATATATAAGGGTGCTAAAATTTTGGGATAAACTGTATTTTCGTAAAGTTCTAGTGCTCAAAAGTTTAAGCACCTCGAAAAAAGCCTTCATGCAAAATTTGACCTAAATCGGACATGCTTAGGGGTGCTGCCCGGTGGTAAAGGTTTGACAATTTTCGATCTTGAAAAAGCACCATAGGGGGGAGTACATGAAATTTCCAAAATCGAAATTTTTTTTGATGCCAAAAGGCTTAGAATTGCATGAAACGTCGAGATTTAGTGTCATCTCTAAAAAAAAATTTTTTGAAAAAATCAACTTTCTGGGAAGTCCCAAAAAGTCGATTTTTTCAAAAAAATTTTTTTTAGAGATGACACTAAATCTCGACGTTTCATGCAATTCTAAGCCTTTTGGCATCAAAATTTTTTTTTCGATTTCGAAAATTTCATGTACTCCCCCCTATGGTGATTTTTCAAGATATATGAAAACATCACTAAGTGGACTAAGAAGGCTTTTTTTAGATTAGCATCACAGTTCTCATACAAATAGGCAACGCAAATGTCAAGCATTAGTTTGGAAAAATGATGCTGACTGTGTGACATAAACACTGAAGCATGCTTTTGTGAACTACTCGAATCAATCTGAATCAATTGGTGTCAAAATTAGTATCCAAAATTATTTAATAAAAGTATGAAACATATTTTCATGAGACTGTTATGAAAGAAGAGAAAGGCATTATCACACCACTAGGTGGATTAAGAAGGGTTTTTCATTTTATAAATCCGTATATACAATGATTAGTTTCGTTTGTTGAGGCTTTAATCGTAAAGTCCTTCGCCTCTATGAGAGTGGTTGGGAATCGAACACAGGAGGGCAGTGTGAAAGGCATCGACTCACCCATCGCTATCACGCTATGCCCGTCCCCTATCCCACGAGACCGGAAGTTTGATCCGGACTAAATTCAGGATTCCCGTATGTGACCATAAGATCTTTGAGCCAGAGATTGTCAAAGTGTAGTAGGCTAGGGCATCTCCGAGAAAAAGTGAGTGATATTATTTGACACACACCGACATTGCTCAACTCAATGAACCGAGTCGGCACGGGGTAAGGCACTTGACTTGGTATTTAACTATTTTCACTAGTTTCAAATTTTTCAAGAGATTGCATTACATTTCTATATGAAAGAGGCAATAACTAATTTACCACCGAATTCTATTGGATTGAAAGATATTTATGTATCCAAAAGTTTATATTTTCTACGCTTGACAAATGTTCGGCCAATGTATAACAGAATCGAAGTTCGAAGCCACCAGTAAATTCACTGGACTGTAAATTACCCTTGAATTTTTGTTTCTGAAAGCAGATGTTGAAAGCGAGAACGAAAGAAAAATGTTAGTGACAAAAGTTTATTGTTTAGATGAATTATTCTGCCCAATTAAACCACAAATGAACACAGCGGTCAAAAGTTTCCGTTGTTCCGTTGTGTTGATTGTTGGCAGCAGAAAAGAATTCGTCACTTTCTTGACTTCATTTTGTGGGTTTGACCAGCTCTGACTGGATACGAATCCACATCCTGGCAAGCGAGGAGAAAATCGGAATCACACTGCAATTTCAACTGCCATAACAGCTCGATTGAGTTATATTTGAAATGTGATTTAACGCAATCGATGACGACGAGATACTCACCCAAAGCAACGAATCCGACTGCTGAAGTGAGAATCCTGTCTGTTCACACGGGCTCGTAGAACATTGCGGACTTCGGTAGGAGGCTGTCAGAGACAGCCCGCATCGGAGGACCATCGGAGTCGAGAGCAAATGAAATGGAAAATTAAATAGCAAACTTGAATCGTCCTTCGGGCTGTCGTTTTTTTGTCGGCTGGTTTCCTTTATGTTCGGATCGGTTCTGGAAAATGGCTGCTGTTAGCCTACGATAGTTGGTTCGATTATCGGCTTTCCCTGGGCGTTGGTGGTGAAGTGGAAAGCCCTGCCATTTCTACTAATGAAGAAATAAATTCTATTGCTCGACAACCGATTCGATTGGCGTACGCGTTCAAATGTCGAAACCAGCTGTACGTTGTGTACGTTGAATGATCCTGCCTGGCACACGACTGTATAGGATATTGAACAAACACTTTTCAAGTTTCAATAATCTCGCTTGGACGGACTTTAAAATTACATATTTTACTGTTTATAACTTGCTTATGAATACTCTTTTTAGTGGTGATAAGAAAACTTACTCACTTAGAGTTTGAGGTCAAATAGAAAAATCAATTTGATTTTATCGACTGATGAATTTGCTATCGCTTTGGTCGTTTACAGATTAGATATCAACATATTTTCCTGAGATCTCAGACAAATAACTATTTTTGCCATCAGTGAAAGCATATTGAAATCTAAATAAGTTTTGAAATTCATCGAATTCATAAAAACTTGCTCAATCCACCTAGCAGTGAGATGATATCTTCATTATCAATCCGCGTGTGTTTACTACGGATGTTCGATTAAGGTTTTCATGGAATGTCGAAGTGAGTTCCATTTTAGAATTTTGGCCATTGTTTACAGTACTTCCGGAGCCGGTATTCAGGAAGCATCATAACCCAAAAGGGTTCGTTTAGCAATAAATTACCTTAACGAATGAATTGGAATAGTAATATTTAGCAATAAGTTACCTTAACGAGTGAATAGGATAAAATTCACCAATTTCGTATGGAGCCATAAGTCTTTTAATTAGAATTTTTGTTCATGGAATTCGTGTTGGCCTTCGTTGAGAAAACTATTGAGCTCCTCTATTTCCGACACTTTCGGAACCGAAATTCATGAATCGTTGTAGCCGAACTCGTTCAAATTCGTGTGATCCATTTAATTTGATTTGTAATTTTTGAAAATCAGTAAAGCCATCTTTGAGCAGTCGTAGTTCGTGCGAAATAAAATTTTTGGGTACATTTCGGGATCGAAAACCGAATGTCGGTAAAACTGAATAATTATTTGATCATCGACTACCAAAATCTGCGAATCTGGTTGATTTATGTGAAATTGACATTTTTACACTAATTACCTTGTATCTTGTGAATAGGAAGTCGGATCTGATTAAAAACAAAGAGTTTTTATTGGATTTTAAGACCTTTCATTTCTATCTCAGATGGAGAAAATCGGTTCCCCCATTTTCGAGAAAAGTAACATTATTTTCATTATTTACACATATTATCCTGTACATCCGGAATAAGAAATTCAGTACATTTATATGGAAGCATAGGACCTCCCGAACAGATGCACATAACAAAATCATAACACAAGTATATCAACAGTTGATATGTATAACAATTTGTGTTATTTTGAGATATTTAACAAACGAAAACAGTTGAAAGTTAAAACCTATGATAACAATATAATAACAAAATCAGTTCTGATGTTGTATTTTTATTTGCAAGACTCATGATAAAGTTCATATAGAAATATGTATAATGATCAGAATTTCAAAAAACCTTAAAAAAATCAGATCACTTAATAAAATATTTATTAAATAAAAAAAAATAATTCAACAATTTTGGATTCAACGATGCTAAAAGTTAGCTGTGATATAGTTTTTCTGTGTTGAATTTGCTATCTAATTTATTACAACTATTGTTATGAATTTCTGCTTTCGGACCTCTGTAGTTATATCAAATTCAATAATAATTGTGATACAATCGTTTCAAAATCTGTTGCGATTTGGTTACCTGACAAAAATATTTCAAAATTTGTTAGAAAATATTTCTAAAATAAATTACTTCAGTTGTTATAATTCTGTTATTACCATCTGATCGGGCTTCCATTCGAATCTAAGTTTGTGGAAACCGGAGAAAACAGAGTGAAATTATTTATCACACACATTTGTTGATCTCGACAAACTGATCCGAATTCGGGAAAAACTTACATTTATTTTTTCGATCATATAAAACAAAAACCCTACATGAGCACAATTTTTTTTTCTGATGATGAAAACCAATGATATGTGCAACATTTCAAAATTGAAAAGAAACAACAATCGCGTGAAGAAGGTACTTAAATTTCAATTTCATTGGAAAATTAAAAAAAATTCATTCTATGACAAAAATAGTTGTTTAACTATTTACAAAGTTTCGTATCATTCGAAAAAGAACTAAAGTTTCAAGAAGCATTACAATAAAAAGGTGTATAAATATTTATGTAACTAAAAATAAAACTAACTTTCGAATATTGACGAAATATTTGGCGAACATGTTCGTAGATACTAGTATTACAAAACAATAACGCTTAGCAAAAAATCGGTGGGCACTTCAGAAATTTTTATTCATATGTCATATGTCACATTCGAACGACTATGTTGCCAAAAACGAACCGTGCTAATATCGAAACGATGTCATGAAAAAGGTACTGGTATTACATTCCTTTTCTGCAATTTGGTCTTTCTGTTTCAAAAGACTTCGCAGCCGATTCTTAGCGTACAGAGTCATTGCATACTACGATACTATTGACACTAAGAATCATTCCAACGACAACTGGCTTCAACGGCCTATGCCCTGAACCGCTAACCCGGGACAATGTATAAATTGCATACAACAACAATATTTAAAATCATGTTTCATTTTGCTCCCAATCATCGCTTTATTAGGTATAGGGGAAAAAGTTTCTCACACAAAAAAATCCGTTAAAAATCGATGGATTTAAACAATCTATGGCTTGTTGGATAGCTATTATCGAGTGAAATCTAAGTCTCAAAACATATTTTGTTTACAAGATCAAACTAAGTTTTATATACAAGAATTTTGATATAAAACTTAGTTTAATTCGAAAAAGTAAACATCTGATCTCAAAACCATTCAATAGCGTTCAAGCAGACGATTTTCTCAGTTTCGTCGAGCTGAATCGATTGGTAAATGACACTCGTCCCTACGGGCCTCGAAAGATATCAACAATTTTATCTAAAGTTTGAGCGAATCCTATACTTATTTTTTTATATTTATAAAAAGAAAGGCTGGCAGGTAATGTCAGAGACATAACTGAATAAAACTGGCATGCTTCTTTCGTACTTTCAAATATAACTAATCGTTCGTATTAGTCGAATGGTTTTGTGAATTTCGCTACTTTAATTGTTTCGCTTCCAAAATTGAAACTGTACATTTGAACTAAAATATGACTTATTGACGACAAACATATTCTACCACAAAAATAACGCTAAACAAATGAGAGTGAAATAATACAAACAAAAATTGTTATAGCTGTTTTTTGTTGATTTAAATATTACTAGTGTAGTAAACTTTCGCATAGTTTTTTGGGAAAATTTTTATGCATATAAAAAAAAGATATGTGAAATTTATCTGATTATACAACTGTTTAGTACTTCTTGTCACCATTGATTTATCTAGACCGGAACTAGAATTTTTGCGCCTTCAGGAACTAAATTCGGAGCCTGGGCTAGCTCCGAATTAAGTTGAAAAATTCCCAAACCTCTGTTTACGTAAACTTTTTTTACGTTACCTCTTTTTACGTAACTCTTTTTACGATCAAAATCCCAAATAACGTAATCATTTTTTACGAACCAAATCCCAAATAACGTAAACTTTTTTTACGAACCTACTTTGTAAAAAGAGGTTTTTGCATACAAGGAAAATCATTTTCGGCTCATTTATATTCCAAGGAAATTACTACAATATGGGTATTTTCGGAACTGGTTTGATGAGTACATGTTGGAGGTACGATGTTTGAGGTGGTTCTTAATTCCAAGATGGCGTCTTCCGGTTTATTGATATTCCTTAAACACTTATATAATAGGTATTTTTGAAACAGGTTTTACGAGTACATGTCAGAAAACGATGATTGAGGAGGTTCTGAATTCCAAGATGGTGACTTCCGGTTTATTGATATCCCTTGAAAACCTTTACATGATGGATATTTTAGGAACGGGTTTGAAGAGTACATGTTGGAAAACGATGTTTGAGGAGGTTCTGAATTCCAAGATGGCGACTTCCGCTTTGTTGATATCCCTTGAAAACCTTTACAATATGGGTATTTTCGGAATTGGTTTGATGAGTACATGTTGGAAAACGATGTTTGAGGAGGTTCTGAATTTCAAGATGGCGACTTCCGGTTTATTGGTATTCCTTGAAAATCTTTACAATATGGGTATTTCTGATTATTCATAACGAATATCGATGAACCGGAAGTCGCCATCTTGGAAATTGATGCGACGTAGAACATCCTTTTTATGCAAATACTAATGATTTTTGTTCCATAGTTATCCATTATGTTTTACATATCCAATAATATACATACATACGGAAAACCTTTTTTTACGTTGAAAATTCCAAATAACGTAAACTTTTTTTACGTCATAATTCGATTTACGAAGTCCCAATTATTATGTGGAGGTTTGGGTGAATTTCGAAGAATTGAAATTGGGTATTATTTACACATCTGGAAAACTCTCAGTTTTAATAGTTGGATTTAAAGAATAATAGATAAAATTTGATCGAAATTGATCACATTTGTCAGCTTGCACAGGTAGTATGATTCAAATAAAATAAACGATACGTAATGCCACAGTTCAGTCGAATCGACTTCCAAAATAATCGTTTTGAGAATCTCGATTCGAGGTGCATAATGTCAGCATTATTTTCGGTTCTGCTGATTGAAGGCGATTGATCGTCACGAAATCCGAAAAGCGAATGAGACCGACAATGATATGCAGATGGCACTTCGGTCGGTTGACATTGTTTAATTTTGAACGGTAAACTCGCCGTATCCGTCGCTTGAACATTTTTTAGTTACGCAAAATTAGCATTATTCAATAAATAACACTTTTAGCACTTTTCACTAATCCACATATACTTTCCACAGCTGCACTATCACTTAAAATAACTGCTTCGACCAATTACCGTATCAAAGAACGCTCACCAGCAACTCTTCATACGATTGAATCAGTGCCATTAAAGAGAGACGGATATCATCGCAACAACAAAAACCAGGTATGGCTCATTTAACATTGAATCGACACCAGTGCGAGAGCGAATTTCTCTCGATGACATTTCTGAGAATCAAAGGCTAGCACGCTGCTGTGGGGATCCTCTCTGAAGCAACAAACGGTCGCTTATTCTCGTTTCGCGATCCGATTCTATACAGGTAGTTGATAATTGCTATAGAATCATTTTACTATTGCCGCTTATTCTAACTATGTACATATAACCTTTGTATAAGTTGTGTCTATGAAAATGTCTGTGGGAGCATTCACAAGGGTTTTGAAATATTGCAACCTAGTATGAGATTACGTATAAGTGCTTTAACGACTGGTTGTGGGTTATTTTATTGTATTATACGGCTTTTCTCAGTCTAAAAAGTAAGCGATTCGAAATTTACCGTTCGATATACCCATAGTTCGGAAATATGTAGACGATCTGTTTATGGCCCTACCACACGACCAAATACAAACTACTTTAAACTGTTTCAACTCATACAATATACATCTACAATTCACCATGGAAGAAGAAACCAACAACAAACTACCGTTTCTGGACACAATAGTAACTCGTAAATCCGACCAAACCCTAACCACCCAATGGTGTACAAAGCCTATAGCCTCCGGTAGACTACTCAATTACCATTCCTTCCACCCACTATCAATGAAAATGAATGTCGCAACAATTTTATAAATAGAGTGACTTATCTCACTACGGACAATACTGAAACACAACACATAATTTTCAAACACCTACGGAGGAATAATTATCCACCAAAATTAATAAACCGGCTTATGCATCGCTGTAAAACCCAACATCTCACACTGCCACATAACGTCGACACAACCAGCATAATTCATAGCAACGAGACCCCAGGACCCACTGATCAGACGTACCGATTGTTTCATCGCTTACTCAGCACATTATAAAAATCTTAAAAACAGAGTACAAAACAGTAAAGATCAGCCCAAGGCCCATCAACACAACTACACAGCTGCTTCCGAACATTAAAACACCCATTGATGCCTTATTACAATCCAATGTCATATATAGCCTGCGTTGCTCAGACTGCAACATGACCTATATTGGCATGACCCGTAACCAGCTAAAAACACGGATGTATGGACACAAATCAAATATCAATATGTATCACAGACTTAAAGAAGATGGCAAAACCAACACTGACCAGGAGATGATTTCTCTCGGAGATAAAACAGCTCTCGGAGATAAAACAGATCTCATCAAACATATGATCACTCACGATCATATGTTCGACGTAAACAATGTCTCAATAATTGATAAATCGTTCAGATCATCAGCGCTACCAATACTTGAAATGTGCCATATAACCAACACAGCCAATTCTGTAAACCACCGTACCGATGTGGATGGCCTCAACACTACGTACGCAGGCATCCTACACACAGTTAAAATAGCTAACACTCGACGGAATATAGCCACTGCAACTCACACTAACAATGCCAGAATTGTTGGCTCACAATCTACAATTGTACCCACAACAAAATAATACCCTCCATCTTCAAAAACCAGTTAGCAGTGCGTGCAGATAAAAGTGTTGTGACCATCATAAATAGTTTTCGAAAATTCAATGCCGATGATAAAGAATCCGTTACAGTATTTTGACAAAACTGACAACAACATACTTCTTACCGCTTGCAATAAGCGATACCGACAAAGACGATAAGACTAAGTGAGTTCCCAGAACGAAATATTTTATTGTACAACATGTCTCTAACAACAACAAAAATTTTGAATAAACTTTATCTCCGTAGATTTCCCTTGAAAAAGGCCATCAAAAACGGCCGAAACGTCGGGCAAATTTAAAAACAACTCGTCTGCCTTACTTTTTAGACTGAGAAAAGCCGTAAAATACAATAAAATAACCTAGTATGAGAATCATCAAGTCGAATCATCGATTCGATTTTCTGCGATGATTGTCAACTTGCGATTCTCTCTTGGGAAATTCCACACAGCAACGATCATTATCAGACTGTAATTTTTTTTAAGGGCGTGAAATACTCAGAGTATGAAGTGGAGCGAAGAAATGTAGCAAAATTCTCTCACGGTTCATGCACTGAGATACTCGAGTTCTTGTAGCATCTTCTACCGGATTGAAAATGTTGTATACAATATAGATAGCAATATAGCAGCTTCTGTCAAATTTTCGGCAATCACCAACACTGTATCATACTATTGAAAATTTTATCAAACCAACTAAAAAATTTATAAATGTTTTAAACTGGCTAAATAGCTTTTCGAATTGGCAGATATCTCTGAAAATTCATTTTGAGCCGATTCCCGATTTCAAATATCCGGTAGATGTGGTTAAAAGTAACCGGTAATGAGCTCACATCAATTCCCAAACGATGCTGTATACATTTTAACAAACTTAGATTCAATAAAAGATCTTTTGGCTTTCATTGAATAAAATCGAGATTCGATTTTTGGTTATGGTATTATAGTGTTTCAAGTAAACGAGGACGCAAAAAGGTTATTCATCAAAACAGAAGTGAAGATAGTCCAACTAAGTGATTTCCAAAGTGGTCCCTACAATTTTAGACAACAGGTGGGCATGGAGTCGCAAATAGTGGGCTTCGCTAGTTAAAAAATCTTTCTGAGATAGGCCCCGAGTAAATGTGGAAAACTCTTCAATATATCATTGCGAAATGCAATCCAGAATCAAGCCAATCTATTAGTTGTAAGAATGATGTGATTGGTAAATCATTAAATTCTTGTGAGATTTGTGAGTAAGAAAATGAAGTGAGAAGATGAATGTTTAACTGGTGTTACGGCCAAAAATTGGTCAAATAAGAATGAGATTAAATGTTTCATTAGAAATTCATATGTCTTTTTTTCAAATACAATCCATACAAAATACAGAAAGAAAATTAAGGTACATGTTCAGAATTCAGAATTCGAATCCACGTCCACATTCATGATTCAGATGTATGCCTCGGATCTCTGTTGAATTTTCAGAATTCGAGTCCAAAATCTTGTTCAAATACAGAATTAAGGTCCAGAATTCTACTTCCCGGATCGGAATTTAGGTTCAGATCCAAAATTTCTTCAGGAATTCAGATCCAGAACCTAGGTCTGGGATAAGAATTCATGTTCAAAACGGGAATCCAGGTCCATGTTCAGAATTCAAGTCACGGAAATCTATCAATCCCTGTCAGGAGTACAAGTCTAGAACCCAGGTACAGATCTTAGACCCAGAGTTTGGATCCCGATTTCCGCTCAGGAATCCAGGTCCATGTTTTCCAAAATACAGGTTCAAGTAAAAACTAAATCAAGAATTTTGATCCAAAATCGAAGACCCGAACACTAGGTTCAGAATCCAGATTCTGCACTCAGATCTCAAACTCATATTCAGAGGCTAGACTAAATTACTTCATTCAGGTCCAGGCTATAAATCCAAGCAGAGAATACTGGTTCAGTGGCCAGAATACAGATCCAAGGTCAGAATCTTCATCCCGAATGCAGGTATAGAACTCAGATTTAGAATTAAAGTTCTTACTCATGCTACAAAATTTGGACCCAGAATACAAGTACAGAGTTCCTGAATCCTGTTCCTGAATCCAGATTCAGGTTCACAATCCAAAATCAGGATAAAGCTCCAGGTTCACGGTTCTGGTGCATGTCAAACTATCATAGTAAAAATTTTTGTTTAGTATCTTGTATCTAGGTCTAGAATCCTGTTCCAGATTTATCTCAAAATCTATGTCAGTAGTTCAAGTGAAGAAACTAGGTTCAGGTCTGGAATCTGAATCCATGCTCAGAATCCAAGTGCAGATTTCTGTTTCAGGATCAGAATTTTGCTGTCGGAATTCTTAATTTTTGTGTTCATTTTATCCGTGGAAAATAACCGCAAATAAACTGTTTGATTTGAACTGTTTTTCATTTTTGTCTTTTACACAAGTAAAACCAAAACCATAAAAGACTCGAAAACATTACTTTTGGGTACACACCCAAAAAATATTCACAGTGTTGTCACACTTACGCCACACACCTAAGGCAGAATTTTTCGCTATTACTCAACGAAAAGACAGACTGAAGTTATGACTGATAAAATTAAATAAAAAAAGGGGACGGGTATAGCGTGATGGGTTAGTCGATGCCTTTCACGCAGCCCACCTGGGTTCGATTCCCAACCCCGTACATAGAGTCAGAAAGTTTTTCTGGCTCGAAGAGGCGAATGACATCATGGTTAAAACCTTTATAATCAAAAACAAAAAAAAAAATAAAAAAAATAAAAAAAGAGTAAAGAAATCAAAAAACAGTTATAAATCGAGTCGATCTGCCAACGCAACTACTGTGGATGTGATAATACACAACTCAGAAAATTATTTCTATCTATTTTATATTTTATTCGTAAGTTAAGTGTAAAACGATGATTCGCTGCCGGAAAATTTTAATTATTTTTTTCTACTTGGTGGGCAGAGGAACGAGTAATAAAGGGTGATTTTTTAAGAGCTTGAGAACTTTTTTAAACAATAAAACGCATAAAATTTGCAAAATCTCATCGGTTCTTTATTTTAAACGTTAGATTGGTACATGACATTTACTTTTTGAAGATAATTTCATTTAAATGTTGACCGCGGCTGCGTCTTAGGTGGTCCATTCGGAAAGTCCAATTTTGGGCAACTTTTTCGAGCATTTCGGCCGGAATAGCCCGAATTTCTTCGGAAATGTTGTCTTCCAAAGCTGGAATAGTTACTGGCTTATTTCTGTAGACTTTAGACTTGACGTAGCCCCACAAAAAATAGTCTAAAGGCGTCAAATCGCATGATCTTGGTGGCCAACTTACCGGTCCATTTCTTGAGATGAATTGTTCTCCGAAGTTTTCCCTCAAAATGGCCATAGAATCGCGAGCTGTGTGGCATGTAGCGCCATCTTGTTGAAACCACATGTCAACCAAGTTCAGTTCTTCCATTTTTGGCAACAAAAAGTTTGTTAGCATCGAACGATAGCGATCGCCATTCACTGTAACGTTGCGTCCAACAGCATCTTTGAAAAAATACGGTCCAATGATTCCACCAGCGTACAAACCACACCAAACAGTGCATTTTTCGGGATGCATGGGCAGTTCTTGAACGGCTTCTGGTTGCTCTTCACTCCAAATGCGGCAATTTTGCTTATTTACGTAGCCATTCAACCAGAAATGAGCCTCATCGCTGAACAAAATTTGTCGATAAAAAAGCGGATTTTCCGAATGGACCACCTAAGACGCAGCCGCGGTCAACATTTAAATGAAATTATCTTCAAAAAGTAAATGTCATGTACCAATCTAACGTTTAAAATAAAGAACCGATGAGATTTTGCAAATTTTATGCGTTTTATTGTTTAAAAAAGTTCTCAAGCTCTTAAAAAATCACCCTTTATATTCACAATGGGCATTCGAAGATAAGTTTGGGAACCACTGGACTCTAACCAAACATCTAGCACTCGTTAATTGATGACAAAACCAAATCGATTCGATTTTGCTGGTCCTCGTTTTCCAATTTCGAAAGCACCGAATGTAATGATCAGAAAAATTCACGAAGTGGATTGAACAAAGGGGTTTTTGATCATCGACAAACCAAAAATCTTTTGCTTTGAAAATTCCTTTCGAAGGCGAACTGCAAAATGATAACATAATGAAATATCAAATCTTAATGCTAGGAGCGGAAATCAGATATTCGGGTATGCTTCACTAATCTGAAGAATCATCGGTTTTCAAATTGTTTGATTTGTAATTTATAACAATTTCCAGAGCAGTTAACAACAATTCTTGGCTTCTTGGTTACGAAAAAATTTGGTAGACCAACGGGCAATGACAAGTGGCGTAGATTTCGCCAATAAATATTGCAATACCACATCTATTTCCACTTCTCCACACTTAGGTATATGGCAGGCAAACCATGAATGAAATATTATTGGAAAAGTTCTTCTGTGATTACTGCGAGTCTGGAGCACGACGATTCCGTTTCTCCGGTAGCATGTTTTCATTGTTTCCTACCGCCTGAAAGACGGAGAATGTGAAAAAAAATGAATCATTTAATGATGGGGAAGAAAATTGGATGATGGAGTGTGCAGTGAAAATGGTTTCCCCCTATGAGTAGACGTAGATGTTTCATGTCCCAGACAAGTACGCTAGGAAATCTTTTCTGGTCTCTTGTCAATGGGCGAAGAGGGCCGTGAATGCGAAAGTCTGCATCAGGGGAGAGCACGCAGAGCTTTTGCAGGCTGTCCTTTGGTGTTGAGGAGTAGTAGCGGTATTCGAAGGTAACGATTTTGCCTTTAAACTTATCGAACTTCTAGTGCGAAGAAATAGATGTTTTCAAAATCCACAGTATAATGAAGAATTTATGAAATGCTTTTCTGCTCCACACTGAGTGATGTTGGTTTTAAAGTATTTTTTTACGAAACATCGAAAGATACTCCACGTTTCGGCACGAATATTGCGTGTCAATTTGATAGCATGATGTCTGTGTGACACACATACCGGCCCTGCACAGGCAGAAGTAGCGTGCGTGTTGCTGCAACATGAAAGGATGAGCACCCATTTCCCAGGATGTTTCCTGCTTGCTGACACCACGCCGTCAGACTAAACCGGGAAAATGAAATTGTAAACGACAATTCGTTTGCGATATGCGAGCTCCGCATGAACAATAATAAATGAGGCAAACGATCAGAATAAGCGCTTTTCCGACATCCCGGTAACAGGTCTAATCAGGAGTGCGTGAAATATGCTGTTTAATGTCGGAATCTGACGTGAACAAATTATGGATGCTAGAGACAACTGGCGGGTCGGATGCATGTTTGTGGGGACAAGAAATACGATTAGATATCCGAGACAGTGCATGGTGCAGTGATTGATGGACGAAGTTTGATATGTGAAGGAATTCCGTGAATTAATCCCAGTTCCAACAGGAAAGGTGGAAACAGTACGCGCTTGTTTCAACTATATACCTAGACATCCTTGGCATTTGCCCAAGGGCTTCGCTGGAAGGGGACATTCATTAGTAAATGATCATATCGAAATCATGTTAGCACTTGAGTTATTCTATTTTACAGGTGTGATTGACGAGATCCTGTTAGTGAATACCGTCATAGTGCAAGATATAAGCCAACCGATGCGAATATCGAAATCTTTGCTTGGTGCAACTAATATGGCAAAACCGAGTTAATCTGCCTAGCAGTGAGTTTTCATGAAATTATTTCAATGACTGTAATTTTGAATGACAGTTTGAAATTTCAATCACTAATTACCAGGATATTTTGGAACTGCAATACGAATCAAAGATAGACATTGTATGAAAATTTAAAATTATTCCTTTCAGTCTAAACATGCGGCAATCGATTAAGCATTCCGTGAGACGTAGAAGTGAGCTCGTCTTTAAAGGTTTTGTCATTATTTATGGTACTTTCAGAAACGATATTAAACGGTATTCAGAGACCACCATAATCAAAAATAATTCGAATTTCCCAGCAGTGTTGGTGATTGCCGAAAATTGGACAGAAGCTGTTATTTGCTATCTATATTTTATACAACATTTTCAATCCGGTAGAAGATGCTACAAGAACTCGAGTCTCTCAATGCATGAACCGTGAGAGAATTTTGTTACATTTCTTCGTTCCACTTCATACTCTGAGTATTTCACGCCCTTAAAAAAAAAATACAGTCTGATAATGATTGGTGCTGTGTGGAATTTCCCAAGAGAGAATCGCAAGTTGACAATTATCGCAGAAAATCGAATCGATGATTCAACTTGATGATTCTCATACTAGGTTGCAATATTTCAAAACCCTTGTGTGGAGCATTCACAGACATTTTCATAGACACAACTTATACAAAGGTTATATGCACATAGTTAGAATAAGCGGCAATAGTAAAATCAGTCTATCGCAATTATCAAGTGCCTGTATAGAATCGGATCGCGAAACGAGAATAAGCGACCGTTTGTTACTTAAGAGAGGATCCCCACAGCAACGTGCTAGCCTTTTTTTATTCTCAGAAATGTCATCGAGAGAAATTCGCTCTCGCACTGGTGTCGATTCTATGTTAAATGAGCCATACCGTGTTTTTGTTGTTGCGATGATATCCTTCTCACTGATTCAATCGTGTTAAGAGTTGCCAGTGAGCGTTCTTTGATACGATAAAAGCAATCCTTTGTTTCCCAGAATTAGCATGACGAATAAATATGATACCATCGGAAATATGATCACAATTTTATGATAAAATTTTCAGTTGTGTGACATAATCTCAAATAATTAAAAATTAAACTTTTCTTAAATGTTTGGTATAAACGAGTATCAAAGAGGATAATTCATAAGGCGCGTTTGCTTTTCTCGTATTTTTAAAGCTCATATCTCAGTGATCTGTGAAAGGATTTATATAATCTAACTACCAATAGAATCGAATTTTTTCAACTTAAACGTGTATAGCAAAAGCATTGAAGTATTTCAATAGTACACTTTTGAAAACCCTGTCTGATTTATTCCATTTCAGCAACAGCCAATCAGAACGCGTTCTGAGGAGGAGAACAAAATATGTGCTACTCCAGCGATATAAAAGCTGATTTTTTCCTTTCTCATATAGAAAGGTTATGCAATCACTGTGAAAACCGACTTTTGAACCGAGACCCGGAGGGCCGAGTGTCATATACCATTCGACTCTGTTCGTAGAGATCACAAAATGTGTGTGTGTGTGTGTGTGTGTGTGTGTGTGTGGGTGGGTGGGTGGGTGGGTGTATGTGTGTGTATGTGTGTGTATGTGTGTGTGTATGTATGTGTGTATGTGACAAATAATGTCACTCAAATTTCTCAGAGATGGCTAAACCGATTTTCACAAACTTGGATTCAAAACAAAGGTCTTGAGGTCCCATACAAAGTTCCTTAGTTTTATATGGATCCGACTTCCGGTTCCGGAATTACTGGGTGATATACACTAAAAATAGAAAAAAAATATAGTCACACACGTTTCTCAGAGATGACAGAACCGATTTTCACAAACCTAGATTTGAATAAAAGGTCTTACGGCTTTATATAATTTTCCTGAGTTTTACTTTGATTTGACTTCCGGTTCCGGAATTACAAGGAAATATGTGAAAATTCATGAAAAATTAGGCAATAAATTTTCTCGGAAATTTCTCTACCGATTTTCACAAACTAAGAAGCAAATAGAAGATCATTAAATTCTTTAAAAAGTTCCTGAAAAGTTGATCCAGATCTAACTTCCGGTTCCGGCATTACAGTGCAATTAGTGAAAATTTTCAATTTCATGAGTATTTTCTCACAAGCGATGGCGAAACGAGGTGCACATTTTTCTGAAACAAACAGCTGAATTGATCTTGTTGACAGATCTTATTAGTTAGTGGATATATAAAACTACTTTGGGACTACTAGTCCCCGGTTTTCGCTTCCGAAAGCACCGGTAATAGTGAAAAAAATCTCCAAAACGGAACTCTCGTTGATTTCTCAGCAACGATTAAGCCGTTTTTCACGAATCATGATTTAAATTAAAGCTCTCATTGTCTTTAAACATACTGTGCAATTTTATCCTGGTCCGACTGCCGCTTCCGAAATTTTAGTTCGAGGAGTGTCAAAACATTCAAATTTAAAATGACGATGCAAAACTGGTACGCGACGGTACGTGCGGCTTTGCTTCGTTCGCAGCGTGCTTTGTTCAATTTCGTATAGCGTGAAGGGTTACCACATTAAAATTTTTATTTTTCAGGTGAAAAATATGTAAATTTCTAATCCTTTTATTCAGTTACCTTTACCTACTTGTTAGTGTTTTTACAAGATCATGATAACGATGCTTTTCAATAAAAGTGCACTTATTACCTTTCTCATATAGAAAGTTTATACAATCACTTGAATATTTACTCGAAAGGCTAAGTGTTCTTTATAATTCGACACCGTTCATCGAGCTGAGAAATGTATGTGGCTGTGTGTGTATTTGTGTGAGTATATGTCAAATAATGCCAGTCATTAGAAAAATCTCGTAGTCTTATAGGTTGCTATTGAAATTTAAACCGTCATTTAGAGCAACGAAGGGTAAAATTCTTCTAAAGACTGTCCCAGAAAGTATGGACGCAACCAAAAACCGCTGCCATTTCGCAATGGTTCAGGTTCTGTCAATTTTTATGGCTGCGTCCTGTTGTTTACACTCTTCTCTAGCCACTTGTGCAGTTGTTTATTCGTTTTCATTAGTTTGTTTCGAAATGCGTGGACTTTCAGCAGAACACCGTCGAAAAATTGTGTACAAATGGTGCACATAACGCGGACTGTCACTGAGAAAGATGGCAAAAATGGAAGGAGTAAGTGAAAAAGCCGTGCGAAATGCAATCAGGAAGTTCGGTGAGGATAACATATTTGAGGATAAACCGAAAACGGGTCGAAAAAAAGGTCCTGCTAACCCTCAGTTGGATAGACGTATACTGAAGGCGTTCGATCAAAAGAAGGAGGTTTCAGTTCGGGATTGGACACTTCGAAGTCAAATGTTCTTCGTGCTAAAGAACGTTTGAATCTTCGAACCTATAAGAAGCAGAGACAACCAAAACGTAGTCCGAAACAAGAAGCATCGATCAGGCCGAGGGTTCGAAAGCTGTACAATACGATTCTTGCTGGAAATTTGAACTGCATAATCATGGACGACGAAACCTACGTGAAACTCGATTACAAATCCTTGCCGGGACCACAATATTATACGGTGCGAGAAGGGCAAGTGTTCAACCAGTCCGAGATATCGATTGAAGTCGAAAAATTTGGTAAGAAGGCTATGGTCTGGCAAGCAATTTGTAGCTGCGGTAAGATTTCGAAACCCTTCATCACCACTGCTTCAAAGAATAGCAAAATATACATCAAGGAATGTTTACAAAAACGACTTTTACCCATGATTCGAGGCCACAAGGATCCTGTTGTCTTCTGGCTAGATCTTGCTTCTTACCACTACTCGAAATCAACGGTAGAACGGTATACTACCAAAAATGTCACTTTCGCCCCAAAAGACATGAATCCACAAAATTGTCCACAACTTCGACCAATTGAGGAATTTTGGGCATTAAGGTAGCGCTTCGCCGTGGTCACGGGAGTACGCTGCCTATCCCGGGGTTTCACGCACTTTACCCAAAATTGTGAGAAAACGGGGAAGAAAACGGAAATTCCAAGAACATACGATTCTAGATAATTAATTTTTCTATCGATTCGTATATAAATTGTGCCTGACAAACATTTTTATCGAAAGATTTCGTGCGAGTTATAAAAATAAATGAGTTTTTCCTTATTCTTTCGCACGCACACAATGTCAACGCATGCATTGGGGTGTGCAAAATGCTACATGCGGTAGACGCTAACAACATTTCTTTTGTTTTCGTTGTCCGTTCTCTCTGCGTAAACGTTGAATATAGATGAGTAGAAAATGTAAGTAAGTGTTACTACTTTGTAAAATAATTTCTATTCATGTTTCAGTAGAACCAGAAATCAGTAATGATTTTCATCGCTACTAGCTTTGACGCTTTGTTGAAAACGTAGCACATCCCTACATATGCGAGTTGTTTATAGCGAGAAAAGGAAAAAAGGAAACCAAATTTTAACAAAACTCGCACGAAATCTCGCGAAAGAAGAGCTTTCTAACTGATATTTTTCGCCAAATGCATAGTAAAATCATTTATCTACAATCGTATGTTTTTGATTTTTCGTGAATCGGGTAAGTATTTTAGAAATTTGCAATTTAGGGTGAAATTTCGGCGACAAAGCAAGAGGAAGCAGTGAGTTGTCTTGCTTCGACCTGACCACGGCGAAGCGCTACCTTAACGAAGGCATATCTTAGGAAACATGTCTCGGCAGCCGAAACCATTCAACAGTTCGAAAAAGATTTCAAAAAAAATTTCAAAACTTGTCGCCAAGAAGTCTGTACGGAATTTAATGAGGAACGTTCGCAAGAAGGTGCGCCAGCTAGTCTACAATGGCTAAGTAGCAAATGTTGAGAATAATATTCTGTTGTTGTGATGTAATTCATAAAGACCTAATTTGTCAAATGACGGAAAATCACATTTGTAATGACTTAATGTTAGATGAACTTGAATTTTACTGGTTTCGGCTGTGACTTGCGTCCTGCTAGCAGGTGCGACTGTATGAATTTGAATGCACCTTTTACCAGCCAAGCAGATACATGCACGTATTCGCTGTTGGCAGTGAGCAAGTTCAAATGAATAGAATTATAAATGGAGTAAAGTATTAAAAATGAAAACTGAAGGAGGACACTATTAATTTATGTGTATTCTGTAATTGATATTGCAGCTACCTATAGTTCTATTATCTTGAACCAATTCGAATGTTTACATAAACCTCATTTGAAAGGACGCTCTCACACTACTGCAAGAGATATTTTGTTACTTTAAGAGAACAACTGACGGTGGTTGAACTAATATGAAGAAAATTAAGTTTTCCTTTGTTTTCTCTTGGCAGAATATCATAATCAGAGTTTGTGTAATGGTTGCAAAATAATGTCTCTTCGAACTTTTGGGAATTGATCAAATCTAAATGCCATTCAATGCACAAAACTCAAAGATTTCAAAACATAAATAGATACGAAATTACTAACGATTTGAAACATAGGATTGTTTCTATATTTAAAAAACTCAAAACCCCTAACTATTACAGTCAATGTTTTGAATGAAATGAAATCCGACACGTTTTCGTTGTTCACACTATGCTGTCGGTAACAAAAGTTATAAAACTGTTTCGCACATATAATTCATTCAATCCATTGAACTCACAGCAAATCCATTCATTGAACTCATAGGAATTCCATCGCCGGGCGTTTTTTTTTTTCTTCAGATTCTGAAGACTAAAACTGTTCTCCGATGATCTTTGTTGTCGAACGAATAAGAGTAGGTACAATGCCAAGCGCGATCAAAATAACCCACAGCAAAGCATAAATCGATCCCTGGCGTACCACAGCAAAGGAAACGGAACCACATTTTCTGCTTTCTTCTCTCCAGAACATCCAAACCGGTAACCGCAGCTCTAGCTAGGCACTCGGTGAAGTGGCTTCAAACACGGAGGCACTATCCGGTAGAACGGCGTACGTACGGTGGAAGTGACGGCAAAGGTGTAGTGCCAGGACAGTACCCGGCATCGGATCCGATAGAAACCACGACTGCGACGACGACGCTGCAGAAAAGTGCGATGATGCGAAAATGCTACAGTATGGTATGCAGTGAAAATTCACTTTTTCCGTTTTTCCGATTCATGGCCGTCAAGTTTCCGCTGGAGCCGGTTTCCGAGGAAAAAAAAAGCTCCGGTGCACCTTGCGGAACCCCATCGTGTTCTCGGGCACTCAATCATTGTGGTTTGTTTTGTTGTTAATATCATAACTTTTACGTTGCATGCTTTGAAGTTGCTCGAAGCTACTATGAAGCTGACAGGAGCTCTTCAACTAGTAAATTCTGTCATGGGTGAAGAAAAAATCGAATTTTCCAATAAGTTCATGAAATGGGAATGCGTACGAGTGTTTAAGTGGAATTACTTGTTAAATCCGACGGAAACTTCCTCGATGAAGCAGAGCGGCCATTTTTTCGGGTCGTAATTATTCTACTGCGGAACCAGTCGGGAAACACAACTTTTTCTCGCTATATGCTTTGGTGTCGGCGAAGAGAGCATTGCCGAAATGAAAAGTCATATAGACAAGCAAATATAGACAAAAATAGTCATTCTCACCCGATACAGGAGATTGAAAGCCATAAAAAGTAATTATCCTCCAAGCAATAATTAACCTTTATCATTTTCGTAGCTTCTCATCCGGATGTTGGCCGAAACTTTCGCTGAACATATGCAGCGAAAAAAGAGCTGAACCGGAAAAGTACTCCTGATCAAAATGAGATTGAAAACATTGAATTAATGTGTTAATATGAAAGACTGCGTTATGACTTGAAATAACTTTACTAAACTATTACAAGCGCTCGCAGTTTTACTTAACTTTTGATTCCCGAATGGTAGGGTGGGAAAAATAAGTTTCTCATTATCTATTATTTGAAGTTTGGTAAAGTTGCTCATTCGACTAAAAACGTAACTATCCTAATGACTGCCGGAGAATTTCGTTTAAAAGTAATTGAGTTAATTTCCTGCTTTACATTCGGGGAGCATTCATGTTAATTGCAGTGTGCTGCTGCTATCTCCGATAAGCCGGTTGTTTTGAACATTACTACAGAAACTGCTTGAGCATGTATGGGATGAGGTAACTAAACGAGCTGATTATTTGACTTTGGTAGTTGCGAACATATTATATAAGGCTCGTTGGAATGTGAAAATTGGTAAGTTTTTAGAGCAATCATTAGACGGACGTAGAACGCATAGAATTGCATCGTAGAAGAACAGCAATTATCTACAGTCTACAAAATTATCTGTTCGAATGAATTGTCTTTGTTTTCAATAGGTAGTATTAGAGAAAAAACTGGTCGGTTTATTTATGCGAAGCTTATATCTGAACGAAGTTAAGTTTCTGGGTGAACAGAGAAAACTGATCTCACTTCTACATATGAATTCACGTGCACAATTCGACGAATGTGATTTCGGAAACATTAATCGTGTCCGGACTGAGTGAACGCACAGAAAATCCTACTATCAAAAACCATTTTTAATCCACCTAGCAGTGTAATGATGCCTTTCTCATATTACTTATATTTTCAAATATATCACTAGAAGATTCTGTCAAAAAAACATTTTCAATCTGGAATAAAATAAACTTTCTTTGGGTATGACCTAACATAACCTTTTCAATTTGTAAACAGTTATGTCAAGTTAATAAGGATTTTTCTTTATTTTGCATTGTCGCAACCTACAGACCTTTTCAAAATTAGCCACCCTCGAATTTCCAGTTTTCATGTGATTTTGATGGGACCACCCTAACTCAACGATGATAACCGATGAAGAATGACACAAATACAAGCAAAACATATTTGTATGACAAACAAAGTCGAAGCAGCCGAAGTTAGTAACTATCCCTTTTCAAAATTATAAGGCCACCTTGTATGTTTGTCAGTTTGTGTTGAATATAGTGATTATAAATATCATTTTTATTCATCTAACATCGTTATGTGACTATGGGTAAGCGAAAGAGACTAAATCAACAAGATCAAGAACAAATTTTGGCCTTCAAGAAGGTAGGATGGGGGATCAGGAAAATTCCAGGAGAAATTAGGCGTAGCAGATGTGCGGTCGCAAATTTTCTGAAAAATCCAGCAAAGTATGGTCCGAATAAAAATATAGGACGCAAAAGAAAAACTATCAGATAGAGATACTCGTCGAATTGTCAATAAATCTTCGAATTCTACCTTGATTTGTTCACAAATCCGCACTGAACATAAGTTGGAAGCTTCAGTTTTGACGGTTTGGAGGGCATTAAAACTTTCGCCCAACATAGTTCGAGCAAAAATAAACATTGTTCCTTGTTGCCTACCTCACCACAAGGAAGCTCGACTGGAATTTGCACGTCGGAACATGGCCCAAGATTGGAAAAAGGTATGAACATGTTCTGCAATATTAAAAAAAAACGCATTTGAACTATTTATTAACAAATGTGTTAAACTATTACAGGTGAAATTCTCGGCTGAAAAAAAGTTTAATCTAGACGGACCAGGCGGATTCAACGGTTATTGGCGTGATCTACGTAAGGAACCACGATATTTCTCAAAGAGAAATTTTGGCGGTGGATCTGTAATGGTTTGGGGTGCGTTCTGTGCAACCGGCAGGCTGGAACTTCAATTTGTATCGCACAAAATGAAATGTTCCGATTACATAAATGTCCTCAAAGCTAGTCTGCTGCCAGTAATTAAAAGAAGACGCAAGTCAAAGCTCATTTCCCAGCAGGATAACGCCAATATTCATAAAAGTGCTGAAACAATTAAATGGCTAAAGTCCGAGAAAATTGATATTTTGAACTGGCCAGCTTGCTCACTGGATTTAAATCCAATTGAGAATCTCTGGGGTATTATGGTACGACAAATTTATGCCGATAATCGTCAATTTTCATCATTAAAAGAACTAAAAACTGTTATTCTTCAGTCTTGGGAAGCTATTGAACTGGCAACACTGCAGAAATTGGTGCAAAGTACGCTAAATCGTATTTTTCAGACAATAAACCGTTCCGGTGGAGTAACGGATCATTAGATGCTTTTTGTTGCTTATTTTAATCATCCGAACCTCAATAAACTGCAAGTGCAATTTTGAAAAGCCATTTTTCCTTAAAAACGTTCTATCACAAAGTTTTTCAGCGAAATGAATTAACTCTTGGACTCACATTCGTGTTTTCCAATCTAATTTCATCCTAAAACTATACCTTTTTTTTGTATCTTGAAATTTATGGGTGGCCTAATAATTTTGATAAGGTCTGTATAAAACTGAAGGAACTTTTTTTTCGAGCCTAAGTTTGTGGAAATCGATCAAATCATCTCTGAGAAAATTGATTCTCGTTTTAGAATTTTGGACCACTATTTCCGGTACTTCTGGAACTGGGAACATTGGAACCAATATAGCCGAAGTCGGTTCGTTTATTAAGTAACTAATACAGCCTACAAATTGAATCAGTTTTGAGCTAAATTTAGAAGAATTTTACCCTCTTTTGCATCGTCGCTCTAAATGACGGTGCGGAATTTTAAACACGCTTTACCCTATGAAAGCATGATAAACTTCAACAGTAACCTATGGGACTTCTGGGTCAATTTTCACTAGTCTATTTGGTCAAATTATTGCATAAACTTTCCATATGAGAAAAGCAATAAGTGTAGATTAATAGAAAAGCATCGTTATCATGATTTTGTGATAATACTAACAAGTAGGTACAAATTGAATAAAAGATTTACTTTACATATTTTTTCACCTGAAAAATATAGATTAAAAAGTGGCAACCCTGCACACTAAACTAAATTGAACAAAGCACGCTGCGAACGGAGCTAAGCCGCACGGACCGACGCGTACCAGTCTTGCATCATTTTGAATGACGATTTGAATATTTTGACTCATCGCCCTATAACTTCGGAACCGGAAGTCGGATCTGGATGAAATTGCTCAGTATCTTGTAGGACAATGAGAGCTTCAATTTGAATCATGATTTGTGAAAATCGGTTTAACCGTTGCTGAGAAATCCAGGTGAGTTCGTTTTTTTTAAGCTTTTCTGTACTATTATTATCGGTACTTTCGGAAGCGGAAACCGGGCATTAGTAACTAACTAACAAGATCTGCTAACTAGATGAAATTTTCAGTAACTTTTAGAAAAATGTGCACCTCGTTTCGCCATCGCTTGTGAAAAAAAACTCATGAAATTGAAAATTTTCACTAATCGCACTGAAATACCGGTACCGGAAGTCGGATCTGGATCAGTTTTTTTGGGAACTTTCTAAAGAATTTCAAGACCTTTTATTTTCTGCTTAGTTTGTGAAAATCCGAGAAAATTGAGTGCGCATTTTTCAAAAATCTGCGCATATTTCCTTGTAATTCCGGAACCGCAAATTGTATCCAAATAAAACTCAGGAAAATTGTGTGAGGCCATAAGACCTTTCATTTGAATCTAGGTTTGTGAAAATCGGTTCTACCATCTCTGAGGAAAGTGACTATTTTTTCAATTTTTTTTGTGCATATCACCATGTAGACCCGTAACCGGAAGTCGGATAAAATTTAATAGCAGTCTATGAGACATTTCGTTCGAATCTGAGTTTGTGAAAATCGTTGTGAAAAGCCATTTCTGTGGAAATTGAGTTATAGTCACATACATACACACACAGACATTTTGTAATCTCGACGAACTGAGTCGAATGATTTCGCGGTTTTCACAGCGATTGCATAGCCTTTCTATATGAGAAAGGTCTTAGAGTCGTCAGTGCAGATCAGTTCAAATTGAGCTGCTTAGTGCAAACTTAAACAGTTCAACTTGATCTGCTAAACAGTCGTAAAATTAATGCCATTTGCAAAACACTGTTGTAATTGACACCGAAGTGCCATGCCTTTACTGACGGGTTCGAAAGAATACGTCGTTTTCGGCTGATACTGTTCGATTCAGGTTTGGTCATTTAGGGATTAACCTAAATTTGTGCTTAGGGCACCTAACCTTTTTCGTATTA
Source organism: Malaya genurostris (assembly GCF_030247185.1). Classification (NCBI taxonomy): domain Eukaryota; kingdom Metazoa; phylum Arthropoda; class Insecta; order Diptera; family Culicidae; genus Malaya; species Malaya genurostris. Next base: position 76,786,874 of record NC_080572.1, read on the forward strand.
AAAATGCATTCTCTTCACTATACGGAGCCGGGTGTCAATTAAAAATCTCAAAATAATAGCCGCGTAACCATTTTCTCTCATAATTTTGAACGAAACTAACTCAGTCACTTGTTTATGGATTGATGTAATTCAACAGCCTCTCGATTCGGAAACATTTAACTTAAACATGTATGGCAATCATAGCGGGGAAAAATGATGTCATCCTCTTGATTTTTCGATAATAATAATAATAATCATAATAATAATAATAATAATAATAATAATAATAATAATAATAATAATAATAATAATAATAATAATAATAATAATAATAATAATAATAATCGAGTATTATTTTCAAACTATTCGATTAAGTTTTAATGGATTATCTGAGTTATTAATCGATTACTTGAATAATTATTCGATTGTAGTTATTGAATTTTTCAAATTATTCGATTATTTTAATACTCGAATATTAATTTCAAACTAATCGTTTGAATATTACTCGTTTATCTGGGTTTTGAATCGATTACTCGATTAATCGATCGATATTCCAACATCCCTAGTTGCCTGTAAAGGAAGCACGTTGCTTGATTAGTGAGTGGATGACAAAATTGAAGTACATCATTATAGGCATATATTTCAAAATAAAATCTGTTGATGGTAGAGTTTCAAAATTACATTTTTTATGTCACTATGATCGGTCGCGTCTCGTACATAACCGTGTAATTTTCATTTTCGGATTGATCAACGCAATTTAAACAATGCGTAACTACGTGCACGCAAAAGCCTGCGAACGTAGAACAACTCAAATGTTAGTTATTTTTCTGCATTCCCCTTTGTCACATTTTTCGCAAAAACGAAGAAGGCTTCACTTGATCTCGATTACTGTGAATTTCACACAGCGAAAAGTGCACAAATCTAATCCAACAGTTCTAGATTTGCACTAAACTGAGGTTTTTTACTTTCGATTTGCGAAGAAGAAATCCTAATAATTCTTCAGAACACTTTTAGAGCCATTAGAACGGCTGATTTTGTGGCGATAGAATCCAAACTGATCCAATTTTTGTTAAAAGGTTTCTTTTTACGTGATTTCGTTTGTAGCTTTTTCACTAATGAGCGGTCCTAACGTCTATAAAAATAGCCGCATACAGAATTTTAATGTCGATTATTTCATTTTGAATTTGCATTTCATTGAAAGAGACTATCAGGATGCTGTACGGGATTCATTCCTGCCTTTCAGAAGGACCAAATTGTAAAACTCACTACGATATTTAGCACAGTTTGGAACATTTTTCTCGAACGATTTGTTATACAGCAACAAATATTTGGTTCTCTTCCTCAGAAAGCGTTCTGATTGGCTGGTGTTGACATAGGTCAAATGAGACAGTGTACTATTGAAATACTTCAATGCTGTTGCTATACAAGTTTAAGTTGAAAAATTTCGATTCTATTGGTAGTTAGATTATATAAATCCTTTCACAGATCACTGATCTATGAGCTTTCAAAATACGAGAAAGGCAAACGTGCCTTATGAATTATCCTCTTTGATACTCGTTTATACCAGACATTTCAGAAAAATTTAATTTTGAATTATTTGAGATTATGTCATACAACTGAAAATTTTATCATAAAATAAAATTGTGATCATATTTCCGATGGCATGTAGCAAAAATTATGTTGATTTGTTAGATACAACAAGAGATATTCACGATCAAAAACTTATCACTCTCTCAGAGGATGAATTTTGAAAAGGCACCCCATAGTAAAGTAAGTCGTATTCACGATAAAAACGAGAGAGGCACTAGCACTCCCTCAACGCAGTCCGGCGAAGCTTAAGGAGATCATAAGGGTTCCCGTGGTCACCAGCACCGCTACCAGCAAACGATGTTGGCAGAGTGACGAATGAAGAGTTGTTGTCAGTGGCGAGATCGCCCGACACTGAGGAAGCTCCGGGCCAGATGGTATCCCGAACGCGACTCTAAAGTTTGCTATAACCTCAAAACCGGACATGTTTAGGAAGGTCATGCAGAGATGTCTGGATGAGCGCACGTTCCCGAACATTTCGAAAAGGCAAAGATTGGTACTGTTACCGAAACCTGGGAAACCCCGTAGGGACCCGTCGGCGTATAAACCAATCTGCCTAATTGACACCACAGGGAAGCTCCTGGAGAAAATCATCCTGAACAATCTAGCCCAGTTCATAGAGGAGGCAGGTGGATTGTCTAACGAACAATGCTGGTTTCGCAAAGGCAAGTCTACAGCAAATGCCATAAAATCGGTGGTAGCCCCGCGGAGGTCGCTATTCAACCCAAGCGGCGTAGAATTGGCTACTGCGCGGTAGTAGCGCTTGACCTCGAAAACACGTTCAATAGCGCTTGTTACATGGATATCGCTGACTCCCTACTTCAAATGAGAGGCGTCGGCACATGCTGGTGATTGCATGATCCCCTTCAAGAGATCACTGGTGTAATTGGGTGTGATGCTCGACGACAAGCTCAGTTTCGGTAAGCACGTTGAATACGCCTGCAAGCGTTCTTCAATGGCGGTTGAGGCGCTCTCGCGAATGATAGCTGACAGCTCACCGGTGCGTTCCAGCAAACGCAGGTTACTGACAGGAGTGGCAGTTTCGATCCTCAGGTACAACACTCTGGTATGGGCACACAGACTGATGTGTCTTCGCGTGATCAGTGCGTACCGTACGGTAGCTGAAGACGCAGTCCGCATGGTGGCGAGCATGATGCCTATTGGACTGCTCATCAAGGAGGACGCGGAGTCCTATGACACGCGGAGGGACAGGAACGCTCGTAAGACAGCCCGACGCAGCCTCCCAAGTGCGTGACAAAGGAAATGAGACAGCTCAATCGACAGACCTCACGACATAATAAACTTCGGCATGACGCAGTTCATCACAAGCCACGGTTGTTTTAGGTGGTACCTAAATAGGTTCAGCCACGTGGAATCTCCTGCTTGCCCTGGTTGCCCAAATGAGTATGAGACGACAGAATTCGTCTTGTTTGCTTGCCCTCGCTTTGCGACACAAAAGAATTGTCTACTGTATGTGGCAGAGAAACTACACCAGAGAAGCTAGTGCCACAGCGAAGAGAATTGGTACGCAGTGTCGACCGCGACCTCCCAGATCGCGGGCATCTTGCAACGGAACGGGAGCGCAGAACAAGCGTCGTTTCGGGAATTTTATCCTTCGTCGGGGAAATCTCCGTCGGTGTATTCAAAATCCTTCGCCGGGGATTAGATGAGTAGATTGCAACGTAGTCCCGGTATAAACCGTCGGGGCGCCAGTTAACTGGAAGTTCAACCGTAATCACTGGACCGACCAAGGCATCCTGCCGATCAATCCGTTCACGGGTTTCGGGAGCGACGGTTATGGGAGAGCTTCCATCCTCGGGGGATTCTTCGCCGGTGTAGGCTAGATCCTTCGTCGGGGACTAGCCGAGTAGAAGCCACAGAATCGAAGTCGAGTCACCGGGGCGCCAGTGAACCGGAAGCCATGCTCCAACCGGAATCACAGAACCGACCTCGGCATAGTCTAGATCCTCCGACAGTAATTAGATAAGTAGATTACGCCGTAGCTCCGGTATGGATCGTTGGGGCGCCAGTGAACCGAAATCACTGGACCGACCCAAGCATCCTGCCGTTCGAACCGTTCACAGGTTTCGGGAGCGTTGGTCTCGGGGAAACTTCCATCGTCGGGGAACTTTTCCGTCGGTGCAGGCTAGATCCATCATCGGGGATGAGCCAAGTCGTTCGTGACGTAGACCAGGCCTGGGTCGTTGAGGCGCCAGCGAACCGGGAGTCAGGCTCCAACCGGAATCGCCGGACCGACCTCCTGATCGATCCCCTGGAGAAAAGCGAGTGGCTCAAAGTCGAGAGCTGAATGGTCCAAAAGTGAGAGAGATCTCAATCTCTGGAAGTTATGGACCTTTATCTATGGCTATCTCATTCTACGGTGAAGCAAGAGCTCGGCGCACAGGCTCAAGATTCCTACTTCGATTGAATTCAAAACTTGAAAAAACATTCTTGAAATGTTTTGTTATAATAAATTATAAAAAATTATGATTTTTTGAAAATGTTAGACCCTACGGGCTCCCTGGAGTAATTAATTGTTTCCATTGATTTTATAGACAAAAAACTTTGAACGCGTTTTACTCGAAAACAGGTTTTGAAAGTCCGTATCCATCGTCATTAAAAAACTACTGCATAATTTTTTTTCAAATTTTTCACACACTTTCTGCATATAAAAAACCAGACCCCAACGTTTTCCTTTTCGTTTTTTGTTGCTTTGGGGAGGTTTAACAGCTACAAAATGGCGGATTTTTTCGTGAAAAATCGTAGTTTTCACTTTGAACAACCACCAAAAATTCAAAAAATTAAAAAAAAATCAAACAGAAACGTTGGGGTCTAGAAAAACTTCTACTTTAACTATGCTGCGTTCATTTGTCCACTTCTGATTAGTCTGCGCTGAGATACCGTGGACATCACAAATCATGATTTTTAAGAAGCGTGCTCAAAAATACCTCTTCAAAGACTTATTTCTCAATATTTTTCCACGAAAAAATTACAAAATGTTGTTCGAATGATGCTTTTTATCATGCAAAATATTTGAATTTATTTTGTTGAACGATAATTTTGGAAAAAAAATCCCAAAATTATGATTTTTTCATCGTTTAGACCCAACCGTCGATCCCCCCCCCCCTCACCTTAACGGTAGTTCCGGGGAGGTAGTGTTGGAGATTCAAGATGTAAAACAGAGGTGGTTCTTATCATACAGTGATAGTCATGTGGAGAGTCCCACAATCTGTGGGACTTTCGCCTTTAAAAAAAACATTTTGTGCGTTTCACCTTGTAAAAAAACATTTTGCGTACTCGACGAACTGAGTCGAATAGCATGAGACACTTTTGGCAATCATCGGAAAAAATGCAGATGAGCGCAATTTTTTATGATTTTTTGGTAACGTTTCTCCAAAAGAATAAATGATTAATATTTTCGTACTCAGCTTGGGGTCGCTTAGTCTAGCGCTTAATTTTTTTCTCAAAGTAGACGCAATTAACGGTTAAATTTGATAGCCAATGCGGTTCGATACATTTCAAAAGAGTTATATGTGGAAAATATATGTTTTGAAAAAATTGAAGTCAAATCACAGGATCAAAATTTCGAAAGTCTTACTGTCTTAGTGAAATAGTAAATTCTATCGGAAAATAAAACCCTTTGCGGAGCGTAGCAATGAAGTATTTCGATTAGTAACATTCCAACGTAATCCTCAATGCACAGTGGTCCGAAACAGGCAATTAGCGTGACAAAAATATTTTCACTATTAAATATTAGTTTTTTGTAGTTGGTGTTTTCACGAAAAATGTTAGTAATCAAATCGCGCTCCTTTTGATGAAAAAATTTACTAGGGTGGTTCTCATTTAGATTGAAATCTGAAATCTAAGTTCCTTTATTAAACTCAAAAATGATTTTGTTGTACAATAAAGTTGTAAGAAATTTCCTTTTCGGTAGCTTTGCTGAAAAAAGCACCTCTCTAGCTTTTCATTTGATCGAGTTACATCAATTTTTCCGAGTAGAAGTTAAGATCACTTTTTTGTTCCAACTTTTTTGGGAAACGTTCTACCGAAAAGTTGTCTTCAGAAGAGTTGTTGAACTAATTATTGCGCACAATTTTGCTCAACCAAGCTTTTTCATATGAGCTACCAGTAAAAAGTAATGATTGTTTTTTTATCAAAAACTTGTCAAGCTTCTAATATCAATATTCATTAGATGCCAGATCGATAAAAAATGTATCCTAAGCAGTTCCTGAAAGGTCATAATATGAGTAAAATTTTAAGAGAAAATTGGAAGGGTGTTATTTTTTTAACTTATTTAAATTAGTCCTAAACATACCTTCAAAAATCTCAAAAATATTACATAACTCTTAAAAGACTTAACATATCAAATTACTTCCTTCAGCAAAATAATAGTATCAAATTAGTTCTACAAGTGTTCCATACATTGTCCTTTCGAGAAATGAGACACACAAAAACTACAGCCGAAAATAGATTGCAGAACAATTTCAATTAATTTATTACCAAAATAACTACTTCAATTGAGTTTGAGCAACTGAGGATTAGATATACTGTGTAATATGGTTATTCCGAACTAGTTGGCCATGATAAATCTATGAATAGAAATTATCATGATCTTATTATCATTCCAACAAGCTGGTGCAAGTTATACCGTTTTCGTTTTTGAACCTAGACGCGGGCTACTCTGACTCCGAGTAAATCGAACACGTGGTACGCGCCCTGAACAACAACTCATGAAAAAAAGAAAAAATAAACAAACTCGGCTGGATGCGTGGTGCGACCCGAGAAAATTTTCAGAGCGAAACTGCGCGATTGGAGTCCGGTCTAGAGCGACCTCGGGTTGCTAAAATAAACATATCAAACGTTGTTTGGGCGACTCTGGGTCAGCTTTCGGGCTGCTCTGATCAATAAACGAAAACGGTATTAGTAAAATGCAAATATTTTTATCCACATCGTGACAAGACGCCTATGACACTGGCCCTTCTTTCTCATCCACTTGGGTACCGAATAGCCTAAAAAACCGGAAAACGACGCACAATGAGTTTTGGTTCGAATAAATACATTCTACTCATTTTAATAAACTAATGATTTTCTTGGGTTTCAGGTCTTACAAAAAATCTATTTCCGAATACATTTTTATCGATCTGGCATCTAATGAATATTGATATTAGAAGCTTGACATGTTTTTGATAAAAAAAAAACAATCATAACTTTTTACTGGTAGCTAATATGAAAAAGCTTGGTTGAGCAAAATTGTGCGCAATAATTAGTTCAACAACTCTTCTGAAGACAACTCTTCGGTAGAACGTTTCCCGAAAAAGTTGGAACAAAAAAGTGATTTTTACTTTTACTCGGAAAAATTGATGTAACTCGGTCAAATAAAAAGCTAGAGAGGTGCTTTTTTCAGCAAAGCTACCGAAAATGAAATTTCTTACAACTTTATTGTGCAACAAAATCATTTTTAAGTTCAATAAAGGAAGTTAGATTTCAGATTTCAATCTAAATGAGAACCACCCTAGTAAATTTTTTCATCAAAAGGAGCGCCATTTGATTACAAACAACTTTTGTGAAGACACCAACTACAAAAAACTATTATTACCTCTACTATAATTGAAGTGATTCAAAAGTGAACTCTTACCTGATGATCCCTACATAACAGACAAAGCCAATACCAGAAACAACTGATTGCACCAAACTTAAATCAGTGTTTTCATTTATAAAATGGTAAAACGAAAGAGATAGTAGCCTGAACATGTAGCAAGATTGCCGATAGAAAGATACAGAAGCGTGAGGTGCTGTATGAGATCGACTTCGGAGCAGACTACATTGTGTTGCGTATAAAACATTTCTATTTGATTTTACCCAAATCTGGCGTAACTCGAATGATTCACAGCTACGCACATCGATTCTAATTTATTACTTTCCTAAGAAAGGAAGAAAGTGCAACATATTTCACCGATTCACCACAGGAAAGAAATCTCATAAGCTTCTTACAAGTAGTTTCCTGCCAGATGGAAGCACGCATACCCTCATTGGATTGCATCGAAACTACGAAAACCGTACGCCACCCCGTTTTCTGCAATCGAGACGTTAATTAAAATATACGAAAAAAAAGAGAGACTAAATCCATAATCCTCTACCCTCGGCCTGACTTTCCAGCCGCACGCACCGCCCTTAAACCGAACACTTGCCGTACGTCGGAATACGTGGCGAGCAGGATTCCCTTTCCGCTTGACACCCCTGTTTATCATAATACCGTGCGCAATCCTGTCACTTGATCCTTCCTAGTTTATTTTTATTGCTATTTCTACGATACGATTATCTTCGCTTCCTCTGGCGCTTCTCGGGTCCCGCCAGTATGAAGGCAAAATTACATTTTGTCGCCCCATTTACTTCCGCACTGCCGGTCGTTTCGCCAAACAAGAGAGCACAGCAGCAACACTAGGAACTGCCACATGCCGTGGGGCAGTGTGTAAGGTTATGTTTCCTGATTTGATCGAAAGTGTAAACAAAAACAAAAACAAAAACGTCGCCCCGTCCCGGGCTCGAAATGGCAAGTGTGACATCGTTGCCGAAGATAGAGCAGTGCAATTTGTTTCGTCAGGACACTATGGGATGAGGTGCCAGCAAGCAATCAATGCTACCGGGAACACATGAAATTGCTCAAGCGAAAATCATGATTTCGAATGATAAACAGTAAAATTTTTAGGCAATCAGTTGAGGAAAAATAAGAGCCGTAGAATAATCCCTCGGTTTGTGAGCTGCAATTTATGGCAAATTTTAAGCCCACTGTTAAAATGAAGTTAGGTTTTTCCTAGTTCAGTATAAAAAAGGACAACTGCAGGGATCGTCAACAGTAAAAAAGTAGTATCTCTAAGAAACGGTCCCGTGTATACGCGAGAACGGAACATGAAAGGACGGACACCCATGCATTGCCGAACGTTTCAATTGCGCAAAAGGCAATACTCTCACTTTCAAACAGCCATAATGCTCAGCATGGTGGCCAACGTAGAGCAGACATTCCGCAGGGGGAACATAAGCGCCTAAAGTAAATCGGATTAAAGTTAACTGTAAATAATGTCGATGAAACAGTTGTCAATTTAGAGTCGCTGGGTTCGAAATGATGATATTGTATTAGGGAAATGACGTTTCAATTCAGACCGCCTGCTTTGGTTGTTTGTTTGACGTTGGGTTGTGTGGCAAAAACAAAACTTAAACCATTCAGTAAAACACAAACTTCAGCTCGCCCTAGTACATAGGTACAGAACAACTCATAAAGCTCTTCAAAACACGCCTCGTTACCGTATTATTGCCATCCCGAATCGATTAAGGACGCTATCGACCGAAAAGAACAGCATGAAGCTTCCCTCAAGAGGCAACCGATACTGAGCAAAGTCATAACATTTCATCGATTCATGCTTCACAGAAAACATCATTGTGGATAGCAAACGAACAGCACACCATAAATTCAATCATTTATTTCCGAGCAAGAAAAATCATCCATCATCCAGCTCCCATGTAGGAGAATGTAGGTGCCACACAAATACACAATGTCCGTATTCGATTCCGTTTGCTTTCGCAGTGCAGAATCACCCTTTTATTGGTGGGTGGTTTTCTCGAGCTAATGATTTTAATACGCTTATAATGTTGCAGCGGTTATACTCTGCGGGATATTTTGCGGAACGTTCCCGCAAATATATTAACTTTATTACCATCCCATTGCACTGCTCATATTCGGATCAACAATTTATTGTCCATTGTTAATCCTACAGGAGGAGATGTTTTTTTGGAACATAAAACCAACATTCCATTTTTTCTGCACAGTACTAAATTTGTACAAATCAATCAGAAGATCCTATTCCAAAATTACTCAGAGAATCAAATTTTAGTTTATGATCTAGGCTTTCACAAAAACATTACATTACAATATTCTTTCGGCGAAAAATTGAATAAATCTGTTTTTCTGAACAGAACTTTAAGTTTGTTATCAATACTAATGATATTATCAATATATATGGCCGAGTGTCATATACCATTCGAAATAGTTCGTTAATATCCGATAATGTATGTACGTGTGTATTTGAGAGAGTTGAGTCTATGAAGGTGTCCAACATCCAAGGGGCGCTAAAACATGATAGAGCTGGTAAAAACTTGTTGTATAATTAGTATTTCAAAAAAAAATATTCATGGTTTCTTCCGGGAAAACTATTAAAATTAGATAAAGTTTCAAATAACTCATCAAAAACGTGGTTTTCGAGGTTTCCGTATCTTCAGCAAAGTTGCTCAGAATGATAGGCCCCATCTTTTGGAAAATTTTATTTATGCGATTAATCCCCCTAAAAGTGAGATAAAAATATTATTTTAGTTCAGGGCCAACATGGGGGCTAAGTAACTTCGACAAAGTTGTGCAGAAAGTTATTTGCAATGATAAGGTTCATTGTATATCAGATCATATTTCAGCCTATCATTCTGAGCTACTTTGCTGTAGTTACTGTACCTCGAAAACCACGTTTTTAATGAGTTATCAATTAACAGCGTGAAATTGGGCTTTTGAACCACTGTGCACTGTACTGCCATTTAGAATACAGAACCGCCATCCAACGACAACCGTACCAATTATTTTTCATAAACAAGCGACACTCTCTTCTCGATTGTGGATATAGACTTCAACCTACCAAAGTGCAAATTCTCAGAGGGCAAACCTGCGAACTTCTTAAAGTGAAATGTAGTATCAAAAATGCACGCAATTGTTTTTTTGAACGAATCGCCGAACAAAGCATAACCGGTTGAACCGACACATAGAAACCAGGAATATTTGCAGTGATTGAGCGCAGTAGGCTTACCACATGTTTTGTTGGCTTGTAAAAGAAACTCTTATTGATTTGTAATGGATTTGTGAATATTTCAAAATTTGAATATATCCTAATTAAATCTTTATTTGTTAATTGTTATTGATTTTTATTACACTAGAACTATTAACCATGAGTATTTATAATTGACAAACATAAGGTTTTTTGCATGCATATTGACTAACATGCTAACATTCTATATGCCTGAGTTTAGTAGCGGGCATAGGGACCATTCATAACCTACGTAAAACAAAATTTGCAACAAATAATGAGTCCAACAACAAGACAATAAGTTGTGTGGCCTGTTTTAGTACTACCAAATTGTATCAAATCGGAAACAATAGCCAGTATCTTGTCCCCGTTGTTTAAATGAAATGTTTCAGTAGGAGTTTTAACCGTTCATCTTCATACCTGGCGAGACAATCAACGGTAGTCGATAAAATTTAATGTTTGTGCACTTAGGCTGTGAAACATTTTGCGAATGATTTTACCTTTTGAATCAAAGTTAACATAAAAACTATCGAACAGCTTTTTAATCGAGTAGTAATGTTAAGCTAAAACTACGGTCCTATTCAAAGTTTGACGGGTGGAAAGTTATTTGGATTTATTTTGTACTGATAATGAAATGATAGCAAGTGGTATACTGAGCACGTAATAACTTCGAGAAAAACGTGTTTAATCCACCTAACAGTGAGATGATACCTTTTTTTTAACAATTCGTATATGTTTTTTGCATGAATATTCTTCGGTGTTTAATTCTCATGGCATTATTTTAATGACCGTCGTTTTAAGCGGCAATTTGAGATTTTACCTTGTCACGTGGAAACTGCAAATCGAATCGAGTTTAAATCTAAACGTATGACAATCGATTGAACATTCCATTAGATGTAGAAGTAAATTGCTATTTATAGTTTTTCATCATTATTTACGGTACTTCCGGAGCCAGTATTCAAGAACCAGCATAACCCAAAACGATTCATACGACCGTAAATTAATATGACGAACAAATTACAATAGTTTTGAGTCTAACTTCTATAATGGTTTGAATTTAAAAACCTCATAACCCTGTAATTCCTGAATCGGAAGCCGGAATCGGTAAAATTCATCAATTTTGTATGGGACCATAAGTCTCTCAATTTGAATTATTGTGTACGAAATTCGATTTGGCCTTTTTTGAGAAAATGATTGAGCTTTGAGAAACAAGAATTTGAGAATCTGCAAACCCGATAAACATGATTAATATATGTGAAATGGACATTGTTATACTAATCAACCGAAAGTTGGATCTGAATAAAAAGCAAGACCTTTTATTTGAATCTTAGATGGTTCTTAAATTTCATTTGAATCTTTGATGGGTTCATTTATCTACGAGAAAAATGAGTTATATTATTTTATTTTCATTTCACATATCCCGTAGTTCCGGAACCAGAAGTCGGATCCAAACATAATTCAGGAACCTTGTTTAGGAGCATACGACTTTTCATATGAATCTGAGTTTGTAGAAAACGGTTGAGTCATCTCCGAGAAAATTGAGTGAAACTATTTTTCACACACGCATTTGCTGATCTCGACGAACTGATTCGAATGGTATATGGGTGTTATGTTCTTCCAGCATTTATTACTGTAAGTAGTTTAAATAAATATAATTATGGAATTGCTCTCAACTCGAAAATGCTGCCATCATCTGGTTTACATATGTCATATTCGAACGAACGATTGGCCAAAAACGAACCGTGCTAAAAACGATCCGAAGCAAAATGGCACAAAAAAGGATGCTGTACACAGTCTTTTTGGTACTTAGGAACAATTGTATGTAACAGTATAAAAATCGTGTTTCACGTTGCTCCCAAGCATTGCTTTGTCATACAATGCACAAAACTCCTACTGCTGACATAGGGGGAAAAGTCGCTTACACAAAAATGTCGATATCTCCGTTAAAAATGGACGGATTTTAACAATCTATGTCTTGTTGGATAGCTATTACCGTGCGCAAACTAAGTCTGGAAACATATTCTGTTTTCTAGCTTAAGTGTGATAGATACTGTCAAAAAACTGAAAATTTTGATATAAAACTTCGTATAACTTAAAAGTAAACATCCGATTTCAAAACCATTCAATAGCGTTCTGGGTGACGGGGAGACCTTTCACTTGCGCCTATTTTGATCAAAATCGGTCCAGCCATCTCTGAGATCCTGATTTCTTTGTTGACAACACACCCACACGCGGACATTTGCACAGTTCGTCGAGCTGAATCGACTGGTATATGACATTTGGCCCTCCGGGCCTCGGAAATTTTTCTAAAGTTTGAGCGAATTTTTATACCTATTTTTTATATATATAAAAAAACTGACTTAGTTTGACAATGTATTCAAACTCAATATTGGGGTATTTTTGTTTATTGAGAGTATAAAACTATACGAAGGAGTAATTTTTACTCAAGACCTAAACTTACAATTGTTTTGCAAGATTTTTTTCCATGTCGGAAAATAACTGCAAAAACTAATCATGCTCTCGTGCAGGGTTATTTTTGAAAACGGAAAATTACTAACTGCTCGACTGTCAAATTTTAACTAACTGTGGATACTTAATAAGTAGTCGAGATAAATTTTGAACCATTTATTATAGTACTACTTTAATTGCACTCAACTCATTCTTATTTGAACACAAAGCCCGATGCATAAATTCATTTTTTATATGTAATTTTTGTGCACGATATAACGTCACTGTGCATTGTATAGAAAATTATGAAAAGTTTATAAAATTCACTTGAAACTTTTTCAAATTTCAGTTATTTCGGCAAAAGTTTTAAAATTTCAGCTGCCTTTTCAGATTCTATGTGAAATTTTGCTTTAAACGCTACTTTTCAGCTCTAACATCATCATTCGGCAAAGCAAAATTTCAAATTTCTAAGAATACTTAGTTGTAATTGTTTAGTTTTAATTGCGAAAAATTTATTTGTTTTTTGTTTTTTTTTCGAAATTCTCTATAGTTTTTGAATAATCAATCAAAAAACGAGACACGCGCACTCCGGAACGTTTCATCTTAAAGAGCAAACATTGGATTTTCTAAAAGAAAAGAAACGAATTCCACTGGTTTTTGCGTCCTCTGCAGTGCGCATATTAAAACTTTAGTCTGGATAGAAAGCATAAGTTTCGTGATTTATTTACTCAAACATTTTGTAATAAATGATCACCACATTACTACCGTCTATATGAATATGAACATTTAGGGTTTTTTGGATTTAGGTAACCGGTTTGTGCAAAAGCACATATTTAATTTAATTTTCTTTGCATTTCGCATTCGGCCTATCAGTTCTTATTGCAGTTCAAATTGAGCTGCAAGACAATTTGAACTGCATTGAGCACTCATGAGCCGTAGGCAAAACGCGAAGATAATTAAGGAATATTGTTTAAGACTACACCCGCGATCCCAATTCAACCGTAATGTTAGTAATGTAACAACGGTTGAGATAACAATTTTTTTGATGTGGAACATATCTTTGTTTTCTATATAGAGGTGCAAATTAGAAATACATGTAAAAATGTGGTCAGCTTTTGAACACTTACAGTTTAGTCAGTTTCGTTTCAATCACCAATATTATTTCACCAACTGATTGGAAATATTTCTACGTAATGATTTGAATGTTTAAAGCCACGTATTTCAATTATTATTAATTGATATTATGATTAATTGTGAGTAGTGCCTTATTTGGCTGCTAAAAATCTAAAACACTGTGCCGGCTTACTCTAACGGAGACGACGATTTTGAAGGAGTAAGTAATATATCAATTGGAAAGCATCGCTCTGATTGGTCAATCGATGCAAAAGCAAGGCTCTAGGAAGCACGCGAATTTATAAATATAAGTGAAATTATGGCTAACGTTTAAGTCTTAAGTGAAAGGAAGGAAAGGAAAGTTGTTGCTAGACAGCAAGCATTACACACGGCGCTATAAAACGATATGAAGTTCGAGCTGATCTGCCTTGATCAGTTGTAATTAACTTGCATGCTTCTGATGGCCATGGTGGTATTGTTGGTTTCCGTCTTTTTGTCGTTTTCCTTGTTATTCGCAGTCTTGATCTCGTTGCTAGTTACTGTAGAAGCGCCTTTTTGTGCATTGGTTGCAGCTGCTGGTTGGTTAGATGGTAAAGGTGTTTTTGAAACAGAAGCACTGCATTTACTAGTTTCCGTTGTTGAGCGGTTGTCCTTGTTTTTGTTTGTTTTGTTTGTTTTCGCAGTTTCAGTGCAAGGTTTGCCGTAGTGTGCAGGTTGTTCACAAAACTGACATGTAACCAGTTGATTTTCATACGTAATCAACGTTTTACACGAATGTATTCCGTCTTGATCACAAATGATGTAAGATGGAATTGCTTTACGTAGTTGCATACGTACCACTCGTACGGCATTGCGGATACCCGGGAAAAAAATCCGCCGTGCTTCCCTTTCGATGGAAAGAACTTCACCGTACTGCGACGTGCTTTCCCGAACATACCCATCGCTGGTCTGCGGAGGAAGGTCATGCACGCGTACTTCTATGGCATTGTCCACCATGTACTCAGAAATTTTAAATTTAATATTGTCATGATCAACACTGTGCACCCCGGTATTAGCCGAAGCAAATGCAATTGCATCCTTTTCACGTTTGAACATAATGTACACACAGTTAGACGCCTTGTTGAATTGAATCTCACTTACATCATTAACGTTTCGATGCATTTGCTCCTCAAGCAAGATTTCAATTTCGGTTGCTGCTAGTCTAACTTTGCAGCGCTTGAAATCAATACAAACTGAATTTGGTCTTGTAGGCCAAGTTTCAGGCTTTGTTAAATCGTATTTGCCCATTTCGTGCACTCTATTGTTCACTACACTGTATTGTCTTTGTTTCTGTTGTCTCGACCGTAAACGATTTGCGATTGTGTCGGATGAGATGCGAGCACTAACTGGGAAAGTTAGTTTAGTTATATCGTTCAGGAATCAGGAATCAGAACAAATTGGCTCAAATGGCACGTTCCCCTTGATATTTGGAGATTTGTGCCTTGCCATCAATATGTTTTTAGCATCATTTTCCCGATATATAAGAGGGAAGGATTGAAAGGAAATGGTAAGGGTTGGACTAGGAGGATGGGAAAAATTGACGACACAAAAACACATAAAAGCAGAAGTAAATTCTGCACCCCTAAGGGATGCTGAACAATCTACTGAGGATCACATTTAGTGGAAGCAGAAGGAAATTCTGAACCTCTACGAGGTCCCGAACAGTCTGCTGTTAATAAAACCTCCAACCCCCGAGAGGATTTAGAGATCTTACAAAAGCGACACCATTCTGCACTCCCGGAAGAATGCAGAACGACTCGCAGTATGTACGAGCAGAAGTAAATTCGGTACCCCCAAAGGATGCCAAACAATCTGCTAAACCCTATTTAAGGTGAATACAGAAGGGATTCATTCACTCCAGGAAGAACGATGAACCCTTCTGACTATAGCTCCTTACCACATTGGGTGAAAAACGAGAGAATATCCTTCAATTTTAGCTCCGCATACACAGACTCAACCATGTATGGAGAACCAAAAACCCGGATACGAAGCTGCGTCAATGCGGGACAGTTACATATCAGATGATATGAAGTACCGTAATCGCATTCACACAAATCACACGAATAATACTCAGCACGTTGAATAGTAGCCATGTGATAATTGAGTTTGCAATGTCCAGTCAGAGCTCTGGCCAGAATACTTCAATGATAATTGGAGAAATGCAGTAGACACTTTGACATTTTCAGATTCAAATCTGGTAGAAATGCTTTTGTCTGAGCGCAAGTTTGCAAGCTGCGCCAGTAGCTGGCATGTTTGGATGCAGCCCAAGAACGAATCTTGTGCTTTATCCAACTAGTTGAAAGTGGTAAAGCTGGTTCAGGACCAACGAAATCAATCGTTGCACCAGCTCTAGCCAACTCATCAGCCCATTCATTTCCAGTAGTACCAGAATGGCCTGGTACCCATAAGAAGTAAACAGCATTTGAAATGCTGAGGTCTTCAATTTGAGTTCGACATGCGATCACTAGATTCGACCGTGAGTCATACGAACTGAGTGCTTCTAAGGCTGACTGACTGTCGGAACAAAAATAAATACGTTTACCACAGATCCTCTGCTGAAGTGCCGATTGTACTCCTCACAGAATTGCGTAGATTTCTGCTTGGAGCACAGTACAGTATCTACCAAGTGAATGAGACTGCTCCAGCCTCATTTCACGACAGTAGACACCAGCACCAGCACGACCATTCAACAGAGAACCGTCCGTAAAACAAACTATGTGTTCATCAAGTTGTCGTTCCAGACAACCAGACAACCATTCCTCACGAAGAGGATAGCTCACATTGAATGTTTTGAAAGGAAAACTGCATGTGAGAGTTAGGTCACTAGGAGCGAGTAAATACTCATCCCACGTAACCATTTGAGAGCACAAGCGAGTGTGGCTGGTAGCATAATCGAATGGGTTACTGTTCCAAAGCCCTGTAACCTTAAGACGATATGCACAAGATAATGCTTCTTGTTTTAGGAACACATGTAGTGGTTTGATGCACAGTAGCACCTCTAGAGCAGCAGTAGGAGCTGTCGTGAATGCTCCTGTCATCGCCATTAGGACCATCCTTTGGAGATGATTTAGCTTTGACTGAACTGTCGCGACTTCTCCTTTCTGCCACCATACAAGACATCCATATGCTAAAATTGGTCTAACAATAGTTGTGTAGATCCAATGAATATATCTGGGTTTGAGTCCCCATGATTTTCCAAAAGCTCGTCTGCATTGGCCGAAACCCATGCAAGCTCTTTCAATCCTGCAGTCAATGTGAGCAGACCAATTCAGTTTTGAGTGAAGAATAACCCCGACGTATTTAACTTGTTCGACCACAGTCACCTCTGAACCAAAGAACTGCAACGGACGAGCTCCTGTAATTATCCTACGATGAGTGAAAAGCACCATTGATGTTTTGCCCGGATTTACAGATAATCCAACCTGACAACACCATTGTTCAACCGATCGCAGGGCTTACTGCATTAAATCAAAGAGAGTGTTAATGCTTATATCGGTCATCAATATATGATAATCGTCGGCAAAACCATAAGTCGGAAATCCAAGGTTATTAAGTTTCCTTAACAAACCATCAGCGACTAGGTTCCATAAAAGTGGGGATAGTACACCACCTTGAGGAAAAACCCAAGATATTCCGTTTACGACTGCAATGTTTAACCTCCTGCAGCCATTCAGCCATCGGCACGGAAATACACCTTGACTTAGGAGTTCCTATTTTTGTGGCCTTTTACGACATGGAACAGGAAACCAGTGGATCAATTCTTGGTAAAAACTAATTCCGCCGGATGCCACACGGCTTACCTGTTTGGTGGACTTATAACACCGGTACAGGTGGACCGTAGCGTTATTCTTAGCCAGTTGAGAAACCGCTACCGACACTACACGGCTATCTAGGCTGCTCAGAGAGGGAAGTTAACATTGATGGTCAACTTCCATGGATGGCCGAGCAGCCGAAAAGAACGATTGAAAACAAGAAACCATTTAAGTGTTGTCGGTATCTCCACCAGTACCAAATAGTACTTCGCCACATGACAGAGTGCGGTTGAATTTCATTATTGATTCACTGTTAAAATACGAAATTACCGGACAAACACTTAACAACAAACATGTACCAAATAAATACACTTTCCATAAACGTATATATTTCTGAGCTATGATTCCGGCACCAGGTTATATGAATGTTATATGTTACAATGTTCAAAATCAACGGTAATATTTGGCCTGTATTCATTTCAGTCAGTAGCTGTCTGTCATTCTACAATCTGAAATAATATATATTATATGATACTACACAACAATGCAACATCAATGCATTGAGCTAAACAGAGTTGGACATTACTAACATTATAAACGTCAATTACCCTAGAACATGAATCATTTCTTATAGTACTAATTTTATTACACTCAACACATTGTTATTTAAACTCAAAACCCAAAGTATCATTTTTTATATGTAATTTTTGGACACAATTCAACCGTAATGTTAGTAATGTAACGATGGTTAAGATAACATTTTTTTTATGTGGAACCAAGGGGAGAGTTGCTTAATACAAACTGTATTGTGCCTCTAAAAAAACATGTGATATACAGGGTCCGCCATGTAACTTGCAATAAAACACAAACGGTTCATCCGATTTCAAAATTTATTTTTTCATATTAAAGTACAATCCTTCCGGCTGACCTTGCAGTACGCCATACGGTCGGTCCAGTTTTTTAGTACATTTTTCGATTGTATGTAGCTTTATTTCAGCTATGGCTGCACGAATGTTGAGCTTCAAGGCTTGAATTGTCTCTGGCTTGTCCACATAACACTTATCTTTGACAGCCCCCCAAAGATAATAGTCTAACGGCGTCAAATCACATCTCCGAGGCGGCCAAACGACATCCGAATATCGACTGATAATTCGATCTTCGAAGACTGTGCGCAGATGATCGCATTGGCTGTGTGGCACGGAGCACCACAACGAAACCAAATGGTGTCCAGGTCTTCCTCTTCAAGTAACGGGAAGAACCAATCGCTCGCCATTGACCGTGGCGGCGGCTCCTGCCTCATTTTCGAAGAAAAATGGCCCAACGATGCCGCCAGACCAAAATCCGCACCAAACCGTCACTCTCTGAGGATGCAACGGCTTCTCCATGCTAACGTGCGGGTTTTCCGTCCCCCAGATGCGACAATTTTGCTTATTAACATACCCGTCGAGATGAAAATGTGCCTCATCCCAGAAGATGATTTTTTGGCAAAAATCGGCGTCTTCTTCAAGCTGATGGCAAGGCCAGTAGGCACTATTTTCACGCGTTCCTCAAGCGTATACACAACCATTTTCGTTCAGCTGCAGGATAAAACTAAGTTTCTGTCAAATCAGAAGTGACATTAAGGTTACCAATGTTGAAATAACCGCTAGTTCAAAAAAAATTTAGATGGCGGACTCTGTAGATGTCGGAAAACGATGTTTGAGGTGGTTCTGAATTCCAAGATGGCGACTTTCGGTTTATTGATATTCCTTGAAAACCCTTACAACATGGGTATTTTCGGGACAGGTTTGATGTGTACATGTCGGAAAATCAAGACGCGACATTTTTAAAACGCAGAATTTCGACCGCACAAACAAGTAAACAAACGAAAACTGACAGCCAAACGCATGCTGTGATCTGAGCATAAAAACCATTACAAATACATGCGTACAACACAAATGTATGTGGATAGCTTATTTTCGATACACCCCTTAGATATATGACGGTTGTGAAATTAAAAAAAAAGCCATGTCAACACAAACATGGATCTTTAAAACTATTCTGCACGTGAAAAATGAATATTGCAGAATTGATCGTATGTGCTTTTGTAAATAGTAAATCAACAACGAACTACATTTTCATGGTGAAACATTCATCCGTACGCCTGGAATTTTCAAGCGCATTTGAATTTACGTTTAAACACCAGTTTAAAATAAAAATAAAAATAACACTTTTTAATGAGAACCATCGGAACGGTGATCAAAATATGAACAAGATAACTTTCAAACATTCTTGAACTGTTTTAAGATAATTTCGATCAAATTGAGGAGTAACTTTGATGAACTTAACTTTGCGTTCAATATCATTCAAAAGTGAAGCCATGGCGGCTCATTATTTCAGCAATATGAAAATCATACACAAATTCTCTGATTTAGTTTTGTTTCCATTGCGTATGAAACATTGAACTTCTGTAACTTTTTGATAATGATGCACTCCGTTGCAAAACAAAAAGTGTTCTGTAAATAGCAGAACTTTACGTCTGCTTAGCTGTTCAAATTGAACTGCCGAGTTTAGCACTAAGCAGTTCAATTTGAACTGCTCTGCACTGCTCTGCGAGATATGATTCAAGCCATTCCAAAAGTTTTTGTTCAATGCCATATTTTTTTTTAATTTTGAATAGCAATAATGGTATGTCAATTCTGTCGGAAGCTTTGCTGATGTCAGTATAGAGAGTTTCTACATTACTTCCATTATCCATAGCTACCAAAGTGAATGTAATGAATTCCATTTGTATTTATTCGTTTCAATTTTGTCGGATGAATACAAATGAATCCTGCACAACTTTTTCACATCAAATTTTGAGTTTCGCATCATTCTTTCTAAAAATTATAAAACTTCACACACTGACTTAAAAATTTAAGAGGCGGCCAAAATTATGCAGACTCTGTAGAGAAATATTTTTTAAAGTAAGGTTCTCAATTCTGCTTATCATTTTTTGCCTTGCGGAGAGCATCATTTCGCTCATTTTCCTTCGTCAAAAGATTGTTCGCCATTTAGGCATATATTTTGTCCGATGCAACTAAGACAGCCATTTGGAAAAAAAATCTGATAAGTTGCACAATTGTTATAGTTACCTCTTTTTTAAATGACGATGTCTAGGGCAACAGTTGGTTATTTGCTGAACAATTGTTTAAGAAGTAATCGAAGTTGATCTGTAAATGATTTCTTCGGTAGTGTTATAAAGCTAAGTGATAAGTTTCACAACCGATTCTATTATGTTTAAAAAATGTCTCCGAACATTTCAAACATAAAAAACAATTCTAAAACAATTGTAGAATACGAGGTCTGTTCAAAAAGTACCCGGAATTCTCATTTTTCTAAAAAAATATTTATTTATTCGTCTACATCTATATGGTCCCCTTCAAAGTAATCCCCCCTAGATATAATACACTTATGCCAGCGTTTTTTCCAGTCTTCGAAACACCCCTGATAGTCACTTTTTGTAATGCTCTGTAGCACTCTCAGCGATTCTGCCTTTATCTCTTCAATCGATGAAAAACACTGTCCTTTCATGGGTCTCTTCAACTTTGGGAACAGGAAAAAATCACACGGAGCGATATCTGGTGAATAAGGAGGTTGGGGCATGATTAAAGTCTTGTTTTTAGCCAAAAAATCACGAATAAGCAACGATGAATGAGCAGGTGCGTTATCGTGGTGCAAAACCCATGAATTGTTTTTCCATAAATCGGGGCGTTTTTTTTCGAATTGCTTCACGCAAACGTCGCATTACTTCAAGGTAATACTCCTTATTGACGGTTTGACCTTTTGGCAAGAATTCTTTATGCACTATGCCATTATAATCGAAGAAAACAGTAAGCAAAACCTTGACATTTGATCGAACTTGATGTGCTTTTTTCACTCTTGGTGACGTTGGGTGCTTCCACGTGGACGATTGTGCTTTTGTTTCGACATCATAACCGTACACCCATGTTTCATCACCAGTTATGATCCTTTCAAGTAAATTTGGATCGTCGTTGACGTCGTTTAACAGCTCCTGAGCGATGGTAATGCGTTTGTTTTTTTGATCAAAATTCAGCAGTTTTGGAACGAATTTTGCTGCCACTCGTTTCATGCCCAAAACATTTGAAAAAATATGATGGCATGAGCCAACTTCATCAGCAACTTCTCTAATAGTGATTCGGCGATCATCCATAATCATTTTTTCCACTTTTCCCACATTTTCATCGATTATTGACGTGCTGGGTCGACCGGAGCGTTCGTCGTCTTCAACGTCTTCGCGGCCATCTTGAAAACGCTTATACCACTCGTAAACACTTGTTTTTTTTTCATAGCAGACTCACCGTAGGCTCTCTGTAACATTTCGCACACTTGGTTACACTTTATTTAATTTTTCACGCAAAATTTAATACAAATTCTTTGACTCTTCAATTCTTCCATTGTTTAAACTAACAAAAATCGCCGAGCTCAAAAAAACACGTCTACACTAGCCGCTACAAGACAGAATGTAAACAATGAATACAGCTGCAAATTTCACCATACATTAGGGACATATGTACCAACACAATAAAAAAAAAATTTGACCACCGGACTCTCCAGACGCGCGCAATTAAAAAATTCCGGGAACTTTTTAAACAGACCTCGTATCTTGAAATTTCAATAAGTTACACTTGTTATTTGCAATCTTTTTAGTTTCTGCATCTCTTGACAGAATTACTAATGAGCATGCATTGCCTAATTTTTGGAACACTAAAACAGTAAACGTTTCCTATTACATTGCCAAATTTTTTTCATCATAAGTAAGTTTGAGTTTATCACCAAACCGTTGATCGATGATTCCTAGTTAAGAGATTATAATCGATGTCCCTCTCATTGCCATTTTGAGGCGTTGAAAATAGACTTCAACTAAATAAACTGTTGATTATGTAATGTGATTTTAGTGTTGCTTTCTGCTGTCTCCGGCATTTGACAGCATTTAAAACAACACACCACTTGAATATATGCAAATCGAAAACCATATTGGATATGTTAACAAATATTAGTTAAGTCAACTACTACAAAAATCCTAAACTGCGATATCGTAATTTTAAGATCGAAATCGTCCGAAGTGAAAATTCTGATTCTATTAAATTGTTTACTTAAATAATTTTAAATACTATATTAAAGTAGAGCATACTGCAACATTGCAAAGGAAAAACCGAAGAGAACTAAAACTTGATCGATGACCTAAGAGCATCAGAAGAGCCCGTTATCAAACAAAGCTTCTGGTTTTTAAACTGGTGACCCATTTATCACCGTTTTGGTTCACGAATCATTCCATCCATCCGCAAAAAAAAAAGAAAACAAAGTTCAACCACTTTGCCGTAGTCCAGCTGGAAAATATCCGTTGAAAAGTAATTACACTACCACGTACGTACCTGCTTCCACTGTTTTGGGATCCCGTACGCGCGTACGAAAATTCCGCCGGGTGATTAATGAGTTTGTCCCCGCTTAAATCTAGACGGCTGGCCACTGTCGTGCCAGCTGCTGCTACTGATGATGGGAACACTTCACACACTTCAAAGTAAAAATCACATTCAGTGGACTTCACTTGACACTGATTGCCGTTAAAGACATCGATAGGACCATTCGTTTTCCAAACAAAATTTGATGGGTCGAAATGGTGAAACGTGCACTAGAAATGGTAATAAGTTGTACACACACACACTATTTATATTTACGAGGTTTTGAACGATAATGATGATCACGGTTATGGTTGTAGATAATATTCGATAATATGATGATTACGATTAATGCGAATAAACACTGCTATACTGCTTAGATTAAAAGATATAACGCACAGATGCACTGTTAGAATATACACAGATTTACTGTGATAGCCTAATACGGTTACGATATTTATTTTTACAACACACCAACCAGCTGTTAATTCACTGTAAACTCACTGTTTCCGAATATTCTTCCCTGTGCCAAAACACTACACCGAGAGAGCGAAGCGAATTTTCAACTTGAGCACGAACATCCTCCAGGCAGCATCAAAATTAAACGAACATCATCGTAACTCCCATACGTTCGCCAGTCACTGTTACTGTTGCGAGTGAAATTCCTGTTGAAATTCTTTCCTCCGTTAGGAGGGTTTTATATCCACCAGGGCGGTTTATAAACTCTCTGATCGCCGACGATTAGAAATTCCTATGATCCGGCACCGCTGTATGCTTCGGTTGCGTTTAAACTTCACACTTGGCCTCGGCTACTTCCGGATGGGTTCTTCTACTGGACTATTGCACTGCCCTGCTCGGACCAATCCGCATATTTTAACAAAACACCAGAATGCCACTCACTAGCGGATCCTTGGCAAATACATGTACGAGTAACTCGAGCAATCGTAACCTTTTGCTATTTGGTCAGATTTCACTACCGATCGAGAAAGCCCATTCACCGACAGTAGTAGAAGTAGTCTTCGCCCGGTAACGATCATTCACATCCAACGATAGAAATCGCACTGATGTCTCGATTTTCCGGTAACGCCAACAAGGATATCATCGGTAAAATCCGTCTCGTTAGTCCTCTCTCGCTTTTTCTTTTTGCCCACCACCGCTATTTTCCGCTCAGCACCCCACTGTAAACCACCCACCCCACGGCTGCTAAGGTCACACTAACACACGCGCTTAGACGGTCCTTTTAGCAATCAACCAGCCACGCAGCCGGTCGATCGGCGAGCCACAACATCAGACTCTTCCCGTCATTCATCGTCGCTGCGGTACGCTACGCTAACTACGTGTTGGGTGGTTAGCAGGTGGAAAACTGCATTCGGCTTTCCCCCGAAACACCGACTCTCACTCCGACAGGATAAACACTCTCTCTCTCGTTCGCTCTCGGCAAAGCATCTCGTCAATGAAAAACCGGCATCCAGTCTAGCCAACCGCGCTCTCTTCCATCGCACATAGCACCGTCTGTGGCCCGGCAAGGATCAAAACATACCACTGCATGCAAGGGCGCGCGTCTGTGAGAGTTGTAAACAAGCTGTGCTCGGAGAAAAAGAAAGTATCACGAATTACGGCAGTAGCAGAATCGTGCGATGATTTGGCCGTCCACACTAAAAATAGCCCGAATGTAGACAAATCGTGCACACGATACGATAGTCACATTGTGAACTCTCCGTTTCTGAAGAGAAAGAGAAAAAGCGATGTTTCATGTCGTGTGTTCTCTCAAACTAAAACAGCGCTCTACGCTCTCCGTCTCGCGTGCTATCTTGCGAAACGTTAAAAAGATACGGTTCTCATTGAGCTGGATGCCGCTTTCAAACATGCCGATAACGCTTGTGGAGGCTTTGAAGCACATGTTTGACACAAATCATACGAAACTCGTAGTGTTTGTGCTTTCGCCGAGCCGGTGATTGGCAGACACATGATTTATTTGGTATTAACCCTTTCGTAGCCGTGTGGGTGGTTTGTGTAAAATTTATAAGTTTATAAAATTCAACGTTTGTTTACGAGGAGGGGGTTGAGTCCGAAGAACATATACGTAGTACCATAATTGTTTACAGGGAAAAGCTCCTGATAATAAAATTGCAACATTGCAAGTGTTGTTTCACGTAATGGTATTTTTTAACTAACATAAGGTTCATTTATCCATAATCAGTTACCTGAGAACAATGACAGCAAGATAAAAATCCACTTCATTTCAACAGAAACGTTTCATGTTGAAAATTTCAAATGGCAATTTCACGTCATTTATGTCAGTTACGTACTTGACTTTCGTACTTCCGTGTAAGTGAAAGTCATAAATTAAAATATATAAAAGGGTAAAGGTAAAGAACGCGAAATTATTCGACACGTATTTTTTCATTTCAATATGATACGTGAAATTTTCGAGATATGATTTTTTGAAATTTCGCGTTTTCGAAAAAGATCCTGTTTTCAGCCTATACTGTAAAATCTAATAAAGATACAAAAATTCGCCTAAGACATGAAATGTGCCTCTTTTCCTTAGCTTTCAAATACGCGATTCCATAAAACAACCTTTAAAGTAAATATAATGAAAAAAGTTAAAAATTAATAAACAAATAAAAAAATTTAAAACTCGAGCCTTTTTTTTTCTTTGTTGAAAAAAAAACCTAAGGGGTTTAACTAATTCTTGGCTAAGTTTCAGAGTGGAAAGATCAATACTTTCGGAGCAGTGAATTTTTCAATAACGACCCGCACGCGCGGAGCGTACCGCAGCGCAATGCTCCAATGCAATCGTTCATTCAATAATCGCTGGAAGTGTTGCCACTGATGTGTGATCGGTCAACAAATTTCCGTCTCGGTCGTTGATCATAACTGGTACGGATGTACCCATAGTTCTCATGCTGTTGACCGTTTTATAGAACCTCCGAGCCTCGTTTTATTGAACTTCCGAGGAATCTATGTTTGAATAGTCCTAATATCGATAACTTCGAGGAAATGTCGCTCGTCTATCAAAACATGGTCGATTTAAGAGCTTGTTTCACCATTTCGGTGTTCCCAGGTGTGTTCATGAATATCCCTGCGCGCAAAATAGGTGCTACAGATCGCCATTCCTCTGGCTGCGGCGAGGTTAATCAACCTTAGGCCGTTGTCGTTGGTAGATGAGTGGAGGTTCTCCATAGCAATAACTGGGTAAAAATTTTCTTACCTTCCGACCTGAGTGTTTACATCCTCGATGATGATTTTAACGTCGTGACTGCCTTCTTGCTCGAGGGCTGCAAAAGGTCAATGTAGAGGTTGCGACTCTTCAAGAAATTCGATGGCGTGGCACAGGCGAACGAGAATTCCGCGCAGTGGACCCAACTGCGGGTACTTTGTTTAAGTACCACATACAGTGGAGGCGAAAAATCATAAAGCGGAGTTAGTTTTGTAGTACTTAGTAAGCAACAGCGACGGATCATCAGGTGGAGAACGGTGGACGAACGTATCTGTGTGTTGAGGATGAAGGGCAAGTTTTTCTACTACAGTTTAATCTACGCATACGCACCAACCAACGACAAACCCAACGATGTGAAAGAAGAATTCTATGACCGTTTAGACAAGACCTACGACAAGTGCCCTAATGTCGTAGGTCTTGTCTAAACGGTCATAGAATTCTTCTTTCACATCGTTGGGTTTGTCGTTGGTTGGTGCGTATGCGTAGATTAAACTGTAGTAGAAAAACTTGCCCTTCATCCTCAACACACAGATACGTTCGTCCACCGTTCTCCACCTGATGATCCGTCGCTGTTGCTTACCAAGTACTACAAAACCAACTCCGCTTTATGATTTTTCGCCTCCACTGTATGTGGTACTTAAACGAAGTACCCGCAGTTGGGTCCACTGCGCGGAATTCTCGTTCGCCTGTGCCACGCCATCGAATTTCTTGAAGAGTCGCAACCTCTACATTGACCTTTTGCAGCCCTCGAGCAAGAAGGCAGTCTCGCGCAGGTCCTGACAGGGTCCTGACGTTTCAAGTACCGAGCAAACATAACAAGACATGTACATAGACATCATCGAAGTAAAATCATTCCCACGCTTCCTAAAGTAAAAAAAATATTGGGCTTCTTTTCTCGAGGTGGAAGGTATTTTTTTCTACAAGGTGATATGTAATTTACGCACGGAGTGGAAAGCTATTGGCTGCTCTAGAGGGATCGACCAGTTGGATGACGAGGTCGGTCCAGTGATGCCGGTTCGAGGGTAACTTCCGGTTCACTGGTGCCTCGACGACCCAAAACTGATGCTATGTCGCGGAACTACTCGACTAGTCTCCGCCAAAAGATCTAGTCTACACCGACGGAGGGTTCCCCGACGAGGGAAAATCTCCCGAACCGACGCTTACGGTACACATCTACGACCCGACCGAAAGGATGCTTAAGTCGATCCAATGATTCCGGTTGGAGCGTGACTTCCGGTTCACTGGCGCTCAGACGATCCTAACGGTACCACGGTAGTACGATCTACTCATCTAGTCCCATACAAAGGATATAGACTACTCCGACGGAGAGTTCCCCGACGAAGGAGGCTCCACCGAAATCGACGCTTTCGATACCCGTCAACTCCCGATCGAGAGGATGCCAGGGACGATCCAGTGATTCCGGTTGGAGGATAGCTTCCGGTTCACTGGCGCCCCAACGATCCTAACAGTTTTACGTACTACTCGTCTAGTCCCCGATGAAAGATCTAGACTACTCCGACGAAGAGCTCCCCGGCGAAGGAGGTTCTCCCTGACCGACGTTTATTCGCTTATTCCTTCTTGAGCCCACTACGGTTGTACGCGACCAGCGGTCGCGGCTGCCTGCCTGCTCCGCACTCCATTTCCGCTGCAATATACCCGCAATTTGGGATGCCGCGGTCGACACTGCGTTCCAGTTCGCTACGCAGTGGCACATGCTCTGGAACAGGTTCTCCGGTGTGGTGTCAATGCCACATGCCTCCAGTAGCTTACTCCTTTGAGCCGCGAAACGGGAACATGCGAACAAGACGTGTTCTGCCGTCTCAATCTCGTCTGGGCAGCCAGGCAGCCGAACCTGTGGAGGTACCACCTGAAGCCCCCTTGGCCTGTGAGGAATTGCGTCAGGCCGAAGTTCACTTCTCCGTGAGGTCTATCCAACCAACTCTAAGTATGAGCCGATATGTCCCTTGGTTGCACTGTCCCACTCTCGATGCAATCTGCGTAGAGAAGCGGCTTTGGATGCACTACGGACGTTCCTGTCTCCTCGCATGCTGTAGCACTCCGCATCTTCAGTCACTATCAGACAGATAGGCATCATACTTGCAACCACGCAGGCCGCATCCCTCGATACAGTGCGGTATGCACTGATCACGCGAAGACAAATCAGTCTATGAGTACTCTTCAGCATCTGTGCGTTTTGTTCCACATTAAGTGCCGACGCCGACTGCCACTCCTGCCAGTAGCCTACGTTTACTGGAGCGCACAGGCGAGCTGTTGACCATCGTTCAGCGCCGCGATCGCTATTGATGCGCGCCTGCAGGCGTATTCAACGTGCTTACTGAAGCTGAGTTTGTCGTCAAGCATCACACCCAATTGCTTCAGTGATCTCTTGGAGGCGATCACGCAATCTCCGGCATGTACCAACGCTTCCTGTTCCGATTTGCGGTTGTTTGCCACCATCACCGCTGTTTTGTGATGCGCGAGTTGCAGTTTCCTGCTACGCAGCCAGTCCTCCACCAAGCAGATTGAGTGTGATGCACTCAGTTCGACCTCTTCGATGGATTCGCCGTAGACTGTCAGTGTGAAGTCGTCCGCGAACCCGACTATCTTGACACCCGGAGGGAGCCTCAACCTCAGTACTCCATCGTACATTATATTCCACAGGATCGGGCCCAAGATAGATCCCTGTGGTACTCCAGCCGTGATTGGAGTGTTACGTGTGCCTTCCTCGGTCTCGTAGAGCAATACTCGGTTCTGGAAGTAGGTTTCCAGAATCTTGTACAGCCCTTCTGGTACTCCCAGTCGAAGTAGGGAATCAGCAATGTCTGCCAAACAAGCACTATTGAACGCGTTCTTAACGTCTAGCGTTACTACCGCACAGTAGCGGATTCCTCGTCGTTTGCGCTAAATAGCTATCTCCGCCGTGGTTACCCTCAATGTTATGGTGTACTGCTGGCTGGACAGTTCTCCTACCTTCTCTATGAAGAGGGATAGCGTGTTCAGGATGATTTCTCAAGGAGCTTTCTCACAGTGTCGATCAGACAGATTGGTCTATACGCCAATGGGTCCCCTGGGGGTTTCCCAGGTTTCGGTAATAGTACCAACCTCTGCCTTTTCCAAATGTCTGGGAACATACGCTCATCCAGACATCTCTGTATGAACATGTCCGGTTTTGTCAGTATAGCCGCCTTTAGAGCCACGTTCGGGATACCGTCTGGCCCCGAGGCTTTCTTTTTATCGAGCGATCTCGCCGCAGTGAGCAACTCATCGTTCGTCACATTTTCAACTTCGTTCGCTGGTAGCGGGGCCAGAGGGACGTGTCGTGATGGGGAAAGAGAACCGTTATGATTTCCTTCAGCCTCGCCGGACTACGTTCAGGGGGTGTTAGCGCCCCTCTCGTTTTGGCCATTAACATCCAGTAGGCATCGCCCCATGGATTGGAGTTGGCTGCCTCACATAGCTGGTCGAAACAGGCTCTTTTGCTTGCGCTGATGGCCTTGTTTAGTGCTAACTTCGCCGTTTTGAACGCCATGTTCCTCTTGATCCTCACCTCCGCTGATCGAGCTCTTTGCATCCTTCTTCTTCGATGGTCTGTTGGTCTTCGGTTGAGCATTTCTACACGCCCATGACAAGATAGCGACCAACTCGTCCCCTCTCAGGTTCGCGTTGTGCTCCTCCAATCCAAGGGCAGTGCAAAATGATTCGCGGTCGAAGTTAGCAACCTTCCACGCTAGAGTTTTGGGAGTATTACTCCTTCTTGTGCCTCTCGCCAATTGACCGATCGTGTAGCGAATGGCTAGATGGTCGCTATGGGTGTATCCATCATCAACTCTCCAATTAAGATCTCCTGCTAGACCGGGACTACAGAAAGTCAGGTCGATAAACGACTCGACTCGGTTCCGCTGGAAGGTACTTTTCAGTCCATCATTCGCTAACACGACGTCTAACTTGGCGAGGGCCTCCAGTAGCGTCTGTCCTCTCCTATTGGTAAAGTGCCTGCCCCAAGCCGTTGCCCAGGTGTTGAAGTCTCCGGCTATCACCACCGGCTTCCAACCCACCAGGTCTACGGTCAACCTGTCGACCATCCGGGTGAACTGGTCTATTGACCATCTGGGTGGAGCGTAGCAGCTACAATAGTACACTCCGTTCACCGTCGCAATGGCTACTCCCTCCGCTTGCGTTTTCACCACCTCTTGCACTGGGTATCGACCAGTCGTCAAGAACGCCACAGTCTTGGATTCGTCCGACACCCAGTTCCCGTTATCTACTAGTATGAGATAGGGATCCGAGAGAATGGCGACCTCAATGCTCCATTCCGCCACTGACTGGTGCAGCAGTTGCTGCCCAGCTGCACAGTGATTTAGATTCAGCTGTGCTACTTGCATATTGTTTTACTCCCTCCACTTGTTGGACAAGTAGGTCCGCCCATGACGTAGTTTGTTGCCTTCTTCTTGCTCGCGCACAGTATGCAACGTGGCGTATTTTCACATGCATACGTTTTGTGCCCCTCGCTGCCGCAACGCTTGCAGAGGTTGCTCCGGTCTGGGCCTTTACAGTCCCACGACTTGTGGCCAGGTTCGGAACACCTGAAGCTCATACCCAACACCGGCGGTTGGTAAGCGGTCACTGGGCATACCGACCATTCGACCTTTAGTCTCCCCTTTTTTAAGAACCTTATTAGCATCCGTGGCCGATAGCTTGAATGTAGCTATTTGGGTGCACTGCGGTCCTTTCTTCATGCGGATGGATTCCCGTGGGACATTCACACCTCCTTGCTCCTTGATGGCCATGGCAAGTTCTTCTGCGGTGACGATTTCATCCAACCGTTTGCGCTGGAGTGCAACCTCACTACGCAGGGCTTTAACTTCGGCAGCATCTCTCCCGTTTTCGTGCGACGTATGCTGCGAACCTCTTTGCCAAGTTCGGCTAGCTTTACCTCACTCCGCATGGCCTTGAACACATCAGCGTACTTTTCTTTGTCGGCCTTGTCCCTAACCCTTCTCTCGGGAATGGGCCCAGCACCTCTTTGGACCCTTTTCTTCTTTGCGACCTTCAGCCATGGTTGCTCAGGCTGATTCTCGCCGGGTTCGCTTTCATGGCTCGGATCCGGGGGTCGAGTGCCGAGGTTTAGGTTGAGCCCCTCGCCACGTTCCTTCGTTCCATCATTTCCGCCATGGTCTTTACTCCTTCTGGTCTTGGGAGTCAGGCGTTTACTACCTGGAGAATCCCTGGCGCGTTTTATTCCGCTCAATCGTGAGCCGGTGCGCATAGTTGACCGCATCCTGGTTTTTATCGCTATCGAAGGTGAAGGGCTCTTTTTGAGAAGACTTCTCCGACTTTCCGCCACCCTCTAGCCGCACTATCAACGCCTCTTGGTCCCTTTAGCTACGTTCATGGCCTTACGTAGCTTCAGCAAGTTCACCTTCAGCTCCTTGTTGATGTTGGTTTTCTCCTGCGTGAATTCGATAATCGCGTCGAGTTGTTCTATGACCGCTGTCATACACGGCTTGACTACTTCATTCCCTTGATCCCGGGACTCAGGCTGGTCCACTGATTTGACGGGGGCATTGCTGTCGCTCGTCCCCTCAGCTTCCACTTCTCTCTCCTCTCTCGCTCCCGTTCTGGATGGAGACCTCCTCAAACCCCCTCTTGCGAAAGGGTTTACCTCCTTGCTCGACGCCGATGTTGATGGTGTAGAACTCATTTTATATGGGTCCCCCTTATTGCTACCGTCAAACCCAGCCGAAAGTAGTCGCTATCGTGATCCCATGGTTGCCATGTGAGGGTTGGCTTTACGCTCAGAGCCGGATCAGCGCAAATTAGGAAAAGGGCATCTGAACCTACTTCCACCCAGTCATCCCAACCAGGTGGCTGAAAGTAATAAGGCGTGCCATAAGGCCTGCCACGGTTTTAAGGAACGGAAGGCAGCTGCGGCATTAGCCTACTCGCCTTTTCAAGCCGGCTCCACCCTGCTTTACTGAAGGAGTAGAATACAGCAACTGTCAGCCCTAGCTTCTCTATATATATTCCGATCTACCGTATCGTACCCGTGAATGGTATGGTAGCCAGTATGCCATAGTTAGGACCTCACTGGCGTTAGTCCTAACGTGCCGAGTCGGCACTCCCGCTGGGCTTGTGCACTTTGAGCGGCACACGATCGCTTTAGTAGGACTTGCTTGCGAATACATGCAGCTTTTTATAGAGGATTAGCAGAGCCCACTGCCAAACCCCACCACATCCTAGGCAAGCCCTATAACTCGCAGTTGCCGGGGAAGGGGTCGTCAAGTCAGGTGGAAGGTATGTAATCACTTAAACGAGAACGAGATTTAGCTGCATCCGTTTCGGTGGTCAACGAGGTGCACAGTGTCGAGTATGACAACGTTAAGCACAAAATCGCTGTGTACGTGTGTTTTATCGAATGGGAAGTATGGCTGATTTTTTCCCCAGTAACCGGAATAGTGTGCGAGTGTTACGTATGCGACTGCATAAGGCAATTCCATATTATGAAATTTGTGGTCATAGCGGAAGGCATCCTTGTACATCGTTGGATACCTATGATATTCAGCAGATTACCTGTCAGTTTTCACTACGGTAAATCCTGCACTGAAATAGCGGAAAGGACATCTTCAACCAAAGAAATTTTCACAACAACAACAATACCAATGATGAGGCATTGGATGAAAAGACGAGCCACGAACAAAGTGCCCCTCAATCCTCGTTGGATGGAAATGGATGCTCCTCTCCCCCAAGAAAAGCGGTTACCACGAGATCCAATAAGGGAACGGGTTAGTCGGTTAGTCGAAGCCTTTCACGCAGCCCATCTGCGTTCGATCCTCAACCCCGCATATAGAGTAAGAAAGCTTTTGTGGCTCGAAGAGGTGAATGACCTTAAGGTTGAAACAAAAAAAAACGAGATCCAATAACAAAAATATTATTTTGTCAATCAAAAACAAAAAGAACGACTCAATCGGCTACGTGAAGCTTGTACGCGAAAAGGTCTAAATAAAAAAGATTTATAAAAAAAGTCGTAAGTATCAAACCATATAAACCGCATTCAATGCGTTTAAAGTTATGTTCCGGATTTTCTCATCACGAATCCACTGTTTTCCTCACTAAATGCTAGAGCAAGCAACAGCTTGTTTTGATTTTCTGCATTGCAACCCACGTCGAAAAAGTAATCATCAAACAAACTCTGAGGTACGCCAGTTTTGCTGGCCTCATTTTTCAAAATGTCTTCTTTCATTGAACTATTCCGAAGTTTTTCTTTTCTAAATATTCTCCGTCTGATTCCTCGCTGATTGCTTTGTTGCATGTCAACTGTCCCCGGTGGCCACATCGAGCCGCCATCCGCCAAGCGCTCTGAAGCTTGCATATCCTGCCGGAT
Source organism: Malaya genurostris (assembly GCF_030247185.1). NCBI lineage: Eukaryota > Metazoa > Arthropoda > Insecta > Diptera > Culicidae > Malaya > Malaya genurostris. The sequence goes on from NC_080572.1 coordinate 76,820,671, forward strand.
TCCAGATGCCATAACAAAACCGTTTCTGTAGCAATAATTAATAAACGTCCCTCAGGACACTCTACAGAAAGCAGCGCCTCGTCCGACTCAATCCAACACGGGAGAAAGCTGAAAGGATAGTAATAAAAATAAAAACAAAACGTGGCAGCCTTCGAGGGTTCGTCGGTGTACTTGAAGTCGTTTCTTTTCACCGGCCTCCTCTCACTCAGTTCGCCAAGCACAAAATATCCACCGATGCATCTCCGTTACGGCGGAGTATTAATGAAATCCCTTCCCGCAGTGCACCAACCCGTTCCCGACGCCAAGGCTAGAATCGGACGCCACAGGTTTCGAGAAAGGGAACGAAAGAAAATTCGACGTCCCCTTCCTTGTACCACCACTCCAAACCGAAGGAAACGGCGATAATTTATTCTGCGCTGTTTGCATGCATCTTGTAATTGTTTTTTTTTCTACTCCTGTTCATTGTTGAATCTTCATCGGGAGGCAGTGCAGAGCGATGTGTAAGTGAAAGTGGATTTGCTGTAATGAATGTCCTTAATCCTTTTTCGCACGGAAGGCGCCCCACGATTGTAGCGGTAGACAACAAAAAAAACTTATTCACTCCATTTGACGCACATCCTTTCAATTTTGTGGTGCTTTCTTGTGGGTAGAATCGAACAATGCAAATAAGAGAGAAATTGAAACCGCTAATTCTTTGGCAATTCAGCGATTAATGGAAATAGATTGATCCACTCTTTTCATTATACCTACTAGACGTATGGCAGGAATCGTTTCTATGGGTTGCGTTTTTTGTCACTGATTTTTTAAGTGCTGAAGACCTCTTACGTTGCTGATGCTATCTATTTTTTTTTCTCTATTTATGAACGGTGACCCAAGATTGCCTACTGCTTTGTTGCCCAAGGCACCTGATTGCACATTCTAAGATCTTTACTTATGAAACATTTTTTGAAACCTTCGATTTGTAATGAAATCTAGCAAATCATATTCTCTGACACTTAGTTTCATTATTCTCTGCAAAACTAAAGAAAAAACTCACATTCTGTCAATTTATTGATGAAAAATCTTGATCCCTAAAATTCACCTTGTCGTCTCAAAAATAAATTTAATTTTGCAATATGAATACGACTTACTTTACTAAGGGGTACTTTTTCAAAATTTACCCTGTACAAGAATGGGTAGAACTTTATCGTGAATATCTCTTGTTTATTAAGGTAGCAACATTAATTTCTTCTCCATACCAATTTATTATACATTTTTAAAATAAATATGAGATATCTAAAAATAACTCAAAATTGAAGTTTTCTAAAACGTTTGATATGAACGAGCATTAAGAAAAAATTCAGTGTCAAAATAAGACGCACAAAATTCCAAATACATGAATTGAACGAATCATCGCACAAAGCTTATCGTGTAAAACCAACCCTTAGAAATACGGAATGTTTTCAGTGATTGAGCGATGTGGGCTTACGACACGTTTTATTTGCAAGTAAAACAGCCACTCATCTCCTGAATATTTTTAATTGATTAATATGAGGGAGACATATTTGTGCATGTTGTTTCAGACGGTCAATTTGGCATTCAATTAAAAGCCAAAATGCTTGCATAGCTGACTTTCTTGCCGATAGTGAACTGTGTACTGCTCAATCGGTTCATAAACGAGACATATGAGTGCTGAGTGTGATATTAGTTGTGGTCGACTGATCACCTATACATCTATGTAATTCCTTAACAACTCTTTAATTCCCAGATACACGGTAGATCCCGCAGTCAATACATCGAAAAAAATTCATTATCGTGGTCATGATTGAAATATCATGAAACCAATCCTCCTATTGAATATTGCATGAGTCTTCCAGATGGCATTGGTATATATCTATATTGGCCGCATCCTTCAGTCCGTGTGGGCCCACGGGAAACACCGCGAGGCTACGAAGACCCGGCGGGTGGCCCGCATGCTGGTCATCGACTGGAGCGGTTTTCCGTGGGCGGTGATGGTGATGTTACGGAAGAGAATGATAAAAAGTAAATATTGTGGAAACGGATTATATGCGCTCAATTTTCTCAGAGATGGCTGAACCGATTTTAACAAACTTATGCTCGTTTGAAAGCTACTGATAGGCCTTTGATCAAGTTCGAAGACCAAATGGCTGTGACTTTTGGTTCCGGATATATGATTGTATAAGTGACGTAACCGACAAAATACGTTGATTTTTACCGCTCTTATATATATATATATATATATATATATATATATATATATATATATATATATATATATATATATATATATATATATATATATATATATATATATATATATATATATATATATATATATATATATATATATCTATATATATATATATATATATATATATTAATAATAATAATAATAATAATCATAACAGATCGGCTGAAAAGTTCGTATCGTTTCTATGAGAGGGCGCCACTAGAATTAAATCCATGCCATTTGCAGTTAGTACCAACCTTCAAAAGATACGTGTATAAATTAGACTGCTGTCTGATTATTAGTTTGTGAGATATTGCATTTTGAGTGAAGCTACTTTTGTTATTGTGAAAAAAATGGAAAAAAAGGAATTTCGTGTGTTGATGAAACACTACTTTTTGATGAAAAGAAGTGCCGCCGATACCAAAAAATGGCTTGATGAGTGTTATCCAGACTCTGCACCGGGCGAAGCAACAATTCGTAAGTGGTTTGCAAAATTTCGTACTGGTCATATGAGCACCGAAGACGATGAATGCAGTGGACGTCCAAAAGAGGCTGTTACCGATGAAAACGTGAGAAAAATCCACAAAATGATTTTCAATGACCGTAAAGTGAAGCTGATCGAGATAGCTGACACCCTAAAGATATCAAAGGAACGTGTTGGACATATTATTCACGAATATTTGGATATGAGAAAGCTTTGTGCAAAATGGGTGCCGCGTGAGCTCACAATCGATCAAAAACAACAACGAAAAACCATGCTGAAATTGAACGAATTGGGCTTCGAATTGCTCCCTCATCCACCGTATTCTCCAGATTTGGCCTCCAGTGACTTTTTCCTGTTCTCAGACCTCAAGATAATGCTCGCTGGTAAAAAATTTAGAAGCAATGAAGAGGTAATCGCTGAAACTGAGGCCTATTTTGAGGCAAAGGACAAATCGTACTACAAAAATGGAATCGAAAAGTTGGAAAATCGCTATAATCGCTGTATCGCCTCTGATGGCAATTATGTTGAATAATATAAACGAATTTTGGCAAAAAATGTGTGTTTCTATTAAACAATACGAACTTTTCAGCCAAACTGTTAATAATAATAATAATGATAATAATAATAATAATAATAATAATAATAATAATAAAAATAATAATGATAATAATAAAAATAATAATAATAATAATAATAATAATAATAATAATAATAATAATAATAATAATAATAATAGTAATAACGATAACAATGGTAATAATAATAACAACAATATATAATACAATGTAATATAATTCAGTTCATTATATAACAAATAATGCAACAGATAACATAACCACATGTTGCAATATACCTGAGAAATATTGCCCTTTAGGATGGGCTTCAACCTACAAACCATTTCGCACCCTCTCATTCTGCTACTAAAGCAGAAGGCGATAGCACCCAGTCGAAGCCGCTCTATTGACCAATTGTCATCATACACGCTCGGGGAGGCATGAGACAGGAACTTGTGAGGACTTACTTATCTCATCATTTGACGACCTTCAGCAATGTGAATGCGCGGTAATTGCAACAATCTAGCTTATCGCTCTTTTTGTAAACGGGACATACCACTCCATTCATCCATTACTGCGGTAGAATCTCCTCCTCCCAAATCTTAGAAATCATCCAGTGCAGCGCTTTAGCCAGTGCCTCTCCTACATATTTGAGCAGCTCACCTGGTAACTGGTCATTGCCCGCGGCTTTGTTGTTCCCCAGCTTGCCGATCTCCTCACTTATCTCTGACAGATCAGGGACTGGGAATCTGTCGTCGGCTGAGCGTGCACCCAGATTGATTCCTGTGCCGTTCTCTGTATCTTGTGCTTCGCCATTCAGATGCTCATCATAGTACTGCTCCCAACTGTCGATCACATCACGTTCGTTCGTGAGAAGGTTACCACTGGTATCTCTGCACATTTCGGCCTGTGGCGTGTAGCCTCTACGTGAGCGGTTCACCTTCTCATAGAATTTCCGTGTGTCATTTGCGCGGTACAGCTGTTCAATTGCTTCGCGATCTTGGTCTTTCTTGTGGCGCTTTTTCCTGTCTGTATCGTTCCTCGTTTGCCCTCGTGCGGTGTTGCAGCATCCTCGCCCTTGCTGCCCTTGATCTTCAATACGCACATCCTATCACTGATTGGCTGCCACCCAATCACACTCTGACGTATCTTGCCCAACACTATAAATTCCGTTCCTAGAACGCTGGTTGTGCTACAGCTACGTAGGTCTTTGCCGATTATTCCTAGTCGTATTTCTTTCTTGATTGTTCGTAGCTTCCTTTTTCCGGGCGGCATGTTAGATCTGCACCAACCTCCTGTCTCACCGGAGGGCCATCGTGTCAGAACTATTTAGATTCCCACACTGACACAAGGCCGGTAATCAGCCGCTCCTAACATGGAGAACAGACGCTTTTTCGAGCCGCCCCAGCATAGGGAACAGACGCTCGGGTAGGCTTGCTCTCTGTAAAGAGAAAGCAAGCCTCACCTTCCCGAGTAAAGTCTAATATCAAAATGTAAACAAATTGAAATCTGATTATGATAGCAACATCAGATTGCAATCCTAATATGATATCGACTCATCAAATTTTCAATTAATATCACATTATGTTATCATTTTGCTGTTTAAAGGCAAAAGTTTTGTGAAACTCAAAATATGAAAATATTAAAATCAACAACTTAGTAAATCCATTGAAATTGAACAAATTTCAAACGGCAACACAAAAATACAAAGTTAAGTTTCAATGGAAGAATTGTTCCTTCAATTCTATGTTGTCTTATACCAAAATGCTTTGACATCCTGCCGAGATCCTGCAGTTGACCGCAACCATAACCGCGAAGAAACGATTTTTCAACATTTTTTCAACTTTTACGCAAATAATGCTCCTTCTTTTTAACCACGAGAATATTGGTGTCAAACCACACGTCTGGGAGGCATTAGATAAATTGGCGATTATCGGTACCACGTTTGTCTGAAGCAGATCAATCTGAATAGTGATTTGGCATTCCCATCTCGATGATCGTCTGCCGCAGAAGGAGCTTATTTCAGAACTTGATATGATTGAAATATATTTGACGTCATCGTTTAAGTACGTTAAGTATCTAGAAGGTATCAATTTTTGCGTTCAGTTTTTAAAAAATGTTACGATATTTGTAATCATACGACGTCGCGAAGTTCATTCCAAAATTTTTAGACCATTATTTTCAGTGCATCCAGAAATCGGGGACCTGGATGGCGAAAATAATCTACTCCTAAATCCGTTCTGAAAATACCCATAACTTTATATCCTACAGTATGGAAAATTCATTGTTTACGAAATTTGAACATCGAACATTGAATGTCTCAGATTTCAGAACCTAGAGCTAATTCTTCATAATACTTTAGTGGCTTAGAGGAGCCACCAAGAAAATAAATGTTTAATTTGTATAGGGTGATTTTTTAAGAGCTTGAGAACTTTTTTAAACAATAAAACGCATAAAATTTGCAAAATCTCATCGGTTCTTTATTTTAAACGTTAGATTGGTACATGACATTTACTTTTTGAAGATAATTTCATTTAAATGTTGACCGCGGCTGCGTCTTAGGTGGTCCATTCGGTAAGTCCAATTTTGGGCAACTTTTTCGAGCATTTCGGCCGGAATAGCCCGAATTTCTTCGGAAATGTTGTCTTCCAAAGCTGGAATAGTTACTGGCTTATTTCTGTAGACTTTAGACTTGACGTAGCCCCACAAAAAATAGTCTAAAGGCGTCAAATCGCATGATCTTGGTGGCCAACTTACCGGTCCATTTCTTGAGATGAATTGTTCTCCGAAGTTTTCCCTCAAAATGGCCATAGAATCGCGAGCTGTGTGGCATGTAGCGCCATCTTGTTGAAACCACATGTCAACCAAGTTCAGTTCTTCTATTTTTGGCAACAAAAAGTTTGTTAGCATCGAACGATAGCGATCGCCATTCACTGTAACGTTGCGTCCAACAGCATCTTTGAAAAAATACGGTCCAATGATTCCACCAGCGTACAAACCACACCAAACAGTGCATTTTTCGGGATGCATGGGCAGTTCTTGAACGGCTTCTGGTTGCTCTTCACTCCAAATGCGGCAATTTTGCTTATTTACGTAGCCATTCAACCAGAAATGAGCCTCATCGCTGAACAAAATTTGTCGATAAAAAAGCGGATTTTCCGAATGGACCACCTAAGACGCAGCCGCGGTCAACATTTAAATGAAATTATCTTCAAAAAGTAAATGTCATGTACCAATCTAACGTTTAAAATAAAGAACCGATGAGATTTTGCAAATTTTATGCGTTTTATTGTTTAAAAAAGTTCTCAAGCTCTTAAAAAATCACCCTTTATATTCCTAAGTAGTCCACAAACTGTGTCGAAGACACTCTTCAAAACAATTCTCATTCCTAGTTATAAATGCATAGAACTTCATATTCTCACTAACACTAGATACTATGAGAAGTATTTTATCAATCATCAATAGATCTTGGAACTTTAATACACTTTTCTAAAGAAACCGTCTAACTAAATCTACATAATTTTGCGTCACAGGACTAATTCTGCATCAAATGATCGTAAATTATAAGTCTACACAAGAACTAAAAATTTACTGAAGAAATTCTTGTTCTATCTGTGGTCAGAAGCGAGATAATCGTTCATTGTCCCAATTAGTCGATAAAACAAATGATCTGGGATACCTTATTGCCGGATTACTAATTCACGTTCCCTGTGTTGTAGAAGACTTCATTGTAAAACGTTCGATCTTCAGCGCTTCTAAATTCGTATTTCAAAGTGATTACATGTGCGAGTTCAAGTAGAAGACAAAGAGAATATTTTCATACTGTGCTCAAATAGCCACACTGCTATTCCGGTGGATGCGGGATGGAAGCGACGCAACGAGTGTGCATTGACAGAAACTACCTGTGTACAACTTTGTGAAACAACACTGCTTGTCATATAACCGAACATTTTCCGTCTCCTTATAGCTAACACTTACAGTCCATAGCAATCGCAAAAAGTTCGCATTCCAAATCACCTAAGTTCAAAATCGGATTCTCTCCTCCACGGTAGTGTTTGGAGATTGCATGAAATCTTTTTTCTTGCTTGCGAGTAATATCGCCTAAATGTATACTATCCCGGTCCTTTTTTGGCTGTTTTATTTTAAGATTATGCTCGTGACGTGTCATTTCGAGAAAATCATATCAAGTTTTCAATGTGCTTTCACTGAGAGCAAAACTAGTTTCCAGTTTGATGTCACACAGCATTTTTTTTTTTGCTTTCAATGTTGATCTTTTAACCGTTAAAACGACCAAAAGCAAATTAAGTAATCGATATATACGAACAGCACAACACCAAATTGAGTTTTCTTTTTAATCTCACTCTCTACTCGGGTTCCCTGTCAGCATACGACCAAGGTCCCACCGGGGTTGGTTACCCGATCTTTCCTATGGTTACTCGTACCCCAGCCGGCACCGCGGGGAGGTAGTGATAGGAGCTACTGGATAAGAGGCTAAGAACCACTTTGGGGCCTGAATTGCGCATTGTCCGGTCGTTTACCAACCAAACTTTTCATTTCATTCACTTCGTTAAAAAGAGTTCATTATTTCGGAATTGATTTGTAAACGGAGTTACGTAAATCAAGTAGAACTACAGTACGGTCATCCTAATAGTAGAGTCACCATATTATTTTGCCAGTTACTCAACTTACAATCAACGAATTGTGATAAAATCGGATACAATACCATTGCTTAGGCTCTAAGAAGCAATACCGCAATGAAAATATTTCGCAGCTTGTTCAATATAACTGCTATATCGACGCGAAAACTCGAAACAAACGCATCTAATTTCGTCCTATTCTGAAATACAATCTATCGAACAGAGACAGCATATCGCTCTCTAACTAATGGTATTCGTATATGAAATAACTACTGAAGCCGTTACCTTAATTAATAAAAAATAGATTTCGTAGAAGAAAGTTTGGGTGTATTTGACAAATTCCGACGAATTCCGACGAGAACATTTGAATTCGATCCCATTTTAGCATCAATGCGTAAACCCGGCTGCGGCAATATCGGAATCGCTGCACTCCGACCTCGACCGGCAAAGATCGCATTACATAATGCCAAGCTGTCACTGCAAATAAGTTTTTATCCATCTAAGTGCCATGATTGCTATTGGCAAATTGGTATAATGTACCCTCAACGTACGGAGTAGCGCTGGCCGAAGATGCTCCAAGTACTTTCCGCATTATTAGGTGTACCCTTCGTCGGCCATAAATACTGATTTATGAAGAAAACACTCAACCGGCGTGTGATATTTCTCTGTTCCAGTAGTTTTTTTGCTCTTCTCTAGGTCTGGCTCGCGAAACTAACATGATTACCCCGGGCAGCAGTCCCGGGAACTGCACCGGAGCTCCACTCGGACAGCCAGCTGATGAGTGCTCTTTGCAACGTGCCGCTCCGAACAAAAACGATCAAAACTGCATCATAAAACTCACATACCTATTATGACCCCGTAATGCACATTCTGCAGCGAGCATATTTCACCGCACGTTAGCCGTTTTTTTTTGTTATTGTTGGAAGTTTTAGTTTTTGTTTATTTCACACTTAACTTCACTTTTTAAAACGTGCACGCTGTTATTTTGCAGATGAGAGAAAAAAATCAAACAAGCGTCAATTACGACGATTGCCTCGGGGATTGCCAGCACGAGATAATATCAAAAAAATCAACTCGATTTGATATCTTTCTTCAGCAACAATTTGCGGGTGCCGGGAGTAAGCTTCGTTTTGTTGAGCTGCTATTGATTGTCGATTATAAGGCTAATTAGGAAAGAAACAATTAAAAACAGTGACATATTGCAATCGCGGACTGGTAGAGCCATTTCGCAACGATGGGAAGAAGTGATTGAAGAGCACTTGTGATTTAAACTGTAATGTTGCGAGAAAAAAAATGAGAGAAACAGATTAAAACTCCGTCCATTCCCGGGTAGAAGTGATTTACAAACCAATACTAAATTCTGTTATTAAAATCAAACATCTCAATGGTAGAAATTAACATTATTTAGTTTGAAATAAGAGTTAAAATATCAAAAATCATAACAAAGCCTGCATGAGAAAATAGCAACAAAATAAAAAATTCTGTCATTGTAATATCAAACCAAGAGCAAAATATTTATAGAAGATGAATTTGTTAATTATTTTATATTCTAGCATTGAGAATAGAGTAATATCTTAAGTATTTCTCTTATCTGATTCTGATGCAGTTTATTCAATGGTATTTTATTTGAAGATAGAACTACTGGATCAATTTACTTAATGAAATTGAAATAGCTCATCAATAACGAAATAAGATATTATAACTAATTCTGATGTTGAACAGATATTGTACAATGTCTTGATCCCTTGATAAAATATCTCGAAAATATCAAGTATCGCTATGACAACAAAGAAACATCAAGCCAAGATATGATGGTAAAATTTGTTATTATTTTGACCTTTGTTTGCTATTTACACCTACCCGGGTTGCTTTCGTGGCTATCCGATGACGCAATTGAATTAAAAAATAAAGATGGGCAATTCGGTCACGGTTTTTTAAACGATCACCAAAATAAAAGGTGAGAAAAAATTTGCGTTTAGATTTCGTTACATCTAAATAATGGCCAGAGGATATATTTTCAGTGAAATGTAATTTGCAATTTAAGTAAATTTCGGAGAGATAAGCAGAAAGTGCTATGTCCCACAGTCCGGACACAACTTCCGGTTCTGAAATTACCAAGTGACGAATGTTAAAACCGTCAGTTTCAAGAATGTGAGACGATCCAATCTAATTTCATCGAGAGCCAACTTCCGGGTCTGGAAATACAGGGAAACGAGTATTGAAAAGAAAAATCTTCTTAGTAGCGGTCTAGTACTGCAGAATTGAGCTTATATAGATTTCCCATAGATGACTAGAACGATTTTCATAAATGGAAGAACGAATTCAAATGAATTGTCTTCATGTTTCATAGATTTCTATGCTGTTTAAACAGTTCCGGAACAGGATAATGAGTGCTCTAAATCTCATTTTCACCGATCGCGAAGAGATTGTCTATGTAACTACACACTTATGCTTAACAATATGTTCACTGGCTGCATTGCACTGTCCGCATTGTAACTCCTTATTCAAGAGCAACAAAATACTGCGTACAAACGCGATGTAAACATTCTTGAGACAATACACATCGTTGAAGTCTTGAGTGCTTCGTTTGATGAGTCATAAAACTTCATAGTCTTTTGCTGAAACAAAAACAAGTGAATGCCGTTCTGATTACATATTTATAAGACCCTCTCAATGTCTATTTGCAGAGCACTCCACAAAGCTTGCGATTTTGCGATATTTTTTTCAAATCATCTGCATACACTACAATTCACAATTCACTGAACAGATCATTCACGAATAGCATGAGAAGGAGTGGTCCGAGGTGTCTTCCTTGTTTTGACTCGTGGATTACAGAAAAAGTCTTCTTAATGCACATGAAAACTATTACAATTTGTAGGTCATATTAGTAGATGGCCATACATACTTATATTAACGGTTTCTGGAATGTACGCGATCCTCTTATTTAACGCATTGTCTCGAAAACACAATTTTATTCGGTTTGCAATCGCTCCAATAATGCATACTTATACTTGCTGTTAGTGGTGTTTTTTTTTTCGAGGTAGTCCACGAAAATTATACCATGACATTTCCAAAGAATCGACTTTATATCCCTCCCGCTCTATTCAGTCTCCCTAGACCGCTTCGGAGTACTCGTACCTACGTCAGTTCATTGTCGGGTAATCTTTCTGTTCTCTAACGTATAATAATGAATCCTGGTTTCATCTACAGTTTCTAACTGACACCAAAAGTCCAACCGAATCTGACAACCACAACCGAAAATGTTTCCGAAGTGTGCTCGCGTTCGTCTTTTTAGTCCAGAGTATGCATGTGCAGCACTCGGCAGCAGGATATATTTTCCATCTGCAGAATCGAAATCACTACTTCATGGTGTCATTCAAATCACCAAAATATTCATCCATCTTTTGCCTCGCAAAAATGTTTATTGAAGAACGAAAATCTGTTTGTCTTTCTTATATAGAACGGTTACGCAATCACTACGAAAACCGACTTCAGAACCGTGGCTGACTGTCATATAAATTTCAAACTATCGTTCGAGGTGACGATGTGAAAACTTTGTGGAATTGTGCTAAATACTGTTCCTAAATATGGATCTTGTTCGTTTAAAGTTTCAATAATTTACTTAGCTATTCCGATAACTGTAGTCAAAATATCTGAAGTAAAACTTGCACAAATGGCTTATGTCACCAGTAGTTAGAAACACATCACTACACCACTAGGCAGATGAAAAAAAGAGTTTTAATCAATCTTTATAATAAGGAATGTATCGAAAATAAGCCATCCACATACATTTGTGTTGTACGCATGTATTTGTGATGGTTTTTTATGCTCAGACCACAGCATGCTGTGCGTTTGGCTGTCAGGTTTCGTTTATTTACTTATTTGTGCGGTTGAAATTCTGCGTTTTCAAAGTGTCGCGTATTGAAAAGGAAAATTATGGTTCTGGACACATGGCTAAGTGAGAAGGGTATTACTATGCGAAAATTGGCGAAGCGGAAGTCATCATGCCAGTGAGCAATTCCAGGAATGAGTAGACGAAAAAGTGACAAAATCAGAGTCGACCTTCTCCGATTTGGATGAAACTTTGCACATGGCTTCAGTATGGCAAACCATAATTTTTGAACCGATGGAGAGGTCAATCTGACTTACGACTGCTTTTTAAAAAGGGCGTATGTATTTTTGCATTTCACAAAAATTTCCTTTTTCAAATCATTGTAACTCGGAAGGAAGAAGTTGTAGGGAATCAATAGGGCACTCTAAAAAAATATACACTGAAAAAAAATATGATTTTTTTCCTAATAATTTCAAAATGAACAAAAAAAACAATTAAAATAAATCAGGGTTTCGATTTTTTATGATAATTTTTATTTTAAAGCTCTTATTAAAACCTACAGATTGATGGCTATCCCATCCGTGCCTTTTGAAAAATGAAGAAGTTACAGTCAAAACAATTTACAGATATATTCGAAATTTCAAGTTCTCGTTGAAAGGTAATCATTTAAACAGTATAATATTATTCTACAGGTTAAAGGTAATAAATTTGTTCATGATATCCTTTCTTCTAAAAGTAGCTGTTTTTAAGATACTTGGATATTTATTTATAACACCATTTTTTATATTCCCATGAAATGTTTATTTGCTTGCTATATCTACAATTATTACATGTACATGAAAAATTCTTAATTATATTTAAGGTTTTAAGTTTTTGAAAATTGTATGAGTACTACGTGCATCGTCATTCGAGTGCAGTCTTGTGACGATTGTGGTTTCTGAAATCGGAACGAAAAAATGGTATTTCTGTGTGCCTGGAATCATTCTGGTATCCAGATAAACACTACTCCACTCGGTCACACCCCGTTCATATTCTTCTTGTGATTGTTGCTTGATCATTACTCCAATAGTGGCTTTGAATGGCACAAATGAAAAATTTTCTGAAAAATCACAAATAATTACAATTTTTCCTGTCTTTAAATTAGATTTGGCCTTTTAAGAAAGACAGATTGCTGATTTTTAATAAAATCATGAGTCACAAGATTTTCTAATTTTTCGCAAAAATATGCTGCAATATTCTACTGATTTGACAAATATCTCTAGACCACATCTGTCAGTAGAAACCCATTGTTCAAATCGTATCTCAGTCAAATCATGTTTCTCGAAATTGTCTAAAACGCTTGCAGTGTTTTGGACCTAATGCTGCAAATGGACTAAATCCAATATTTCGATCTGGAAATTCCTCCTTATAACCCAAATTAATTTCTTTTAATGATGAATAAAGTAATCGTTTTTGTTTGCGTTCACACTTACCGTTCATTTTGACTGTGACGCAATCTCTTGATCCCGGCATTACTTTGCTGACGTCATCGCTGTTGAAATATTGAAGCACCTCGTTTCTATCGTTTCGTTCCTGCTACGTCCCGTTTGTTTCTTGGCTTTTTTTTTCGTCCATTGATTCTTTTGTTTCCGACACAATGTATTTGTTCGCCTTGAATTGGGTGGCTATTTACTCTTTTGACCACGAGTTTGGCAAGACTGACAAAAAACGTATTTTTTCATTCCTAGTGCAATCAGGCTTAGCAAACTGCTCTATCATTTTAGTAATCACTTCATCCAACTCTGCTGCTTTCGTTTTGAGTAATTCTGGATCTTCTTCATCTGCTTTTTTATACCTCTTGAAATATCCAAATATTTTTCTCGAGGATAATTAACATTCCGGGCTTTCTTCATTGATATCGGAGACACGTTGATTCCTTCGATGCCCTTGTTGAAGAGTTCAATGTTGTGTGCTCTTGCATACTCCGCCGCGATGCTCAGCAGAGTTGATTGGAGCTGTTGATGGTACTTCATCTAAATCGTATTGCGATGTGGATGGTTGTGGTTCCGTTGTTGATTGCCCTTCTGTTTCCGACGTATGACTTTCCTTATAAGACCGCCTACGACAGCGATCACAAATGCTCAACGTGGTATTCAATTTAACCTTTTGAGCTTCTAATTTTCCAATTATGGTTTCTATTAATTAGAAAAAAATTCCGGAACACACAAAACCAGGAAAAGGTTTACAACACTTTGGGAAAACCATATTGTAGTATTGTAACTGTTTCGAAAGAGCTTTGTTATAAACTGATATCTTAATTCCTGAATTTCGTCCGGATCCGACTTCCGGTTCCGGAGTTATAGGGTGAAGTGTGTTCAATATTGTACAAAACAAAACACGTAAAAAATTTCTCAAATGGTCTCAAAACTACACAAATCGATAGTTATTATCAGTAGGCAACTAAACGAACCGATTTCAGCTATCCTGATTTTCTGTATCCGGTTCCGGAAGCACCGGAAATAGTGGTCATATATTCCAAAATGGATCTCACTCACTTTTCTCAGCGATGGTTTGGCCGATTTGGACAAACTTAGATTCATTTGCTTTAATGCTTAGTGGCTAATAGTCAACAAGTTTCCTCGGAAACTCCGTTCTAAGGTTTATGAATCAATCTTCATTCAAGAGTACAAGAATCAATATTTATTCAAAAAGTGCAAGTGTAGGTCAACCAAACGGGCGGGGTGGTACATTGTTTTCCGAAATCAAAAAAAAAATTTGGATGCCAAAAGCCTTAAAACTGCATGAAACTTCGAAATTTTGTGTCATCTCGAAAAAAAATATAAGTCCCAGAAAGTCGATTTTTTCAAAAAAAAAATGTGCTTTTTCAAGATCGAAAATTTTCAAACTTCAACCGCCGGGTAGCACCCCTTACCTATGTTCGATTTAGCTCAAATTTTGTGTTTTGTCGGTTACGTCACTTATACAATCATATCTCCGGAACCAAATGTCACAGCCATTTCAGCTTTGAACTTGATCAATGGCCCGACAGTAGCTCTTTCTTGTGAAATTCAATTTTTTTACGAATTACTTTCTTCTGAATTGTGTCATATATGGATTTACGTCACCTGTAAATTTCACACTTCTTTTCTGTGCACGCTATTGGTGAAAATTCTTCACCACGACGTCTAGTTCCATCAAACGCACAAGAAGAAATAATATTTTTCAGACCACGGTTCACCTTTTATACACGTTCAGATGAAAATTGGGGTTGGTGTGTGCCTGACTACCTCAAAACCGTAGTCCGTACGCGAAAAAGTCAAGCAAAAGTAAAGAGTTTGTCACATTGCTTTTAAAGCTTGAGAAAAACTATTTTTTGAGTTGGTTCTGGTTATCTCACATTGTTGAAAATATAAATCGAAATTCCTGATCATATTTCAGATAGAATGGAGAAAGAATTATGTTGCTGCGTTTAATACAAGTCGAGATATTCACGATTAAGTTCTGCCCATTCTTCCACATGGCGAATTTTGAAAAGGCACACCATAGTAAAGTAATCGAAAATCGATGTGGGGCCGATATTTTAAAATTATGAAATGAAATTATATCAATAGACCAAATGTATTTTATTAACTTCGTGATCCATTTTCAGCGTATATGCAGGCTGCTCAGTTAGAGCCACTTTTACATTGACACTAAAATTTTCTGCAAGTAGGTACTAAGACATTTTAACTGGCTTGCAGATCTGGAATTCTCGTTTATCAGGTTTATCTGTAACGGTTTTATAATTCGCTAATAATTATTATGGTTTTACAAATTAAGAAATAAAACTGGAGTAAAAGACACGGCTCATTCCGTTACAGTTCAAAAAACGTTTATAAAAAAAACTGCATCACGGGGGTTTATCTTGAAAGGCCCAATTCAACGAACCGCAAATCATTAACACCATTTGCGAAAGATTTGCGGGACTAAGCAATGCAGGCTGCAGTCTCAGGCTTAGCCTGCGAATTATTGTAACCGGAGTCTGAAGCATGTGCGTTTCTCAGGGCTGCTTCTGCTGCTGCTGCAACATGAACTAGCTCTAAAACAAGTGCCATTCGAGCGTTGGTTATCTCATTCATTTCTAAGCTAAAAATACATAAGCAGAACGATACGTTCATGCATGATGCATAAGGCACGTGAAATGTGTAAAGCGAAATTTAATCGTACATTAATTTTGCATAATTAACTGCACCTTGAACTTTGCCATACGAGAAGCTGACTACCCGGCAAACCAACGGAGATTGCTTTGCGGTCCAGACTACACCTTGGACAAGATTTTTCTCGTTGTACTGTTCTAGCTTGAAACAGGTTGAGGTAGTTTTGTTTTTAGAATGGAAAAGTGTTGTTAAATGACTGAATCTGCTTTTCAATGTTTGTGGGAACTTTTCATCACTGATATAAACGATTTGCATTACTCAGGACTAGAACAAATAGACGATCGATATTGTTTTTTGTTCGCTTTTGCTTTGCTCAAAAGTTTCCCTTTATTTGTGATCTTTCGAATATGAAGTTATTATTATTATTATTATTATTATTAATATTATTATATCGTTTAATTACCCCCGGATTAATAATATTAATAATAATAATAACTTTATATTATTATTATTATTATTAAACCGGGGGTAAATAAACGATATAATAATAATAATAATAATAATAATAATAATAATAATAATATGAAGTTTGATGACCGCGTCGTCCGATCACGGCACAGTGGTCCAAAACTGGAAAAAGACGCTCAAAAGTCTGTACTGACTGTACTGATTTTTAAAAGCTAACGTGCCTTCGAAGAAGTTTTACAAGATTATATTACGCTTCTTTTGAAAGTGGCACTTTAATTTTGGTTAAGGGAGTAGTACCAATTTCGAATAAAAAAATTTTTTTTTTCATAAATCTTTTTTCTCAAAATTTTTTTTTCCTCAAAACTTTTTTTTTCTATCTCATTTTGAAGAAAAAAACATTTTAGGTATTTTTGCTGAAGATATAAATAATATAAAAAAAATCACTTTATTTTAAAAACAGTTTTTTTGGTTTTATCTACGTAGAATCTATCTCTATTACCTAAGTATCTACTACAAAGTGCGCGTAAACATGCATAAACAAGCTCATGCTTGCACGTGCAACTTATTCAAATTGTTGTGATTTTTATTTTGTTTACTTTTTGACAAATAACAATATTAGAGAAAATCTAAGTGGAACTCGACGCAATTTTATATGCCTTTTCAAAGTTAGTTTTAAATATTGAAAATCCGAAAAATTATCAAAAGTTCAACACATATTTAAAAAATGGAAAAATGTTTTCCAAACAAAATATGAAAAAGTATTGTAAAAGTACAAACTTACTTTACGAAGAGATTTCATTTTTAAACGTGTAAATAAATTGAGTTATCGCGAAGCAACACGTTTATTAAGACGATATGTTGATCGTGCGACGCTCACTTAGAGATATGCGAAGCAGCTCATAGCGGTGAGCAACTCCGAACCGATCAGCTCACTAAAGGGAATCGATTTAATGTATCAGCTCATCAGCTCATTTAGATTGAAATGAAGGTTTGTTTCGAGTGTCGTTTTTCTTACTCCGTTTTTCCTTCATATGCATGATCGAAATCATTGATGCACAAGAAAACAATGCTATGCGAACTAATTTGTCTGCGAATTATTATTATGTCACATTTGAGAATATCTGCAAAAGTGGCATCCCTGAATGTACCTTAGCCTATTGAGTGATAGGTAATATTTCTTATTGACAATGGCTCATTCAATCTGTTAAAGGAGGATAGATACACATTTGGAAGAACGAACAAAAGCTCATGCACACATTTCTTCTCATTTATAACTCGCTCTTCAAGAGCCAAAGATCCGTTCAGCTCGTAGCTAGTTTCCACTTTATCAGCAGGGATGCCAGGTCTTTTTTTCAAAAATCTGTGATCAATTAAGTTGCATATTTCGCATCGGTACAAGGTTTCTTAGGTAAAAATAGGTAAAATGATGTATAACTTTTCCAGAAAAGAATAAACCTACGCATTACCCTCTACAAAATTATGAGATTTTATATTTTCTACAATTATTCCAAATAAAGTATGTATAAAAAACTCATTTGAAACAAGTTATGATTATAAAACTAGTTTTAAGAGGGTTATCATAATTCAATAACTAAAACTAACTTTGAAAAGGCCTAAAAAATAGTTCCATCGAGTTCCACTTCGATTTTTTTTATAGTATTTTTATAGTATTAAGCATATCTTTTCCTATAAGTTTTGTAAAAGTTGCCTATTTCGCATAAAGTTGCTTATTTCGCTGCGGTGTAAGGTTTTATCATAGGTAAAAATTTGTTTTAATCCACCTAGTGGTGTAATGATGCCTTTCTCATATCAATCATACTATCATAAATAATACTGTGGTATTCTTCAAAATTATTTTTCTTCGATTCTTAAAAGAATAACCGAAATAGATTTGTTTGACCGTCTTCTGATGAAAACTATCATTTGGAAAAGATTCGAGGTCGATTTAGAAAACTTTTTATGGTTTTTCGCTGTTTTCAGTGATGGTATAAAATTTTTAACACACTTTACCCTATCACCCTTATTCTGAATAACGTCGTATCGTTTTTTCCCTCGTATTTCATTTGTATTCCCCATAACGCTAGCAAAATCAAAGGTAGCTATGATTCGATCGAACCACATCCGATCGAAGAATCAATACATCGTTATTCAGAATAAGGGCGTATATTTCCGGATCCGGAAGTCGGATCCTGATGAAATTCAAGAACTACGTATGGGACCACAGGACCTTTCAAATTGGAAAAGATTTGAGGTCGACTTAGAAATTTTTTTAAGGTTTTTACCCATTTTCAGTGATGGTATACAATTTCTAACACACTTTACCCTATATTTCCGGATCCGGAAGTCGGATCCGCATGAAATTCAGAAATAACGCATGGGACCACAGTACCTTTCATTTGAATCTAAGTTTGTGAAAATCGGTCGCGCCATCTATGAGAAAAGTTAAAACACATATTTTCTTTTTTTTCGCACATTTTACCCCATAACTCCCGAACCGGAAGCCGGATCCAAACAATATTCAGGAATTTTCTATGGGACTTCAAGACCTTTCATTTGAATCTAAGTTTGTGAAAATCGGTTCAGCCATCTCCGAGAAAAGTTAGTGCAAAAAAACGTTACATACACACATACGCACATACACACACACACATACACACACACACACACACAGACATTTTGCGTACTCGACGAACTGAGTCGAATGGTATATGACACTCGGCTCTCCGGGCCTCGGTTCAAAAGTCGGTTTTCACAGTGATTGCATAACCTTTCTGTATGAGAAAGGCAAAAAAGGTAAAATGTTGTACCAGGAACCAACAAACCTATGCACTACCTTAAAAAAAAAGGAAATTTTTATTTTCTTTAATTATTCCAAACAAAGTATGCATAAGGAAATAACTCGAAACAATTTATGAATAAAAAACTGTTTTTAGGGGGCTGCCATAAAAATGCTTTGTATATCCGAAACGGTGCAACCTAGACTTTTGTTATATTTGACAAAGTAAATTTTGAATAGTTCTATAACTTTGTAACTTAATTTCTTTCTCTTCAGAAAAAACAAGTTATGGTTATATTTTTTGTCATAGTAGGCCATGAACAATTAGGGATTGAATCAAATTACGCGGTATCTATTTGTAAATAATTTCTTAAAAGCAGGTACATGCATTAAAAGAACGGCTTGGCAGCTAATGATTTATGTCCGCGTGTTTATTGATTCGAACCACTGTGCGACGTACCGAAACTGCCTCTCAACCGTCAAACATCAACGAGCGGCATGAGTGATCATGCATTTGACCGACATTTGCGGGCACGTTGGCAACTTATGTAACACGGATGTTGGGGAAACTAACGACAGCTCAATGTTTTAAGGCAGTGATCATTGTAGTCGAGAAGCTTGCTAAAGTTTGCATACTTTACAATGCAATAATCAGCAAAATGAAAATATGCTAAAGGATCAATATTTCTCAAATATCTAGAAAAAAATATTATAAAAACTCCTCATTTAAAATGCAAATCATTTTCAATGGGAACTGATATACTACAGATGTCATGAATTTGACCTTTTTACATTATTGCAACGATGACTGAACGAAAAACTTTTAAATAGGAGTGCATTCGGGAAATCAGAAGGAACATTTCGGTTCAGTGTATTTGCCGTATTTCACAAAGTCTCGGGACGTTATTTAAACTATAAATGATACCTACGTTGAAACGCTATAAGTGGGCTAAGCGGTCTGCGCTAAGAAAATTAACTAAGCGTTCCTCAATCCAATTACGATCTCATTATTTGTACTTTAACAACCGCCATAAACGACTGAACAAAATATTACATCAAAACCATCTTTTTCGTGTACAAAATAATCTAAGTATAAACCCGAAACGCTTCTGGAGTCACGTGAACGAACAGAGGATGGAATCAGGACTACCAAACCAGATGTTTCTTGGTGATGTAGAACCATCGGATTCAATTGATAATTATATTATTATTTTCGATTGAAGTCGAAAAATTTGGTAAGAAAGCTATGGTCTGGCAAGCAATTTGTAGCTGCGGTAAGATTTCGAAACCCTTCATCACCACTGCTTCGATGAACAGCGAAATACACATCAATGAATGTTTCCAAAAACGACTTCTACCCATGATTCGAAGCCACAAGGATCCTGTTGTCTTCTGACCAGATCTAGCTTCTTGCCACTACTCAAAAGCAACGGTTGAATGGTATACTACCAAAAATGTCACTTTCGTCCCAAAATACATGAATCCACCAAATTGCCCACAACTTCGACCAATTGAGGAATTTTGGGCATTAACGAAGGCACATCTTAGGAAACATGTCTCGGCAGCCGAAACCATTCAACAGTTCGAAAAAGATTGGAAAAAGTATCAAAACTTGTCGCCAAGAAGTCTGTACGGAATTTAATGAGGAACGTTCGCAAAAAGGCGCGCCAGCTAGTCTACAATGGCTAAGTAGCAAATGTTGAGAATAATATTCTGTTGTTGTAATATAATATTATCAGTATATCTAATAAAATTTGAATATCTAACACTTGTGAATTATTTACAGCGAAATAAAAGTGCGTCCATAATTTCTGGGACAGTCTTTAGCTAAATATTAATAGAAATGTTGTGCTGATACAAATAAACTCGAAATAGTTTATGAAATTATTTACAAAATGCATAAAAATAACAGCTTATTTTATAATTTATAGCAGTTAATCGTTTGGTTCAAATGATATGATATTTAAAAAATAAGAGGAGTATGTTTTATTTGTTTTATTAGGACAAGAATTCTATGTAAAAGTAATGCAACGGCGAAGAAAAACTTATGAGAATTGCCTTAAGAAATAAACGCATTAATGAAAAAAAAACTGAAAAATGTGGTTACGAACAAACAGCAAAGATTTTTTTAATGGTCGCTCAACCACAACAAATCTTCTAGAATTTATCATTTTCACTCTGAATGTCATGGATTCGTCGTAGAAACCCTACACACCGGCTTTAGTAAAACCTTCGACCGTATCGGCATACCATTACTATTATACAAACTGCAGAAATATGGCATAGAACACAATCTACTACAGTGTACAAGTAGTTCGCTTTCGAAACATTCTTTCTGAACCAATTGATGCAACATCTGGTGTATCTCAGAGCTCTCATCTAGGGCCTCTTCTTTTCATACTGCATGTAAACGACATTTCCTTCATACTCATATATCTAAAAGTGCTTATATATGCAGACGACATGAAACTCTTTATGGAAATTAGAAACACCAGCGACGCCGCAATATTCCAGAACGAAATTAATCTATTGCACAATTGATGCTGCAAAAGTCTACTCAAGCTCAATGTAAAAAAACCCTTCTTAATCCACCTAGTGGTGTGATAATGCCTTTCTCTTCTTTCATAATAGTCTCATAAAAACATTTTTTATCTTCTTTTCAAATCGAGTAGCTCACAAAGCATTCTTCGCATAGTAGGCATCATTTTTCCAATCAAGCGCTTGACATTTGCGTCGTCTATTTATATGAGAAGAGTGATGCTAATCTAAAAACCTGTTTTAATCCACCTAGTAGTGTAATGATGCCTTTCTCGTATTACTCATAACATCAAAATTATTACTGTGGAATTCGCAAAACCAACTATTCATTGAATAGAAATAGAAGGAAAGTTTGGTCAGACTTAATTTAACAAACTCTATAAATCCTGTTTGCCCTGTAATTCCGTAACCGGAAGTAGTGTCCACAACAAATTAAGGAATTCCGTATGAAGCTGTAAGACTTTTCTTTTGAACCTATAAGTTTGTGAAAATCTATTTTGCCATCTACTAATAATATTATTGTTATTATTATTATTGTTGACATCACTACACCACCAGCACAGTATTACTGTACTACCGGCTGTGAAACTTGCATATTTTTGCCTTTCTCACATAGAAACTGCCTTTCTCATATAGAAAGGTTATGCAGTCACTGTGAAACCCGACTTTTGAACCGAGGCCCGGAGGACCGAGTGTCATATACCATTCGACTCATTTCGTCGAGTACGCAAAATGTCTGTGTGTATGTGTATGTGTGTGTGTATGTGCGTATGTGTGTATGTAACTTTTTTTTGCACTAACTTTTCTCAGAGATGGCTGAACCGATTTCCACAAACTTAGATTCCAATGAAAGGTATTGTGGTTCCATACAAAATTCCTGAATATTATTTGGATCTGACTTCCGGTTCCGGAGTTATGGGGTAAAATGTGCAAAAAATCGAAAATATGTTTTCTAACTTTTCTCATAGATGGCGCGATCGATTTTCACAAACTTTGGCTCAAATGAAAGGTCCTGTGGTCCTATACGTAATTCCAGAACTTCATCCGGATCCGGAAATATAGGGTAAAGTGTATTAAAATTTTTTTACCATCACTGAAAGGGGTGAAACCCCGTAAAAAGTTTTCTAAATCGACCTCAAATCTTCTCCAATTGATAGTTTTTATCAGTAGACGGTCAAACAAACTGATTTCGATTATTTTTTTAAGAATCGAAGAAAATTATTTTGAAGAATACCACAGTATTATACATGATAGTATGATTGATATGAGAAAGGCATCATTACACCACTACGTGGATTAAAACAGGTTTTTCAAATAAATTTCAATTCATTGACATTCTTCTATTCTTTCGGTCACACTTATCAGAAAATATCTAAAAATTTTATCAATCGCAGCCAAGGGTGCGAAAATTTGACATTTTTTTAAACTGTCGCCAAACATAAGATATTCACTGTCAACGATACGCGCAGCTGCTACGTTCAACAGTAGCCAACACGCAATGACACGAGAGCTTGGCACAATCACGAGAGCCACGACACACGACAGCAACATTGAGAGCAGTTAATTTTGTCGCACTCTCTCACAGCAGTCAAAGCCACAGCGTTCGCTTTGTGGTTGTGTACGTACATACTGGATAAGTAGCTGCTTTGTTCATTTTCGGTCACGGGTTTTCGAGAATGTCACGAGTTCAAAATGTCATGACATTTTCATAACGGGACTGTTATATTCGCTGTGACCGATCTATGGTGATAAATTGAACGCGAACGGCGGTGTTTTCATTACCGGTTCAATTTCAGTTTTCAAAAAATTCAATCACAAAGCTAGTTGTGTCAAAACTATTACTACTATTTACTTAAATTTCATACACGAAGTATCAGGAGTGCATCTTTTGCCTTTCTTGTATGACGCAAAGGCAAGAAGTCTTACAGCAGAGACAATAAATTTTGCGCTCCTATTACTTCTACAATTCTGGATAATGCTAAACGGGGTTTAATTTTTTGATCGAAAAAGTAAATCAGCCAACTGGAAATAAAACAAAATCACCCGAATAGCCAAAACGAACCCACCATCCATATTCTGGAAGTCAAAGCATTTACTTTGCTTTTCTCACTGAACCGCTGCCTTCCAACGGGAGTGCAGAGAAACAGAACACGTAAGGATACAGCAAAAAACCGTCTGCATTGGGAAGCAAGACTTTCTTGTGCATGCCCCCTACATCTCATGAGAATCGACATAATACGAATTTCAAAGTTGAGTCTTGTTGGTGACTGTCTATCGAAAGTTGTTGAATTTGGAAGGAGCTACTGTGTATTGTGGCTAGCCATTCTCAAATTGAAAAGAGTAGAACAGCTATCGATGAGAGCAAACGGCGACATTCACGAGGGAAAATGTCATGAGACCTATGACATTTTTTATTTGCTATAGTCACGGCGAAGTATAATCGGCGACTGCTGTCATATGTGCGGTTTGACTGCCTCCTGTTTCGTGTCATTTTCCAGTACCGTTCGCAACCCTGCACAATTTTTTATTAATATCACACACTAGTAGTAGACATCTGTATGCGTTTCGTTGTCTTTATAGCGTGTACGAAATAAAACAAAGCACGCATCGTTCGTTTTGTGTCTTCTTCTTCCATCGTACCGCCATGTACCGATGTTGCATATAATATCATTCTATATGGCGATTTGAAAACTTTGGCACTCATCGCCCTGTAACTGCGGAACCGGAGGTCAGATCCGAATGAAATTTTACAGTAGCTTTAACGACAATATGAGCTTTAATTCAAATTAAGATTTGTGACAATCGGTTCAATCATCGCAGAGAAATTGGAGTGAATTCCATTTTTGAGTTTTTCTACACAACATTCGGTGCTTCCGGAACAGGAAAAGGGGGGGACAAGTAGTGCCGAAGAAAGTTTTCATGCCCACAAACTAACAATCTCTGCAAACTGGAAGTATTTATCAAACAGTTTTATGGAATTTGTACCTGTTTTTGACCATCATTTGTGTAAAAACCCTAATGAAATTGGTAACTTTACACTTATCACGCTATAGTTCCGGAACCGGAAGTCGGATCCGGATAAAATGTTCTATCAATTTTTAGAACTGTAGGACCTTTCATTTAAATCTTAGTTTGTAAAAATCGATTCAACCGTTTCAAAGAAAATTGAGTGCAAACTTTTTCTCTAATTTTCACATATTACCATGTAACTCCGGAATCAGAAGTCGGATCCAAATGAAATTCAGTAGCGGGCTATGGCACCATAAGACCTTTTATTTGAATTTTAGTTTGTGAAAATCGGCTATGCTATCTTTGGAAAAAGTGAGTGCATATTTTTTCCATTTTTTCGGTGCATGTCATCCTATTCCAAGTAGCACATGTAACTTTTTTTTCCATAAATACGTTTATTTCTTAAGGCAGTTTACATAAGTTTTTCTTCGCCGTAGCATCACTTTTACATAAAATTCTTATCCTAATTTAATTCTAACATAGTCACAACGATTTGAATTTATTAAAACATATTCCTCTTATTACTTAAATATCATCTTAGGTAACTCGTCATTAATTATGAAATCTACTCGGAAATATTATTTGAACCAAACGATTAACTTCTATAAATTATAAATAAGCTGTTATTTTCAGACATTTTGTTGATAATTTCATAAACTGTTTCGAGTTTGTTTGTATCATTACATAATTTCTATTCTAATTTAGCTATTGGTTGAACTCATGGACGCAGCTGGGATCAGAACTAAGTCTTAAATTGGGCCTTTATTAAATTGAAACTCCCATTTTCTTTATGAAATGATAAATAAGTTTCATGTATGGAAGGTCACGACAAGCAAGAATGTCTCGAACTGGGACATTGGATAGTCTACCTTGGGTACGCAAAGAATTTATTAGTTGAGATCTGTCATCACGATACTCCACGCATGTCCAAACGACATGATCAATATCCCGATAACCTTCGCCACAAGCACAATGATTAGTCTCGGAGAGCCCAATTCGAAGGAGATGCGCACATGTAACTGGTTCATAAAAAATAAAAACAAAACAGATGCTGTATAATGATTGCATGACAAACACGACGAAACAAGTCGTATTATGATAGTGACAATGGAGTCAAAATAATGTTACGAATTGACATCTCATCATACTAAGTTACAATAAGTTCCAACGTAACTTTTCGACGTGACATTCGCATTGACTGTTTTTAGTCGCCAACTGGTCACCGTAACAAAATGCAATAATGAAAAAGTGACACACTATAAGACAAAGTTTAATGATGATTTCATATCGGTTACCATATTCGTTGTGATGCAACAAAGAAATACAATTACAGTGTCGGTTGAAAGCCTCCGTACATTATCCCGGACAATAACAGTAAATTAATAAGTAGAATAAGTAGAAAACTTCTTCAGTTTAAAAACTTGGCTAAAGCTTAAATCGGCGCTTATACGCAAATTTTTTGACGGTACATGTGCAAAGTAAACTTGCTTCGTTTTGGGAGATACATTCGCAATACCAGAGAGAATATTTCTACACTTTGTCACGGCAGTGTATGCATGGAAAAACTTATGCCATTGGCTACCATTAAGACCAAGGAATGAAATATTCATTAAATTTGAAAAAAGTGCAATTTTTAATTGTTGCGATTGGTCAACTGTTTTAACTTTGGTATATGCAAAACTAATATTAATCACAAAAAAGTTCTAACTGAACACATTTCGACTTTTTAGCTGTAAATTTCATATGAAGGAAATAAAAATATGAATATTATTTTGTGTGTCAATGTTCTGAAACCCAAAATATCGAAGGCGCGCACGTTTTCAATAAGTACAATCATCAACTTCACCATAAATAACGAATAGCACTTAGATTTTAAGTAGATATAGTGAGTTTAAAGAATATTGAATTCTATAAATTAGCTCTCATTATCGGATGCCAATTTTTGGTCGTAAATGTTGAATTAAACATCAACAAATTGTAACTTGACACAAACTTTTATTTTCTGTTTCATTGTGACTGAAGTGCGCGCTGAATCAAATCAAATATTCTTTACTGAGAAGTTGCTTGGCAACCCTTGGTAAGTCGCACAAGCTCCGCCTCTTGCGCTTTTCAGGTTGAATCGCAGTTATAATGCACGTTGCAAAGTCTTCAACATGTTCAATGAATCTGTGTCATATAAGTTACTGTCATTGAAGTGTAATAACGTGTGCTACTTGGGATATCTCCGGAGTCGGAAATCGGATCGGGTAGTTTGTGAAAATCGGTTCAGCCATCTCCGAGAAAAGAGAGTGCATATTTTTGTTATTCACACACACACACACACACACACACACACACACACACACACACACACACACACACACACACACACACACACACACACACACACACACACACACACACACACACACACACACACACACACACACACACACACACACACACACACACACACACACATACACATTCACACACGTGCGCGCGAACACACACACACACACTATGGGTCTCCGAGGCTCCGTTCAAAATCCGGTTTTTTCAGCTATTCTAATACCTTTCTATAGAGAAAGGCAAAAATGTTATTCAATAACATTAAGTAGGAAAAATGAGACTCTATCTATAGACATACATCTAGGAAACCAACAAGCAGAAAAATGTAGACTTTAACGAGATTCGGACGTAGTCTTGGACTTCAAGCTCACTTTTGTGGAACACTACAATACTATAATGAATAAAGCAAATAGTATGCTGGAGTTTATTAAATGCTTCAGTAATAATGTTAAGCACCCATATAATTAAATTATTAAATAGTACATATGTCAGGCCTATTTTGGAATATTGCCGCCTTGTATGGAATCCCTATAATATTATTCACGAGGAACGCATTGAATCGGAAACAATTTCTTTCATATGCACTTCGTAAATTGAACTGGACAGCATTTCCTCTGCCATCATATGAAGCACGCTGCATGCTTATCAATATTCAAACACTTAAAGAACGTCGTAATCTTTCAATCGAGCATTTTGTTAATGACATTATTTCTTAACGCGTACAATCATCTTCCCTACTATCGCAATTAAATTTTTTTATACCTGGACGTCAATTACGAACAAGAAAATTATTTTAAAAAAACACAATAGAACAAATTATACCAAAAATTGTCCAGTCAATCGAATAATGTGTCGCTATAATCATTTTTGTAATCATCGTGATCTGACTATATCAAAAAATCAAATCAAACCCCAACTTTGTCGTAAAAATAATGCGTAGTATAAAGTAAACATTGTAAATTTTTATATGTAGTCTACAATAAATAAATGATAGATAAATGATAGATCTTTTTCCGAAAATTTACCACGACTTCAAAGCCAAATAGTGGTGAGATGACTAAACGATGAAATACGTTCACTCTTGCACCTTTTCTTGAACCTTGAAAACCTCTAACCGCGTGAAATAAGTTTTTATTACCCGGTTTTACCCGTAGCTCACGGTTTAGTGACTAAGTACAGCAGATTATAGCCTTTCTTGTAGGTCAATGTGCGAATTCATGAAAATCCGATTCTCTGACCCGCGGTGCTTTTCGGACAACGTCAAACGTAAACAGTGGTGGTTTAATTTATTGTGGTCCAGTACTGAAATGAAGCTATCATATAAGTACTAACCGAACCATGAATTGCGTGTCGGACATAAAATTTGTAAATGTAAATCTATTTTGGGCATACGATATCTATTGCAATGAATTTAATTTGCGGTTTACAAGTGTCCTCCGGCTATTTGTTGCTTCAACAAATTTTCACAAACAATCCGTTCTATTAACCGACGATCGAGACTCCGAAACACGCATGGAAACATTCCGCCGTTTGGGAGGAAGACCACCGTGGCAAACCTAAAACCAACAACCGCAACAGCACTCGGTACCACCCCGCCCCGTTGCCGTTTTGCGCTAGTACAGGCACAACTGTGGTTCTCTTGCGCGGTGCATCGGCTTACTTTTTTTCAGTCACAAACGCGATTTGATAGCAAACGGACGCGCTTAGCAAAGATTCGGCCGACGGACGAGTGTGCGCCGTTACAACAAGTTTGTGAACAAATCCAGTCGCGCTGGATTTTACTATCGGGCGTAAATTTGGATCAAGTAGTCTTGACCTGCACCCAAATATAATAGACCACCCCGTTTACATACGGATCTTTCGCCTAAAACCGTCACCATTGTGCGTGGGAAGAAGTGTAGTGAAGTTCTGTGCGACTTACTCCTCCGATACGTTTTCAGTAGTGTCAGTCGGTAGCGGTTGTGTAACACGGAGAAATTCTATCAACTATCGAAACGAAAGTAGGTGAACTACTCTGAAAAGTGACTGCAATTGATCACCGGGTACCCGTGCTCTACCCACGTAAGAATTTTCAATCAGCACAGACCCAAACAAAAACAGTGCTTTAAAACCAGTGTTACGACTCCTGCCTGTTTGTAGCGGCTGGTAGCACGACGAGACACATTGTAAGTGGACGTCAGATATTTAGAAGGAGAAAAAGGAAAAGTGGTATCTAACCGGCTCCTAGGAACCGAAGTAGTTACAGTGTTTGCAATGTGCTGACTGGCTAATAATACAGAAGCCTACGGATTGTGGATTGCGGCAGCCTTGCCACCGCTGCCGCCCCCAACTCGGCTGGTAGCTTTTGGACGCTTTGCCGAATATGGCATCCGTGTATCACAGCGCGATTGCTCACACCGACCGGCGAATTCGATCACGGATGCAGTGCTGATACCTCGTAGTGCAACCGATATGTTTCGTGGAATCCATTGGGGGAGGTGGAAGGGGCACATTTTTTTTGTTTGTATTAGTCTCGCGCATGAACTTATGCAACTGAATTCTGTTAGATTTAATTTTGGTTTGCAGCGGTCCATTCCACTCGAAGTAATTCTGCCTTTCACAGGTGAAAGGCTTTGCATAAGATGCTCATCTTTTTCGATCATTAGCGGTGACATCCAATTCAGGGATTAATTGCTTTTTTTTTGTAAAAGCGTAGACCATTGGAAACAAGTTACTCGCAGGTGGTTTATTAGTGGAAACTAAATGATTTTTTGTAACACTTTCATATTGCTTGGTGGGTAACACATTTCAAACAACTAAATTAAATAATCAAACGAGTCGACGCTTCATTTTATATATTCGTATTAGTTTGTTGGATTGGTTCTAACATAATGAAATCCTACAAAATTACATCAGTCATAAAATAACAGATCGTACTGTACATTCAATACACTGAGGTATTTTTTATGCAGTTTTTTATTCGCTTTTTTACGTGGCTTTTTTCATGCGGATTTCTGATGTTACACCGTTTTTTACATATTAAACCAGATCTCGTTTCAAGAATTTCCAATACATTTTGCACTAAAAAAATCCATTTCGGATATCTCAAAATTCTTCTGAATCCTAAAGTCGATCCTTTCGATTTTGGCCTTTCTCATATAGAAAAGCTAGACAATCTCTTTTCTCGGAGATGACTGAACCGATTTTCACAAGATTATTAAATGAAAGGTCTCATGGTCCCATAGCCTGCTATTGAATTTCATTTGGATTCAACTTCCGGTTCCGGAGTTACATGGTAATATGTGAAAATTGGAGAAAAAATGTGCACTCAATTTTCACGAAATTGCTTAACCAATTTTCACAAACTAAGATTCAAATGAAAGGTCTTATAGTTTCCATAAAAATTCTAGAACATTTTATCCGGATCCGACTCTCAGTTCCATAACTATAGCTCGATGAGTGGAAAATTACTAAATTCGTGAGTATTTTTTTAAGAACGATAGTCAAAAACAAGTACAAATCCCATAAAACTGTCTGATAATTTTTTTTAGTTTGAAGAACTTATTGGTTTGGAGGCACAAAAACCTAATTCGGCACAACTGGTCTGCCCCTTTTCCTGTTCCGGAAGAACCGAAATTAGTGAAGAAAAGTTCCAAAACTAGAACTCACTTCGATTTCTCAGTGATGCTTGAACCGATTTTCTCTAATCTTGATTCGAATAAAAGCTCATATTGATCCGACTTCCGGTTTCGCAGTTACAGAGGGGTCTCGTATAACGCAGTACACCGGGGGCGTGAAAAGCGAATCCGCGATAAACGGGACCCAGAGCTAATGGGATTTCGACTGATTGGGGCTGTGCGCTTCAGCCGACAGACAGAGCTATACAATCTTCGGCAAACTTGTTGTAGATACTTAGACCAACAATTGAGTGTAGTTTGACCGACAATTAGTTGAGAACTTTTCCACCAGGGGCTCTTTAAAAGAGCATGAAATAATCCAGATGTTCACAATAGAATAACAGTTTTAACATGAATTATCGCGAATATTTTATTTTCATTCGTGTCGGTGTTTCCGGAAAGAATGTTCCGAAGGTCAAAACAGATCAAATGGTGTAAACAGTAATTGAAATTTCTCGCATGGCCGACTCTAGTGTACAATTCAGCGTTCGAAAATCCTGCTCAAAATCATCTCGACTTATCAAGATGGTTTCTTCGAGAAGGTGTTTTAAGGTTCCAATACCTATTGAATGATTGATGAAACAGTTCTTATTGTATCTACAATGTGATCTTCTGTAACTGAATACCATACTTGTGAGTATCTTATCGATCAGTTTTTGAATAAGTTGATGAAGGAGAGACAGATTTCAAACTGTTTTTCTAGAAGGCGTTAGTAAGTTACTAAAATATTAAGATGAATAAGCTTTCGACATCTGAAATCTAAGGAACTGGATAGAGTGAAAACTCGAATTTCATCCTTAATGTTTTGATTATTTATACAATTATATATAATGTTAAGTACATAAAATGTGACATATATTGCTCATATAGTTTCATTTTATTTTATTTTTTGAATTAAACCTTTTTTATTGAACAGAAAAAAAGCCCAATGGAGGGAAAATTTTATAATCACACTCTTCGTCAGGCAGTAAATCTCTAAATTCAGTTTTTGTAACAAGTGTGGATAACCAATTCGAGATTGTAACAAAAGCTGATACGTAAACGACCAAAGACATATTTCGGTGAACCGATAGCTGGAAAGTTTGTAGGGATCACTGCAAGGGAAACTACGAAAAGTAAACCGAAGAAGTTTATTCTGAATGACTTCTACGCGGTGGATGTCGAGTTTACAGTAAAGAGCCAAAAAGGCAGTACCATTTTCAAGAATCGCAAAACAGTTCACAATATAGTGCCTTTAGGCAATACATGTCTTTAAAGGTCTTTGTAATACTGAATGTAAACCCTAGTACTTCGAAAATTATGTATTTGATCTTACCCTCAAAATTAAGTTTCGTTTACAACAGGACTCTCAAATCCTCTACTATATTTATGATATTTCTTGAAAACCCTTACAATATGCGTATTTTTGGAACGGGTTTGATGAGTAGACGACGGTGTTTGAGGTTGTTCCGAAATCCAAAATGTCGGCTACGAAACGGTAATAATAATAAAAATAATACAAAAATAATAATAATATTAATAATAATAATAATAATAATAATAATAATAATAATAATAATTATAATAATAATAATAATAATAATAATAATAATAATAATAATAATAATAATAATAATAATAATTTTAATAATAATAATAATAATAATAATAATAATAATAATAATAATAATAATAATAATAATAATAATAATAATAATAATAATAATAATAATGATAATAATAGTAATAGTAATAATAATAATAATCCTAATACATGTTTCTACTGCTGATACATGCTGTTTAGCTTGACTTACATTTGCAGAAGCAGAAATGTCCATCTCCTCTGTGTGACGAAGAGCAAGTATAATTTCTCCCCTCTCACTGACAACATCAACGAGAGCTCATCTCTTTCACACATATACACCACTGTTATGTAAAGTGTGCACGCATCATGAGAGCGAGTGATTATTTTTTTTTAACTCTAGCTCTGGATCACACCAAATTGCTAGAGCACAGCTCTGAAGTTCTATGAGGTGGATGAAGATATTTTCTCCGAAGTGTGCACGCCGGTGAGGACTCTGGTGTACGGTTCGCATATGAGAAGTACGGGGCACGCATATTCAACTAAAGCGCAATTTAGTTTTTCCTTGCTGCGAAAAAGATTGTCATAGCTAGGCCATCGTTACCTTCTATAAATTTCAAAATTAAATCACAGAAGTGTTCGCTTACTAGCACGCACCAGTGGTCACTTGGGTGTATTTTGGCGAGAGCGCGTGAGAGCGATTCATGCGAAGAGAATGTGTTTCACTCGCGCCAGCTGCTTTAACCACAATCACACACTAAAATTCTGTCTATTCGACACTGCACTCAAAAATCACACAAAAAGGAAAGTGCACTTTCCTTTTTGTGTGATGTTCGCTTCTTGCATCCCCTGTGTATACGAGAATCTTATACCAGCTTGTATCACTCTGGTGAAATGCCAAGAAGTAACAGAAACGCAGGTTCGCTTCGTTCGAGCATGATATAGTAAGTCTAGGTTTAACTAGGTCAAAACTGTATCAATTTGTAGGTCATATTTGTTGCTGGCAAACGAACCAAGTTCGGCTATTCCGGTCATCTGAATCCGGTTTCGAAAGGATTGGAAATCGTAATCAAAAACTGCAAAAACGATCTCATTCACTTTTCTTCAAGATGGCCAAATCGATTTCAACAAACTTATAGGTTCACAGGAAAAAACTTACAGAATTCCTCAATTTGTTGTGGATACTAGTACCGGTTCCGGACCTACATGGTAAACAGAATTCGTAGAGTTGTTAGATTAAGTCAGAACAGAATTTCCTATTTCTATTCCATTAACAGTTATTTTAGCGAATTCTACAGAAATATTTATGAGGTTATAAGTAATATGAGAAAAGCATCATTACACCACTAGGTGAATTAAAATAGGTTCTTTAATTTTTCGAAGTTTTCCTATACGGATGACCGAAGCTACGCAGTCCCAATATCGATAAATTTTTCAAAGAAACTGTTTTTGGAATTTCACCAAATCTTGTCGTTTCGTGCAAATGGAATAACAAAAATTTTATCTGAGCCTAAAGCCGATCATTTTCAACAAAAATTTCTTCAAGGTTACACCAGATCTGGAAGCTTCATGCATTGTTAAGACTATTGGCAGCAAAACAAAATCTTTATTTTTATTTAAAAAGGAATCCGTGTTCTAGCATGATCTAGCCTACTTTTGCTCGATATCCTTGTTTTCCAATGGGAAAATTTACAATCACAAATACTGAAACAACAACGAAATACAATAGAAACACAAATTTAAAATTTAATAGAGTTACTAAGTGCATAGCTATGGATTGTTTAGTGATGTCGGCTTGAATATACTCATTTACTACACACAGTCAGTTCGCTTTCACATCTCATCCAAGTCAGTCGATAAAACAAAACCGCATACGTTCGGGACGAAAGAAACCAACACCAACCCCAAGCAACCCCAGTACATCTGTGACAGCCACCAACAACAGTGAAGTATCCCCTTCTACGAAACCATCCAACGTAACCCCTATAGAACAAAGTACACAAGCTACAGTTAACAGCTTACCATCCAACCAACCAGCAACTGCAAACAATGTACAACAAGGCGCATCTACAACAACTAGCAACGAAATCAACAGCAATACCACGGCAATGGATGACGAGACGAATAACGAACAAACTGCCCCTCAATCCTCGCAGGAGGGAAATGGAAGCTCCTCTCCCCCTAGAAAAAGGGTGACAACGAGATCCAATGCAAAAAAAAAATTAGCTAGAAACTCAGCTCATTCGGCCACGTAAAGCTTGTATGCAAATAGGCCTGAATAAAAATATCTTTTATAAAAAAAATTTACTACAGATTTTCCAAATGCAATTTGGCCTTCGAGTTCGGATCAGTTTCACTCATTCATATGTTGACCATCGAATTCAATAAGCTCCTATAAACCAATCTTCACGCGCTTACCAATCATTTCCATATACCCATCACTTTCATATCAGCAACATATTCGGCTTCGCGTGACTGCAGCTTCAAGTGGTTTAAAATTTTATAACCCGCAATTTCGATTACGCTCACGTGCCACTTTGTACCCACCCAAATCAATTGACGCGACCTTCAAGACTATCTTCAATCGAGCAGCGGTGCTCTAATCGACCGTGGTTTGTTTTCAACCTGCAACCGTCGGTAAATGGCCGCCACACCGCTCTGTTTTTTTTTTGTATTTCTACTTTCCTCTGCAACTGTGGCACCGTACGAACACCTAGTGCAAAATAGTTTTCCGTCCCCATTAAACCTGCCCAGCGATGCTAAGGTAGTGCCGGTAGGACAATTACTTCATAAATAGGTACCGAGGTGGCGCGCGACGCTGGCGCAATAAAATCAATCATAATTCGTAACGAAAAGTTTACAGCAAGTTCTACCAATTGTTTTGAGTATAATTGTACCGCTAGGTTGACTGTTTGGGGTTGGCTCTGATTTTGGGGCTGACCACTATTTGGATCGAAAGTGTACACAAGTGCACAGCAATTGAGTGCCCATCGATCATCGTGAATTATCGTTTCATCAGCTGAGTACAACTGGTACCAAATGAAGCTTGAAATGAGCAGGACTGTTTCGCCTCGGTTGAACGTTTTCATATTGTATTTGGTACATGTTACTAAGGGAAGCAAAAATTTGATTGAATGCATGTTTCGGCATTAAAAATGCCTCACTATTCACTAAACGGGGCCGGGTGTCAATTAAAAGTTTCAAAAATAGCACCGTAACTATTTTCTGTAATAATTTTGAACGAAAATAACTCAGTCATTTGTTGATGGATTGATATACTTTAACAATTAATCTATTCGGAAACATTTAACTTTACCATGTGTGCAACGTCGTTTCAGTATTTCAATAGCATACTATTGAATAATTGGTTAGAATCGACTAATGTTTTCAGTAGCCAATCACAGAAGGGCAAATGGTGTCAATCTATTGATTTTTAGTGCACGGCCGATGGTTTCGATCGTGGTCTTCTGCATCGCATGAAAGTTCGCACAAAAGAAAATTTATGAATATATGCCATCTTACAATTTGAACTTCATTTCGCAACCAGCTTCCAACGAAATAGGTGCTTGTCGCTCGCTGGATGCTTGCTTTTTGTTTCCATCTGCTGCACACCGTGTATATTAAGAGCTGAGGCCAGTAGGTCGCGTAAAACCACTTGGCTCGCTGTGCGTATTACATTTCTCTCCATGCTCTCTCGCAAATGTGCAAAATGAAAGTTTTGATATTTTCGGTTACAAGTTTGACTACATCACATAAAATCCAAGAAAGCTGCCGCTTGTTTGGCAGATTTTTGAGTTGATTTTATTTCTCTCTCATGTTTCGTTACGTTAC
Source organism: Malaya genurostris (assembly GCF_030247185.1). Classification (NCBI taxonomy): domain Eukaryota; kingdom Metazoa; phylum Arthropoda; class Insecta; order Diptera; family Culicidae; genus Malaya; species Malaya genurostris. The sequence goes on from NC_080572.1 coordinate 76,856,693, forward strand.
CAGGGAACTAAAATGGCGTCGACATAGAAATCGACTTACCTTTACAAAAATAACTTACACTTCATTTTCATCGCGACAACATATATGTTTTTATGCACTAATCGCATCTAATTTAAATTATCTAGACATTGTCAGGATAGATTTTCGATCCATGCTTTTGAAGGCGAGATATTCAATGAAAAAGTTAAAAGTTGCCGTTTTCAGCTATGCAATTCTTTCTTCAGAAAAAAGACTTTCCCGACCGCTAAAGTCAAACAATCATTCTAAAATTTTCATAGAATAATCTAAACTAATTTTCTAAAAGATTGTCAGTTGGGTTTTTTGATATTCGTCACCGTTTCTGAGATCAGATTTGAAGCTTGAAAATAGCCCTTTAAAACGCCATAAAACACACTGGCCTCAGCCCTTAAATATATTGATTCTATGGGATCTAGCAGGCCAAATCAGAACTTTCGGCAAATTTTATGCGCTTGTATCTCGGTAATTTGTTGATAGATTTATATGCGGTAATTTGTTGATATCTATATGCCAAATATGTGTTCGTTTATGTAAATGTTCACTGCATTAGATTCACCGGTGAGCGATTGGGTTGCTAGGGAAATCTCTACGAACGGAATAAATATTTCTTGAATGCGATTTTTTTTTGTTTCAATTATAGAGGCTTTAACATTAATGTCATTCGCCTCTTCGGGCCAGAAAAACTTTCTGACCCTATGTGCGGGGTTGGGAATCGAACCCAGGCGGGCGGCGTGAAAGGCATCGACTTACCCATCACGTTATACCCGTCCCCATTTGAATGCGATTGATATTGATATGATATACGTTAGTATTTCACAATTATGTGCCTATTTTACAAATTCGAACTATTGATGAGTGAATTTCATTTTAAATGTCATTATCAGTCGTGTCTCGTACACAACCCTGTATTTCATTAGAAAATAGAAAAAATATAAATCTGAAACTACAAGAAAAGTGTTTGCGATATACCTGGTCGAGAATATGCTTTTCTGGAAATTGCTTCAATAGAATTTGAAAAGAGATGTTTTTCGTATCATTTTCTTTACAACGCCAGAGCAGTATACGTGGAAACTTTTCAAAATTGAGATCCGTAAAAAACTAATACTAAAGTGAACATACATACATTTATTTGCACTACATTACATTTAGTATAACACATAATCAACAATAGTACGCCACAATACTAGGTTCAAGGATGGCTTTTATCGTATCAAAGAACGCTTACTGGCAACTCTTCACACGTTTGAATCAGTGCCATTAAAGAGAGACGGATATCATCGCAACAACAAAAACCCGGCATGGCTCATTCAACATAGAATCGACACCAGTGCGAGAGCGAATTTCTCTTGATGACATTTCTGAGAATCAAAGGTTAGCACGCTGTTGTGGGGATCCTCTCTGAAGCAACAAACGGTCGCTTATTCTCAATTCGCGATCCGATTCTATACAGGCAGTTGGTAATTGCGATAGAATCATTTTACTATTGCCGCTTATTCTAACTATGTACATATAACCTTTGTATAAGTTGTGTCTATGAAAATGTCTGTGAATGCTCCACACAAGAGTTTTGAAATATTGCAACCTAGTATGGGAATCATCAAGTTGAATCATCGATTCGATTTTCTGCGATAATTGTCAACTTGCGATTCTCTCTTGGGAAATTCCACACAGTAACGATCATTATCAGACTGTAATTTTTTTTAAAGGCGTGAAATACTCAGAGTATGAAGTGGAGCGAAGAAATGTAGCAAAATTCTCTCACGGTTCATGCACTGAGATACTCGAGTTCTTGTAGCATCTTCTACCGGAATGAAAATGTTGTATACAATATAGATATCAATATAGCAGTTTCTGTCAAATTTTCGGCAATCAACAACACTGACTAGGTTTGTGGCTGCCGCTCTCCATTCTCGATCACGCCCAATACTCGCCAGATCACGTTCTACCTGATTCACCCATCTTGCCTGCTGCACTCCCCACCTTTTGGTTCCAAGCGGATTTGTGGCAAACACCAGTTTAGTAGGGTTGTTGTTCGGAATTCTTGCAACATGCCCTGCCCACCATATTCTTCCGGCTTTGGCCTCCTTCTGGATACTTGGTTCGCCGTAGAGTCCAGCGAGCTCGTGGTTCATTCTTCGCCGCCACACGCCGTTCTTTTGCACACCGCCGAAGATCGTCCTTAGCACGCGTCGCTCGGAATCTCCAAGTGCTTGCAGGTCCTCCTCGAGCATGATCCATGCTTCGTGTCCGTAGAGGATCACCGGTCTTATAAGCGTTTTGTACATGGTACATTTCGTACGTAAGTGAATCTTTTTTGACCGAAAATTCTTTTTTGGAGCCCGTAGTAGGCACGACTTCCACTGAGGATGCGTCTTCGTATTTTTCTTCATATTATTGTCAGCCGTTAGTAAGGATCCGAGGTAAACAAATTCTTCCACTACCTCGAAGGTATCCCCGTCTATCATGACATTACTTTCTAGACGAATTCTGTCGTGCTCGGTTCCGCCTACTGTTTTCGACGCATTCACCACCAGTTCAACGTTCGCTGCTTCGCGTTTCAGGCGAGTGTACGACTCTGCCACCGTTCCAAAATGTCTCGCGATAATGTCCATGTCATCCGCAAAGCACACAAATTGGCTGGATTTCGTGAAAATCGTACCCCGGCTGTTAAGCCCGGCTCGTCTCATCACTCTTTCCAAGGCGATGTTGAATAGTAGGCATGAGAGTCCGTCACCTTGTCGCAGTCCCCGGCGAGATCCGAATGAACTGGATAGTTCACCGAAGACCCGTACGTAGTTTTGCACACCGTCCATCGTCGCTTGAATCATGCTAGTCAGCTTCCCAGGAAAGCTGGTCTCGTCCACAATTTTCCATAGCTCTATGCGGTCGATACCAACGTATGCCGCCTTGAAGTCGATGAACGGGTGATGCGTTGGGACCTGGTATTCACGGTATTTTTGGAGAATTTTCTGCACGGTGAATATCTGGTCCGTTGTCGATCGGCCATCGATGAAGCCGACTTAATAACATCCCACGAACTCATTCGTTTTAGGTGATAGACGACGGAAGATGATCTGGGATAGCACTTTGTAGGCGGCATTCAGAATTGTGATCGCTCGGAAGTTCTTGCATTCCAAATGGTAGCCTTTCTTGTGAATGGGGCAAATTACCCCACTCTTCTACTCCTCCGGTAGCTGTTCAGTTTCCCAGATCCTGACTATTAAGCGGCGCAAACACGTGGCCAACTTTTCCGGGTCCATCTTGATGAGTTCAGCTGCGATGCCATCCTTACCAGCTGCTTCGTTCCGTCGACTCCGTTCCACGTACCCAACGGTGCACTCGGCTGCGTTGTTTATGGCTGCTTTTACTGTACTAGTAGTCATCTAGGGGAGCTACATCGAGCTCGCCCTCGTCTGGCAACGCTGCCTCGAGATTCTGCGCGTATGCTGAGGCGACATCCGGTGGCTTCAATCGCTCTACGGTACCGGTGCATTGTTGATGACTGGGAGTTTTGGACGCAGTTTCACCATCACCAGATAGTGGTCAGAGTCGACGTTTGCGCCACGATAGGTCCTGACGTCGATAACGTCGGAGAAGTGCCTTCCATCAATCAGAACGTGGTCGATTTGCGATTCCGTCTGCTGTGGTGATCTTCAGGTGTAACGATAAGGGAGGCTATGTTGGAAGAAGGTGCTACGAATGGCCATGTTCTTGGAGGAGCAAAATCGATGAGTCGCCGGCCATTTTTGTTTGTCAGCTGGTGAGCGCAGAACTTTCCAATCGTCGTTCTGAACTCCTCCTTCTGGCCTACTTTAGCGTTTAGATTTCTTATGATGATCTTGACGTCGTGGCTTGGGCAACAGTCGTACTCGCGTTCGAGTTGCGCGTAGAATGCATTTTTGTCATCATCAGTGCTTCCGGAGTGAGGGCTGTGCACGTTGATTATGCTAAAGTTAAAGAAACGACCCCTGATCCTCAACCAGCACATTCTTTCGTCGAACGGCCACTAACCGATCACGCGCCTCTGCATATCATGCTATGATCACCTCTAAACGTTCGCAACATAGATCCTGTCCAACACACCTCCTGCAACGCTACAATGCCGAACCTGCGGTCCTTCAGTAGATCGGTGAGTATGCGGGTGCTCGCGATGAAATTGAGAGATCGACAGCCTAACTTGGGGAACAGACGCTGTTGTGAGCCGTTCCTAACCTAGAGAACAGACGCTCAGGCTTGCAGAAGCAATCCCCCCCCCCCTACCTTCCCTGTCAGCCTATGACCAAAGTTCCCACCGGGGATGTTTACCCGATCTTCCCTAAGGTTGCTCGCAGCCAGGCCTGTTCCGTGGGGAGGTTCGGATAGAAGTTACTGGGAAGAGGCTGATGACCCCAATGGGGTCTGTGTTACGCGTTACCCAGCCTTTACCAACCCAATACTAAAGTTTCATAAAATAAGGAAACCTCAATAATCAAATATATCGTTGGGGTCGGGTATAGCGTGATGGGTAAGTCGATGCCTTTCACACAACCCGACTGAGTTCGATTCCCAACCCCGCACAAAGTGTCAGAAAGTTTTTCTGGCAAAAAAAGACGTATGATGAATATCGTTCGGTCTTAACATAAAATGATACTTGTGAAGCGGTTTTACCTTTTTTATAAATATATAAAATAGGTATAGAATTCGCTCAAACTTTAGACAAATTTTCCGAGGCCGAATGTCATATACCAATCGATTCAGCTCGACGAACTGATCAAATGTCCGTGTGTGTAATGTCAACTAAGAGGTCGAGATCTCAGAGATGGACCGATTTTGATCAAACTAGTCGCAAATGAAAGGTCTCCCCGTCACCCTGAACGCTATTGAATGGTTTTGAGATCGGATGTTTACTTTTTGAATTATACGAAGTTTTATGTCAAAATTTTCAGTTTTTTTACAGTATCTGTCACAATTGACCTTGAAAACGGAATACTTAGATTCAGCACGGTAACACCTATCCAACAAGCGATAGATTGTTAAAATCCGTCTATTTTTAACGAAAATATCGGATTTTTTGTGCGTGACTTTTTGCCCTATTCCAGCAGTAGAAGTTTTGAGCGCTGCCTGGCAAAGAAATGCTTGGGAGCAACATAAAACACGATTTTTTATACTGTTGCATACATTTGTTTCTAAGTACCCAAAAGACTGTGTACAGCATTATATTTGGCCTCGGACCGATTTAAGTACGGTTCGTTTTTGGCAACATAATTGTTCGAATATGCCATATGTAACCAGATGATGGCAGAATTTTCGATTATTTTACGTTTCGCATTCAGCTCATCAGTGCATTAGCAGATTATGTTGACTGCTAATGCCACCTCGCGGATCAACATAATCCGCTAAGCAGACGTAAAGTCATTGCTATTTACAATGCACTTATTTACACCGAAGTGCTATGTCTATCCTGACGTCCCAGGCGAAAACGAATTTACGGCTTTATGGCCGCAAACATATTTTAGTCATTTTGGTTTTGGTACCTCGTGGGTACTGGGAACCATCGGACTATTCATTTGAATGTTAATTGATGAAAATCGTTCAAACTATTTTAGAAAAAAATGGGTGACTTTATTTGACTTATGCTCTCATGTTGGTTTGTGAGCACACACATGCATTGTTAAATTCGACGAGCTGAGTCGATGAGTATTTGACACCATTTGGAAGAATTTATGCTGCTCAGATGATATTTTCTCACTTTCTTACTTTCTTACTTTCTTACTTTCTTACTTTCTTACTTTCTTACTTTCTTACTTTCTTACTTTCTTACTTTCTTACTTTCTTACTTTCTTACTTTCTTACTTTCTTACTTTCTTACTTTCTTACTTTCTTACTTTCTTACTTTCTTACTTTCTTACTTTCTTACTTTCTTACTTTCTTACTTTCTTACTTTCTTACTTTCTTACTTTCTTACTTTCTTACTTTCTTACTTTCTTACTTTCTTACTTTCTTACTTTCTTACTTTCTTACTTTCTTACTTTCTTACTTTCTTACTTTCTTACTTTCTTACTTTCTTACTTTCTTACTTTCTTACTTTCTTACTTTCTTACTTTCTTACTTTCTTACTTTCTTACTTTCTTACTTTCTTACTTTCTTACTTTCTTACTTTCTTACTTTCTTACTTTCTTACTTTCTTACTTTCTTACTTTCTTACTTTCTTACTTTCTTACTTTCTTACTTTCTTACTTTCTTACTTTCTTACTTTCTTACTTTCTTACTTTCTTACTTTCTTACTTTCTTACTTTCTTACTTTCTTACTTTCTTACTTTCTTACTTTCTTACTTTCTTACTTTCTTACTTTCTTACTTTCTTACTTTCTTACTTTCTTACTTTCTTACTTTCTTACTTTCTTACTTTCTTACTTTCTTACTTTCTTACTTTCTTACTTTCTTACTTTCTTACTTTCTTACTTTCTTACTTTCTTACTTTCTTACTTTCTTACTTTCTTACTTTCTTACTTTCTTACTTTCTTACTTTCTTACTTTCTTACTTTCTTACTTTCTTACTTTCTTACTTTCTTACTTTCTTACTTTCTTACTTTCTTACTTTCTTACTTTCTTACTTTCTTACTTTCTTACTTTCTTACTTTCTTACTTTCTTACTTTCTTACTTTCTTACTTTCTTACTTTCTTACTTTCTTACTTTCTTACTTTCTTACTTTCTTACTTTCTTACTTTCTTACTTTCGTACTGTCTTACTTTCTTACTCTCTTACTTTATTACTTTCTTATTTTCATACTTTCATACTTTCATACTTTCATACTTTCATACTTTCATACTTTCATACTTTCATACTTTCATACTTTCATACTTTCATACTTTCAAACTTTCATACTTTCATACTTTCATACTTTCATACTTTCATACTTTCATACTTTCATACTTTCATACTTTCATACTTCCATACTTTCATACTTTCATACTTTCATACTTTCATACTTTCATACTTTCATACTTTCATACTTTCATACTTTCATACTTTCATACTTTCATACTTTCATACTTTCATACTTTCATACTTTCATACTTTCATACTTTCATACTTTCATACTTTCATACTTTCATACTTTCATACTTTCATACTTTCATACTTTCATACTTTCATACTTTCATACTTTCATACTTTCATACTTTCATACTTTCATACTTTCATACTTTCATACTTTCATACTTTCATACTTTCATACTTTCATACTTTCATACTTTCATACTTTCATACTTTCATACTTTCATACTTTCATACTTTCATACTTTCATACTTTCATACTTTCATACTTTCATACTTTCATACTTTCATACTTTCATACTTTCATACTTTCATACTTTCATACTTTCATACTTTCATACTTTCATACTTTCATACTTTCATACTTTCATACTTTCATACTTTCATACTTTCATACTTTCATACTTTCATACTTTCATACTTTCATACTTTCATACTTTCATACTTTCATACTTTCATACTTTCATACTTTCATACTTTCATACTTTCATACTTTCATACTTTCATACTTTCATACTTTCATACTTTCATACTTTCATACTTTCATACTTTCATACTTTTATACTTTCATACTTTCATACTTTCATACTTTCATACTTTCATACTTTCATACCTTCATACTTTCATACTTTCTTACTTTCATACTTTCTTACTTTCTTACTTTCATACTTTCTTACTTTCATACTTTCTTACTTTCATACTTTCTTACTTTCATACTTTCTTACTTTCATACTTTCTTACTTTGTTGTGAAGTAAATTATATGGTTTCTGGGGCATTATACCTACGGCAAGTGAAAAAACTGAGAATGTGATCGTGTTAAAAAATGTGTTTGTATCAATCAATTCTTATCACTTCTGCCGAAATCATTGAACATTATGTTCCTCAGACGTATTGCAAAGAAATACATACATTCTCGAAGAAAGTATATCAGTGCATTTAGAAATTTTCCCTTGAAATGACGAAATAGAAGAAAAGCAGATAAAGAAGATATTTTTTACATTAGAATTCAATTGCATAATCAAATAATTGCAACTGGAAATCAACATTTTTGCGTTTTGGCCAGTAGAGTAGCATCGTATCAGGGATTATGTCACCTGTAGAATTCATTTTTTTGGGTGTGTGCCATTGCCATTCTCCGTTGTCGTTGAGCGGAAGTTGAGATGAAAACCTTCAGCTCGTTTGTTTCATTTTTCTAAATAAACGGATATGTTTTCGATGAAGTTTCATCAATCAGTGGAATAGAAAACCGCACTTGCGTTTTTTCAACAATGGCAGTTTTTCTAAAATGGTAGAGCTGCTGACAGAGTGCAAGCGTCACACGAAGCGTCTAGACGTGCATGTGAGCTTGTTACGTTCAATCAAAGCAAACTTGTCACAGTAAAAGTGATGCGAAAACGCTTTGCTTCGCTTCGCAAATTGCGTTCACTCTGACAGCAACCTAATGTCGTTTTCGCTTGAGAAAACGCAAACTGGCCCAGGGTCGTTTCGTCAAATAAACACTATTCATGAAATTGTGTTGGTTTCGCACTTAGCAACGGGGGTTTGAGCAAACCTGATATAAAAACCAGGTGTGGAAACTGACTTGATTTTCAGTTCAACAACGTTAAAACTAGGTTCGAAACTAAAGGGTAATTTTTTAAGAGCTTGAGAACTTTTTTAAACAATAAAACGCATAAAATTTGCAAAATCTCATCGGTTCTTTATTTTAAACGTTAGATTGGTACATGACATTTACTTTTTGAAGATAATTTCATTTAAATGTTGACCGCGGCTGCGTCTTAGGTGGTCCATTCGGAAAATCCGCTTTTTTATCGACAAATTTTGTTCAGCGATGAGGCTCATTTCTGGTTGAATGGCTACGTAAATAAGCAAAATTGCCGCATTTGGAGTGAAGAGCAACCAGAAGCCGTTCAAGAACTGCCCATGCATCCCGAAAAATGCACTGTTTGGTGTGGTTTGTACGCTGGTGGAATCATTGGACCGTATTTTTTCAAAGATGCTGTTGGACGCAACGTTACAGTGAATGGCGATCGCTATCGTTCGATGCTAACAAACTTTTTGTTGCCAAAAATGGAAGAACTGAACTTGGTTGACATGTGGTTTCAACAAGATGGCGCTACATGCCACACAGCTCGCGATTCTATGGCCATTTTGAGGGAAAACTTCGGAGAACAATTCATCTCAAGAAATGGACCGGTAAGTTGGCCACCAAGATCATGCGATTTGACGCCTTTAGACTATTTTTTGTGGGGCTACGTCAAGTCTAAAGTCTACAGAAATAAGCCAGTAACTATTCCAGCTTTGGAAGACAACATTTCCAAAGAAATTCGGGCTATTCCGGCCGAAATGCTCGAAAAAGTTGCCCAAAATTGGACTTTCCGAATGGACCACCTAAGACGCAGCCGCGGTCAACATTTAAATGAAATTATCTTCAAAAAGTAAATGTCATGTACCAATCTAACGTTTAAAATAAAGAACCGATGAGATTTTGCAAATTTTATGCGTTTTATTGTTTAAAAAAGTTCTCAAGCTCTTAAAAAATCACCCTTTAGCTTCAAACAAACGGTTTGACAGCAGTTAGGGTGAAAACTGGGTGAGGTTTGGCTTCAAGCGAACACGACATAAGTAAAAGCTTGAACACTAATAACTGGAGTACGGTAACAGACAAACCGAACTTCCGGATAACTTGGACTCGCAAAGTTGAACAATCGCTTGTACTTTTATTCCCAATTGAGAAGGAGACATCGGACTTCATTAGAAGGAAATCTATGAGATTTTTGCAATGTCCTGGCCACTTTCGAAATAACACAACAATAAAAATCTAAAAATCTAATAAAAACGGTCACCAACCGAGTGATGAAGGGCACCTGATTCATTTGAGCAAGACGAAGATATTGCAACATGCAATAGCATCCATATTCGGTTGGTTCGGTGCGTTAGCAATTTAAAAACCTCTCATCGACATTTTTTTTCCACACAAAGCTTTTTCATTTCACATCTTCGCCGGTTGCAATGGCATCTGCGTAATTCGAGTGACCGCGGCTCGTAGTAAGTGGCAAGCAATGGAAAGCGTAATTGGAACTAAGTGAAAAACACTACATCTGTCTGTAGCGGGTATCCAAAATTTGTTCAACAACATAGCTCATTATCTGCACGAGACATAAAACGTTGGTCTGTTCCAGATAGTTTTTTTTTTGTTGCAAAAATGTAATTAGGGTTTCAGCAATTATTATTCCAGTATTAATTAAGTGATAGGCTGAAGAAAAAAATGAAAGCTATTTAATGAAGGCGCCAACCACAATAATGGGAAACAAATTAAAAAAACACGTTTTCCAATGTTTATCAAAATGAGCTAGTGACAAGTAGTTTTCGACAGAGGAAAGCTTGAAATAGTAGAACAAAATGTGGTTCTATCAGATGTCACTGGACATCCTTCTCATACTGCTTTTGTTGATGTGCCAAGAAAACAAAGTTCATCGCTGGAAAGTGAACGCCCAAATCAGTGCCTTCAGGCCGACCGTTTTCGACAACACAGAATGGCGGCGATTTTTCCATCTATACCGAAATCTTACAATGGTGATGGCCGGTCGGACCGGCTTGAAGACTCGGGGACACTTTCTGCAAAAAGCAGTACCGGAGTATGTTCCTTTTCCGTGTGTCACCACCCTCGGTCGAAGTAGGGAACCGCCTGTTAGTGTGCACAAACTTAGGCCAGGTACGGCGAAAATAATTAACAGCTGTCAAAAAAAAAAATAAACATTTGATCAAATCGGTTGTTATCATTCCAGGAGACATCAATGTGGTCGCCGCAATCGGGGACTCAGTTATCACTGCCAGTGGGGCTTCCGCGACAAGCTTCCTGGAGTTGTATACAGAGAACCGGGGTTTGTCCTGGTGCATCGGTGGCCAGTGGAACTGGCGAAATGCCACCACACTTCCTAATATTTTAAAAGTCTTTAATCCTAAGGTAGTTTCTTGAACCGAAATTCGTCCGGTCCGACTCGAGACTAAACCAATTTCCGAATAATTACAGTTGGTAGGTTATTCGTACCGCGATTCCTATAGTTTCCACTGGGATTCGCAGTTCAACAATGCCGAAATCGGTGCCATCTCGAAAGAGCTTCCGCACATGGCCCGCCAGATGGTGACGCGGATCAAAACGGACCGGCGGGTGGACTTCAAGAGGGACTGGAAGGTACTCACCATCACCATCGGAGGAAATGACATTTGTGCGTACGTGTGCACGATGAAAAATCCCGAATCACTCCCGATGCGGCATCGTCGGAATTTGCTGAATACCCTTCGCTATCTGCGAGATAATCTTCCACGAACCTTCGTCAATCTGGTTTCCGTGCCGGACGTGGAAAACGTGGTGTCACTTCCGGGAAAGCCTACCATCTGTTGGATACTGCATCATGCCGAATGTCCCTGCTGGGTCGGTCCAATTCATAACTCCACGGAAACCTCTCGAGCGAGGTAGGGTCAAAAGGGGTTTTCAAGTGTATTATTTGATAAGCTTGACTAATTCAATTTTTTCGTCTTACTTCATCATTCCCAGATGGGCTCGCATACAAAGACAATACAAAAAAGTAGAAGAAGAAGTACCCCAGTTGGACGAGTTCCGAGGTTTGGATGAATTTGCGGTGGTTCACCAACCTTGGACGAAGCGGCTCTCGGTAAGAAAATAAACCTGCAAATGTAGGATGTTACCCCGGTAGGCTGACTGACGGATAGAATGTTTATTTCTGCTTTGTCATTCCAGCTAACAAACCATAAAGGAGTAGATTACACATTGCTCTCCTATGACTGCTTTCACATGAGTCAGAAAGGACACGCGTAAGTATGATTAAGGAAAACATCAAGTGTACCGTGAACTAAAAGCATTTAGATAAAAATAGATTCTAACAAATGAAGATACACAATTCGAACGAACGAACTTTTAAAATTGCGTAAACATACTGCTACATAGAAAGTAACTAAAAACCAAAATAGTATTGATGGGGTGATAATTATTCGGAAATTTTTATTATATTGAATGAATGAAAAAGGTCCAAAATGGATTTCCGCTTCAACTATTTAAGAAAACATAAAAATTCCATTTTTATCATTTTCCATAAACATTGTTTGATAAACTCGCTTTTTCAGAAGCAATGCAATTCAAGGTTGACGAGTGAGATCTAGAAAGGAACTTTAACGCCGTGGAATCTTTAAGAATTGATTATTTGAAACGAATTTAAAATTAATTTCGTAATATACACCCAAACCTCCGTTCACGTAAACTTTTTTTACGTTACCTTTTTTTACGTAACTCTTTTCCCAAATAACGTAATCTTTTTTTACGTTGAAAATTCCTAATAACGTAAACTTTTTTTACGAACCTACTTCGTAAAAAGAGGATTTTGTATACAATGAAAATCGTTTCCAGCTCATTTATATTCCATGGCAATTACTACAATATGGCTATTTTCGGAACTAGTGGTTTGATGAGTAGATGTCGGAAAACGATGTTTGAGGTGATTAAAATATCCAAGATGGCGACTTCCGGTTTAATGTTATTCCTTGAAAACCTTTATAATATAGGTGTTTTTGGAACTGATCTGATGAATACATGTCAGAAAATGATGTTCGAAGTGATTCAAAAATCCAAGATGGCGACTTCCGGTTTATTGATATTCCTTGAGAACCCATATAATATGGTTATTTTCGGAACGGGTTTGAGGAGTAGATGTCAGAAAACGATGTTTGAGGTGGTTCTGAATTAGAAGATGGCGACTTCCGGTTTATTGATATTCCTTGAAAACCCAATTTTCAATGGTATTTTCGAAACGGGTTTGATGAGTAGATATCAGAAAACGATGTTTGAGGTGGTTCTGAATTCCAAGATGGCGACTTCCGGTTTATTGATATTCCTTGAAAACCCTTATAATAAGAGTATTTTTGGAACGGGTTTGATGAGTACATGCTAGAAAACGATGTTTGAGTTTGTTCTGAATTCCAACATGGCGATTTCCGATTTATTGATATTCCTTGAAAACCCTTACAATAAGGGTGTTTTTGGAACTGATTTGATGAGTACATGTCAGAAAATGATGTTTGAGGTGATTCAAAAATCCAAGATGACGACTTCCGGTCTATTGATATTCCTTGAAAACCCTTACAATGTGGGAATTTTTCTAACGAGTTTGATGAATAGATGTCGGCAAACGATGTTTGAGTTGATTTTGAATTCCAAGATGGCGACTTCCAGTTTATTGATATTCCTTGAAAACCCTTACAATATGGGTATTTTTGGAATGGGTTTCACGAATATCGATGAACCGGAAGTCGCCATCTTGGAAATTGATTTGACCTAGAACATCGTTTTTCTGCAAATACTAATAATTTTTGTTCTATAGTTACACACTATTTTCTACATATCCAAAAATATACATACATAGCGAAAACTTTTTTTACGTTGAAAATTCCAAATAACGTAAACTTTTCTTACGTCATGATTCGATTTACGAAGTCCCGATTATTACGTAAATGGAGACTTGGGTGTATAAATAAGGGGAAAACTAGTTGTTCATGTTAATTCCTTTGCCGTCACCAAAATAAACACAATTATAAATAAAGTTTAACAATAACTTGCTCTGAAAAAAAATTTAATTTTAAAAAATGTAGAAAAATTCCATAAATCAAAGAAAAAATAAACATGGGATAAAGAAAATAAATTAAAAAAATATACATGGTTCTGATCCAGCTCTCACTCGTGCACACACATACGCACTAACACAGACACACATTTACACACAGATATTAATTTTAATATATATTCCCAATTACTACATTTCAGACGAGCAGCGGCCGCTCTTTGGAACAACATGCTAGAACCGCCAGGAAAAAAAAGAATAAGCTGGAATCCTCCGTTTGAAAACTTTCGCTGTCCAACGAGAGAGAATCCCTACATTTACACCAACGATAACAGCTGAAATTTTGTTCGGTTTCGAATCATAAAGTGCATACAGCGTACAGAAATAAAACGAATCAATCACCATTTGTTGGACGGCAAGTGTAACAATTATGCAACGACAGAGCGGTAATACAAAACAGTCTACAATAAAATTACAGTACTAAACCTCAGTGAGACAGTTATTTAGTATTAAATTGGTTTAAACACTCCCCAGCGGAGATTGATGGAACTGCAACTGTTTGACATTCGCAGTGCATGCCTGCGCAAAATTTCACTTTGTTATGTAATGCAAATTCATATTTTTCTTCGAATACTCTGCCTCAACGATCCGAAACGACCCACTGCAAATATGCGACAGCCCTCGAATGAATGTGCGAATGACTGCAATAACCCCTCTTTCCCCTATGACACCCGGGTGAAGCCCGTTGTCGACGCGTAAGTCATCCCTGCGAATGCACATTTTGCCAACCAGGAGACCCTCCTTCGAGTTAAATTACAAGAAAGCCACATCCATATCTTTCGCGCATTCAGCCGGGGTGCATCCAACTCCAACCGGGATCCTTAACTAATTAACTAATTGGTCGTTTTCGCGCCTCGGAGTCATTTCACTGCCCGCCCACTTCATATTTCATGCGGGGCTGCACAGCCAACTAAACAAATCGGTGAGTAATGGGCCATGGAGCTTCTTCCGACTGTGCACCCGCTGAGCCGCCGTTTCTGACCGACTCCCGGGGTGCTGTTTATTTGCTCAACACATTATCCATCGCATCAGTATGATTAACCATAATTCGAAACGCAAACACAAGCCTTTGTCTCTGCTCTCCGTCGGCTGACTGCTGGCTGCGTCGTGCCTAGGCGGAGCTGAAGGCTGAAAGTGTTATCATTATCGAATTGTTATTGCTTTGTATTTCGATTCCACCGGTGGCATCGCAACTCGACAAATTATTGTGATTGAACGAAGAAATGCACACCACTTACGGCGGTACGATGGTTAATCATCGGTTGAAGTGTGATCAATACTGGCAAATATATTCATAACGCGAATGCGAACCAAATGTTATGTATGTAGGTGACTAGGCGATTTCAGGTGCTATTTGAACTTTGCATTGATGACCGCATGTGGTGTGAACTTGGCTTGTATGATGCTAATGACGGCAATGCAATTGAAAACATGATTTTTCCATCAATCTCATGCCCGCATCTGATGGTGTTTGTGTGTGAAAGCCTATTGAGTTCGAAACATTGAATATTGATGATTGATCAACTAGACTTTTTTTTCAACTCTGATTCTCGCTCATGACATTTGACTTAAATATTGATGGTGTTACATTTAGATAAGAGACAAATCCATGGATTGTTTTTATTTAAAAGATTTTTTTTATTCAGGCCCATTTGCGTACAAGCTTTACGTGGCCGATTGAGCCGATTTTTTAAATAAATTTGTTTTTGAGTTGGATCTCGTTGTCACCCTTTTTCTATGGGGAGAGAAGCTTCAATTTCCCTCCTGCGAGGATTGAGGGGCACTTCGTTCGTGGTTCGTTTCGTCATCCATTGCCGCATCGATGGTATTGTTGTTGATTTCCGTCTTCTTTTCGTTGCTAGTTGCTGTAGATGCACTTTGTTGTAAATTGGTTGCAATTGCTTTTTGGTTATCCATCGTTTTGGAGGGTAAGTTGTTAACTGCAGCTGGTGTACTTTGTTCTATAGGGGATGATGATGGATTCATCCATGGGTTGTTGTATTGCATCACAGAGAACAGACATCCAAGTTAGTAGTGAAGTGCGATTTCCTGCAGGTAATTTCGCTGACAGACATGTGATTGCCGTACAACGAAACTCAGTTCCGAAACTCAGTTCTAGAATCCAGATTCGAAATTTTTGGTTCAGAAATCTTCTGAATCTAGTTGTTGAATTTAGTTCCACTTCTAGAATTGTAGAACTAAATTTGGGAATTAAATAGCAGACCTGCATTTTAGAACTGAATTTTGAACCTAAATTCTGAAATGCATTTCAGAACTGCATTCTGGATATACAGGGTGATTTTTTAAGAGCTTGAGAACTTTTTTAAACAATAAAACGCATAAAATTTGCAAAATCTCATCGGTTCTTTATTTTAAACGTTAGATTGGTACATAACATTTACTTTTTGAAGATAATTTCATTTAAATGTTGACCGCGGCTGCGTCTTAGGTGGTCCATTCGGAAAATCCGCTTTTTTATCGACAAATTTTGTTCAGCGATGAGGCTCATTTCTGGTTGAATGGCTACGTAAATAAGCAAAATTGCCGCATTTGGAGTGAAGAGCAACCAGAAGCCGTTCAAGAACTGCCCATGCATCCCGAAAAATGCACTGTTTGGTGTGGTTTGTACGCTGGTGGAATCATTGGACCGTATTTTTTCAAAGATGCTGTTGGACGCAACGTTACAGTGAATGGCGATCGCTATCGTTCGATGCTAACAAACTTTTTGTTGCCAAAAATGGAAGAACTGAACTTGGTTGACATGTGGTTTCAACAAGATGGCGCTACATGCCACACAGCTCGCGATTCTATGGCCATTTTGAGGGAAAACTTCGGAGAACAATTCATCTCAAGAAATGGACCGGTAAGTTGGCCACCAAGATCATGCGATTTGACGCCTTTAGACTATTTTCGTGGGGCTACGTCAAGTCTAAAGTCTACAGAAATAAGCCAGTAACTATTCCAGCTTTGGAAGACAACATTTCCGAAGAAATTCGGGCTATTCCGGCCGAAATGCTCGAAAAAGTTGCCCAAAATTGGACTTTCCGAATGGACCACCTAAGACGCAGCCGCGGTCAACATTTAAATGAAATTATCTTCAAAAAGTAAATGTCATGTACCAATCTAACGTTTAAAATAAAGAACCGATGAGATTTTGCAAATTTTATGCGTTTTATTGTTTAAAAAAGTTCTCAAGCTCTTAAAAAATCACCCTTTACAAAAGAGTTTTGAGCTGAATTCTGGTCCTGTATTATAGTCTGAGGTTCCAAATCTCCAGGTTTAGAACTCAGTTTCAGCGTTCTCAACTTGAATTCTGAAACTGAATTCCAACCTTAATTTCAGTTCCTGAATTTTGTTATTAAATTCAAAATGTATTTCTGAAAGGGTGTAGCCAGGTTTGCATACACTCTAAAAAAATTTTAATTTTACAGGTGACTTAATCCCTCATACGATGTAATTCATAAAGACCTAATTTGTCAAATGACGGAAAATTTTATTTGTAATGACTTAATGTTATATGAGCTTGAATTTTACTGGTTTCGACTGTAACTTGCGTTCTACTAGCAGGTGCGACTGTATGAATTTAAATGCACCTTTTACCGGCCATGCAGATGTATGCTTCTGTGGCTCAGTCGATTATCAGACTAACTTGTGATCCAATGATTCTCCGGCTGCTCGGCCATCCATGGAAGTTGACCATCAATGTTAACTTCCCTCTCTGAGCAGCCTAGATAGCCGTGTAGTGTCGGTAGCGGTTTCCCAACTGCTAAGAATAACGCTACGGTCCACCTGTACCGGTGGTATAAGTCCACCAAACAGGTAAGCCGTGTGGCATCCGGCGGAATTATTTTTTACCAAGAATTGATCCACTGGTTTCCTATTCCATGTCGTAAAAGGCCACAAAAATAGGAACTCCTAAGTCAAGGTGTATTTCCGTGCCGATGGCTGAATGGCTGCAGGAGGTTAAACATTGCAGTCGTGAACGGAATATCTTGGGTTTTTCCCTTACTGGATACACGCAATGCTTAGCAATCAACTTCTTTGATCATCGATTCGGCAGGCCAGAGATTAGAAAGCTGAGTGTCTGTGGGTGTCCTCAAGGTGGTATAAGCATTAACACTCTCTTTGATTTAATGCAGCAAGCCCTGCGATCTGTTGAACAATGGTGTTGTCAGGTTTGGATTATCTGTAAATCCGGGCAAAACATCAATGGTGCTTTTCACTCATCGTAGGATAATTACAGGAGCTCGTCCGTTGCAGTTCTTTGGTTCAGGAGTCACTGTGGTCGATCAAGTTAAATACGTCGGGGTTATTCTTGACTCAAAACTGAATTGGTCTGCTCACATTGATTTCAGGATTAAAAGAGCTTGCATGGCTTTCGGCCAATGCAGACGAGCTTTTGGAAAATCATGGGGACTCAAACCCAGATATATTCATTGGATCTACACAACTATCGTTAGACCAATTTTAGCATATGGATGTCTTGTATGGTGGCAGAAAGGAGAAGTCGCGACAGTTCAGTCAAAGCTAAATCATCTCCAAAGGATGGTCCTAATGGCGATGACAGGAGCATTCACGACAACTCCTAATGCTGCTCTAGAGGCGCTACTGTGTATTAAACCACTACATGTGTTCCTAAAACAAGAAGCATTATCTTGTGCATACCGTCTTAAGGTTACAGGGCTTTGGAACAGTAACCCATTAGATTATGCTACCAGCCACACTCGCTTGTGATCTCAAATGGTTACGTGGGATGAGTATTTACTCGCTCCTAGTGACCTAACTCTCACATGCAGTTTTCCTTTTAAAACATTCAATGTGAGCTATCCTCTTCGTTAGGAATGGTTGTCTGGTTGTCTGGAACGACAACTTGATGAACACATAGTTTGTTTTACGGACGGTTCTCTGTTGAATGGTCGTGCTGGTGCTGGTGTCTACTGTCGTGAAATAGGCTGGAGCAGTCTCATTCACTTGGTAGATACTGTACTGTGTTCCAAGCAGAAATCTACGCAATTCTGTGTGGAGTACAATCGGCACTTCAGCAGAGGATCTGTGGTAAACGTATTTATTTTTGTTCCGACAGTCAGGCAGCCTTAAAAGCACTCAGTTCGAATGACTCACGGTCGAATCTAGTGATCGCATGTCGAACTCAAATTGAAGACCTCAGCATTTCAAATGCTGTTTACTTCATATGGGTACCCGGCCATTCTGGTATTACTGGAAATGAATGGGCTGATGAGTTGGCTAGAGCTGGTGCAACGAATGATTTCGTTGGTCCTGAACCAGCTTTACCACTTTCAACTAGTTGGATAAAGCACAAGATTCGTTCTTGGACTGCATCCAAACATGCCAGCTACTGGCGCAGCTTGCAAACTTGCGCTCAGACAAAAGCATTTCTACCAGATTTAAATCTGAAAATGTCAAAGTGTCTACTGCATTTCTCCAAGTATCATTGAAGTATTCTGGTCAGAGCTCTGACTGGACATTGCAAACTCAATTATCACATGGCTACTATTCAACGTGCTGAGTATTATTCGTGTGATTTGTGTGAATGCGATTATGGTACTTCATATCATCTGATATGTAACTGTCCCGCATTGACGCAGCTACGTATCCGGGTTTTTGGTTCTCCATACATGGTTGAGTCTGTGTATGCGGAGCTAAAATTGAAGGATATTCTCTCGTTTCTCACCCAATGTGGTAAGGAGCTATAATCAGAAGGGTTCATCGTTCTTCCTGGAGTGAATGAATCCCTTCTGTATTCACCTTAAATAGGGTTTGGCAGATTGTTTGGCATCCTCTGGGGGGTACCGCATTTACTTCTGCTCGTACATACTGCGAGTCGTTCTGCATTCTTCCGGGAGTGCAGAATGGTGTCGCTTTTGTAAGATCTCTAAATCCTCTCGGGGGTTGGAGGTTTTATTAACAGCAGACTGTTCGGGACCTCGTAGAGGTTCAGAATTTACTTCTGCTTCCACTAAATGTGATCCTCAGCAGATTGTTCAGCATCCCTTAGGGGTGCAGAATTTACTTCTGCTTTTATGTGTTTTTGTGTCGTCAATTTTTCCCATCCTCCTAGTCCAACCCTTACCATTTCCTTTCAATCCTTCCCTCTTATATATCGGGAAAATGATGCTAAAAACAAATTGATGGCAAGGCACAAATCTCCAAATATCAAGGGGAACGTGCCATTTGAGCCAATTTGTTCTGATTCCTGATTCCTGATAATGCTAGATGAGCTTGAATTTCATTGGTTTCGACTGTAACTTGCGTTCTGCCAGCAGGTGCGACTGTATGAATTTAAATGCACCTTTTACCGGCCATGCAGATGCATGCTTCTGTGGCTCAGTCGATTATCAGACTAACTTGTGATCCAATGATTCTCGGTTCAAGTCGCGGTGGGTTGCTACAAAATTCTTTTTTTTTTATTTCAATGAATTTCATGTCATGGAGTTTTAGACACAATATTAAATGTTCTTCCACGTAAATTTGCGTATGTTAATCGACTGAGCCACAGAAGCATGCATCTGCTTGGCTGGTAAAAGGTGCATTTAAATTCATACAGTCGCACCTGCTGGCAGAACGCAAGTTACAGTCGAAACCAATGAAATTCAAGCTCATCTAGCATTAAGTCAATACAAATAAAATTTTCCGTCATTTGACAAATTAGGTCTTTATGAATTACATCGTATGAGGGATTAAGTCACTTGTAAAATTAAAATTTCTTTGGAGTGTATGAAAACTGCCCAGAAACAGAAAAAAATGATACACGCTGTTTGAAAGGGTTTATATTGGAGATAATTTTGACCAACTTTTACCCATTTAACTGCCTAATTGGTGGAGTTGGGGTGGTTCTTCTGATTTTCATTTTAATTAAATTTTTCAAAAACCTCTTAAGCAAAAAAATGAAAAAAATCAGGAGAACTGTTTCTTTCTTCATGCTATACTAGTTTGACATCAAAATTTTTTTTCGATTTCGGAAATTTCATGTGGGGAGTACATGGTGATTTTTCAAGATTTATGAAAATTCCACTAAATGGACTAAGAAGGGTTTTGCATTTCTCTATAGAAAGGTATTAGAATTGCTGGAAAACCCGACTTTCGAACGGAGCCTCGGAGACCCATAGTGTTATATACCATTCGACTCAGTTCGACGAGATCGGAAAATGTCTGTGTGTGTGTGTATGTATGTGTGTGTGTGTGCACTTTTCGAAGATATTAGAACGCGCTCAATTTTCTCAGAGATGGTTGAACCGATTTTAACAAACTTCGGCTCGTTTGAAAGCTACTGTCGGGCCATTGATCAAGTTCGAAGATCAAATAGATGTGACTTTTGGTACCAGATATATGATGGTATATGTGACGTAACCGACAAAACATTGATTTTACTGCTCTTATATATATAAGAGTGCCAAAATTTTGGGATCACCTCTATTTTCGTTAAGCTCTAGTGCTCAAAAGTTTAAGCACCTCGAAAAAAGCCTTCATGCAAAATTTGAGCTAAATCGGACATACGTAAGGGATGCTGTCCGGTGGTAAAAGTTTGACAATTTTCGATCTTGAAAAAGCACCATAGGGGGCATGAAATTTTTAAAATCGAAAATTTTTTTTGATGCCGAAACTCTTAAAACTGCAAATATGCAAATAAATTTTGTGTCATCTCAAAAAAAATTTTTTTGAAAAAATCAACTTTCTGGGACTTGGAAAAATTTTCAGTCGACTTTTTCAAAAAAAAATTTTTCGAGATGACACTGAATCTTGACGTTTCATGCAATTCTAAGCCTTTTGGAATCAAAAATTTTTTTTCGATTTCGAAAATTTCATGTACTCCCCCCTATGATGATTTTTCAAGACCTATAAAAATTCCACTAAGTGGACTAAGAAGGTTTTTTTTAAATTAGCATCACTGTTCTCATACAAATAGGCAACGCAATTGTCAAGCACTAGTTTGGAAAAATGATGCTGACTGTGTGACATAAACACTGAAGCATGCTTTTGTGAACTACTCAAATCAATCTGAATCAATTGGTGACAAAATTAGTATCCAAAATTGTTTAATAAAAGTATGAAACATATTTTTATGAGACTGTTATGAAAGAAGAGAAAGGCATTATCACACCACTAGGTGGATTAAGAAAGGTTTTTTAGATTAGCATCACTCAGAGATGCCATTTCACCAGAGTGATACGCGCTGGCGTCAGATTCTTGTCCACACCGAAGAAGCAAAAAACGAAGCATCGCACAAAGAGGAAAGCGCACTTCTTCTCAGTGTTGAATAGACAGCATTTGAGTGTGTGCTTGTGGTTAAAGCAGCTGGCGCGAGTGAAACACATTCTCTTCGCATGAATCGCTCACACGCGCTCTCGTCTAAATACACCCAAGTGACCACTGGCGCGTGATGGTGAGCGAACACTTCTGGGAACTTCAATTAATAAAGAGTAGATCTGGCCTTGCTATGAAAAATTTGCAAAGAAAACCGAAAACTTTACGATAAATTGTTTTATTTTGCTGATTTTGCGTGTCCACGCTTCTACGCAAACCATATAGCAGAGTGCTCACCGGCGTGTACACCTCTGTGAAAGTATCTGCATCCACCTCAGAGAATTTATGAGCTAATGCTCTAGCACTTTGGTGCGATTCAGTGGAGGAGGTAAAAGGAAATAAACAAACGCACTCATGATGCGTGCACACTTTATACAACAGTGGTGTATATATGTGAAAGAGAAGAGCTTTCGTTGAAGTTGTCAGTGCGAGGGAGAAATTTTGCTTGCTCTTCGTCACACAGAGGAGATGGACATCTCTGGCATCACTGTTCTCATACAAATAGGCAACGCAAATGTCAAGCACTAGTTTGGAAAAATGTGGCTGACTATGTGACATAAGCATGCTTTTAAGAACTACTCGAATGAATCTGAATCAATTGATGTCAAAATTGGTATCCGAAATTATTTAATATAAGTATGAAATATATTTTCATGAGACTGTTATGAAAGAAGAGAAAGGCATTATCACACCACTAGGTTGATTAAGAAGGGTTTTTGATTTCGCGCATGGTGTCTAGGAATACTTTTTTTCTGCAAAAGAACTATGATTTAATTGTTTAGAATTTTTACTAAATATAGTTATTATTTGATTTGAATCCAATAAATATAAAATAAATGTAAAATGACTTATCAGTTCATAAATAAAAACTTTAAACCGTATATTAAAATCGAAACATTTGTCAATTCATTAGTTCTGATTCATGTTTCTCACACTGGTCCTTCCTTATGAAAATTCTTTCTTAAGCCCTGAACTCAAGTTGTAGATGGAAACGCATAGTATTTATTTCTAAGGGCATGTGATATATGATTTTAGAGCTAAATACCATGCGTGTCCATCGGATGATGGCAACTTGATTGTTTTCCGAATGATTTATTTTTTAAAATCTGATATTATACCCGTCCACATTTTTTAAATATCTGAAAAAATACAGCGTAATGTACTCATAAATGATTAATTTTTATGTAAAATCTAGAGTGATAGAAAAATTGTAAGTGCGATTAAAAAAAATCGAAAATGTTGAACATTTTTTTTCACATGAGATACATTTTGAAAAATTCTGAAAAAAATAAGAAAGGTTTCCCACAATTCCTAAAATATTCCTGATTTTTTTTTCAATTTTTTTTCTAAAGAGGTTTTGAAAAATTTAAATAAAATGAAAATCAGAAGAACCACCCTAACTCCACCAATATGGTAGTTAAAAGGTTAAAATTTTGGGAAAATCATCTCCAACAGAAACCCTTTCAAACTGCGTATATCAATTTTTGTCTTTCTCTATAGAAAGGTATTGGAATTGCTGGAAACTCCGACTTTTGAACGGAGCCTCGGAGACCCATAGTGTTATATACCATTCGACTCAGTTCGACGAGATCGGAAAACGTCTGTGTGTGTATGTGTGTGTGTGTGTGCACTTTTCGAAGATATTTATACAAGCTCAATTTTCTCGGAGATGGCTGAACCGACTCGTTATGCTTATGCTTATGCTCGTTTGAAAGCTACTATCGGACCATTGATCAAGTTCGAAGACCAAATGGCTCTGACTTTTGGTTTCATAGATATAATGGTATAAGTGACGTAAACGACAAAACATGTTGTTTTTACCGCTCTAATGTATATAAGGGTGATAATATTTTGGGATCACCTCTAATTTCGAAAAGCGCTATTGCTCAGAAGTTTAAGCATCTCGAAAAAAGTCCTCATGCAAAATTTGAGCTAAATCGGACATGCGTAAGAGGTGCTGCTCGGCAGTTAAGGTTGAAAATTTCCAAAATCGAACATTTTTTTTGATGCCGAAACTCTTAAAACTGCATGAAAAGTCGAGATTTAGTGTCATCTCAAAAAAAAATTCCCATAAAGTCGATTTTTTCAAAAAAATTTTTTTCGAGATGACACTAAATCTCAAAGTTTCATGCAATTCTAAACCTTTTGGCATCAAAATTATTTTTTCGATTTCGAAAATTTCATGTATGGTGATTTTTCAAGATCTATGAAAATTCCACTAAGAAGGGTTTTTCTAGATTAGCATCACTCATCAAATAGGCAACGCAAATATCAAGCACTAGTTTGGGAAAATGATGCTGACTGTGTGACATAAACACTGAAGCATGCTTTTGTGAACTACTCGAATCAATCTGAATCAACTGGTGTCAAAATTAGTATCCGAAATTATTTAATAAAAGTATGAAATATATTTTCATGAGACTGTTATGAAAAAAGAGAAAGGCATTATCACACCACTAGGTGGATTAAGAAGAGTTTTTTACGTGAATATTTCTTACTTTACTATGGGTCGCCATTTCAAAATTTATTCTTTAGGAGAGTGATAAGTTATTGTTCGTCAATATCTTTTGTTTTACTAAACGTATCAACAAATATTGTTCACCAATTTGTGATAGAATTTTTCAGTAGTAGGAGATAATTTGTAGGACCACAAATAAATCGAAATTAAAGTTCTCTAAAATATTTGATATGTAAAAGAGTTACAAATTTTATAATTCATTTATTCTAGCCTGCGTAGTTACCTCTTTCAATTCAGACCAGAATCCAGATACAGAATCAAATGTCTAGAATAAGGTCCAAAATTTACAATTCTAGAAGTGTAACTGAGTTCAGGGACAAGATTCGGAAGATTTTTGAATTCCGCATCTGGATTATAGAACTCAGTTTCGAAGCTGAAAATTGTATCCCGTACCGCACTTTTGTAACTGAAATTCAGAATTCAGTTCCGAACCAATTCTGCTACAAAATTCATTTCCAGGTTACATGTTCAGTTATCAGTTCTTCAACCCAGATCCAGAATTCAGTTCTAGAATACAAATGAGGAATTCAGTGTCCGAGTTCAGATTCAGAATTCACTTCCAGAAAATTGAATTTCAGAATTTAGTTTCAGAATTCAGTGTTGCTTCAATATTCGATTCCAGAATTTTATTTATTTATTTATTTATTTGTCGTCAATCAAAAGTAGACCATAAGGATAATTACAATAATCGTCTTAAATTAGTAAACTATTCTAAATAGATCACTAAATAATGTATAATTTATTATGAGTTAAATAATTATAATTGGCTTACCGAATAGAACTGAAATATTGCTTTCGTTTGTTTTTTGACATAGTGAAATCGACTGCTTCTGGATGCTTGTTTTATACAGCCATCAATTGATTTATTGGCCCATTTTTTGCATAGTTTGTTCGCTGGTGGTTTGTAATAAAAATATTTCGATTTCTTAAAGGCCGAGATGGTATGTAAAAATTTAGTTTGGACAGGAGTTGACTGGAATCTACGCGATTCGAGACAATGTCATTTACAAATGAGACCATTGAAAATTCTCTGCGTTCTTTTAATGTTTGAATACTGATCAGCATACAGCGAGCTTTATAGGACGGAAGAGGAAGTCTTGTCCAACCTAATTTACGAAGTGCAAATAACAAAAATTGTTTTTGAACTGATTCAATTCGATCTTCCCATGTGATTAAGCAAGGTGACCAAACTAAGCTACAGTATTCTAGTACTGACCGAACATAGGCAATGTATAATGTTTTAATTGTATACGGATCGTGAAAACAGTAACAAAATCGTTTTATGAATCCTAGCATGTTATTGGCTCTGTTTATGATTGTATTATAATGGTCAACAAAAGTCATTTTAGAATCTAGTATTATTCCTAAGTCCCTAATTCTTTCGCATTTTTGAACTGTTTGACTTCCAAGAGTAAGTATCAAGTCAGGTGTATTTCGTTTTTTACTGAATGTTATTCTACTGCATTTTTTCACATTTAGTTGAAGAAGACTTTTGTTACACCATGTATAAAAAGAAAGAATTTCTTCTTGATAAACCTTGGCATCCTCACTTTTCTCTATTTCTAAAAATAGTTTTATATCGTCTGCGTATATTAGAATTTTTATTTTTTTTAAAGAAAGGAAATGTCGTTTACAAACAAGATAAATAAAAATTCTAGGGCCAGAGTTCAGGTTCATCAACATCAATTCATTTTATTCGTATTCACGTCATCCGGTTATGTCTCTGGCATAATCCACTCGCCGTTTTATTATTGCATTTTTTAATTTGATTTTTTCGTGGGACACCCTGTACAATGCTTACAGATGAAACATTGGGAGCGGGTCATATCGCCGAAAGCCATTTTGCCAAAAGTCGTTTCGCCGAACGCCATTTCGCCGAATGCCATTTCGCCGAATGCCGTTTCGCCGAAAGTCGTTTCGCCGAATAGGTCATTTCGCCGAAAGTCATTTCGCCGAAAGGGTCATTTTGCCGAAAGGGTCATTTCGCCGTAAGGGTCATATCTCCTGCATGTTATGTCTCCTGTAAAACTGATGTGGCGCAGCCACATAACCGAAGCAAAGATGGCTCGACGGCACAAAGCCGCCGAGCCGACGCCAGCTGAGTCGGCCGCCGACCCTCCGTCGGAAGCGGCGGCCTCTTGCATACAAACCTGTAACCACCTCGTTTGCCCAGTCTACTCACAGCTAGGTTTCTTTGCTTTAGTTAGGTCCGAACGAGCGGTAGCGAGATCGGTTAGCACAAGAACCAAAACGATGTGGCGTAGCCGCATTAGGTATTTTTTCATTTTCACTTATTAAACGGAATATACTACCTACATTTGCCTGGTAGATACACCTATGCAATTGCTTTGATGCTTACTAGCTAACAGTCAACAAGTTTTCTTGGGAACTATTTTCTGAGGTTCATGAATCAATTTTTATTCAACAATCAACTTTATACAACAATCAATCATTATTCAAGAAGTACAATGGTAGGTCAACAAAACGGGCGTTAACGCTATCATCTTTCGTTTGTTTAAATCAATTCTAAATACGATTTCGAGACGATTTCAGGATTCGGCGAAATGACCCATTCGGCGAAATGTCATTCGGCGAAATAACCCTTTCGGCGAAACGGCTTTCAGCGAAATGGCTTTCGGCGAAATGACCATGATCCGTAAAAATATCCACCAAATGTTGATAAAATCCATAAAGCTTGTAAGGTGGGCCAAAATATATGAAGTGTTTAAAATACCTCTATTACCCTATCTCTTCAGTACATGGAAAACTTATTTCACAATTAATTCTTATCGATTTATTAATTTTTAGTTTGACGTAAAGCCGCCATGACTAAGTTCAGTTTTTGTAATGATTGAGCGGAAATATATATTGGAGAAGCCAAGTGAAAGAAAAACAAACAGAAATTTTTGGAAAAAGATACGCTCAGAGACAGGACTCGAACCTGCGTTCTTATGCATTCCGTGCATACGCGCTACCATTTCGCCACTCTGATCTTGTTTTAGCCACTCCAAAACTCGAAACAGACATAGTAGCAACGTACATCGAACATGGTCTACATCCTGGCCGTCACCCGACCGATACCTTACATCCAAACATCTTCTCTGTCCATCAAACACTAGTCCTCTCGCTTTATACCTATTTCTCCGATCAAGCATTGAGTAGGAGAGTGTATTTATAATCACTTGTCACCTTCTTATTTCACAATTAATTCTTATGTTTCTACTCACTGCTCGGGATAAGTAAGTAAAATTTAAGTTTATCGAACTTCTTAATACGCTCTCTACATTAGAGTAAGACGTATTTATGACAATGTCATTTCTAATGTATAAAGTTCTATCGGTTGTTCAAAATATTTGGAGAATATTTCCACATGCATAGTGTGCAAAATGTGGGGATCGAGAAAGATATTGAAGGTAATCTCAAAAATCAGCTCAGTTGTGGTTGTAATTACAACCGCGACTAAATGTTTTGCAGAATTTAGAACCCTAATTTAAAAAAAGGTTACTGGTTCACATTTTTAATCTAAATTTTAAACATCAATGTTAAATATGTTAATTTTTTCCAAAGTAAAGTTTAATTGCTTATCGCCCATATTCTTATATATTCTTGTGAGAATCCGTCTTGCACCTTTCGGGAACTATTTTTCGCAGCATACTAACACTTTTTGTACACTAGTTCAATTATATTGAAATCACGTGTCGTACAACAATTTTCTTGAGCAATGTATCCTCACTGGTACCATTAGTGAAGCACGTTATATTTTCTCTATTGTTGTTTGTTTCTTTAAATCGACGTCCAAACGACTGAAAACAACAGCGCTTACGTATCCTAAATAGTAGTAGACTACATTAAAACTGTCGACCAACTTTTTTTTAACGACTTCTTCCCAAACCAAACTTCAGACCAACATCGTCGCCGCAGACCGAAGCACGCGCGTCCGTTGCTCAACTGAGTAAACACGAATGCATTATCGGTGACAACCAATCTGCATTTTCGAGTTACCTTTTATTTTCGCTCCACGGCGTCGCTGCCAGCTGCGATCCGGCATCTTTTCCCCGACCGAAGTGTGGTGCTGCTTGAATAGGAACCCGCAGTAATCGAGTTCAATGGGGCGAAAGGGATAACGACCAATGATCTGCCCAATGAGCCAAGTCCGCAGAATTTCTCAATCTGTAACAACTATTAATTTAAATCAATTGGTTCTCCGCACGGAGATTTATTCCACGATCGTTCGAAAACAACCTGTTTTGTTCGATGTTTAGAGTTGAATAACAGAATCAATGGCTACTTAAAGACCTAATTGAAATCAATCATGCCACGGAAAAAAAATCCTAACTATTATAGATTCTCACATTGCAAGAAGTTTGTAAATAAATACACTTAATTACGAATTGCACAGGTTTTGTAACATTGCTAGCTATTATCATAGGTAAACAGGTAGGGTGCCTTCCCGGTTGGACATTTGAAATCCTCGAAGAGTGGTTTCCAGTTGGTGCTCTTCCTACCGACCGCCTGCAGCATATTGTTCCACAGAGCCGTGCCAGCATAACTGCAATCAACATAAATCACAGATTAAGAGGAATCATAGAAATTTAGCAGCTGCATCCACAAAGGGGAAAAAAAACTTACGCGTTCCCTTTTTGGCTCATATGGAAACAGTCGTACGCCAAAAGTGAATAGTCCACATCGCGCCCGTTCATTTTAAGCTGTAAAGAAAATTTAGTTATTAGGATTGAAAACGATACTTTAAATACATATGTTTCACTCAATAGCTAATGCTAATGAAAGGTTTCTCGTTGATAGAAACGACCAAAACTACATAACTTACAGAAATTTTAGTTGACCACGGTTGATACACAACTGCGAACTCGTCCAATCGACGAAATTCCGCCATTTTTACTACTTCCTCTTCGACTTTTGTCATCTCCTCCTGTATGGTACGCCATCTGTGAGAAAAGAGCCCAATTAGAGATGCTTGTGATAATTTAGCATAAGCTTATCATTTAAAAATGTGTATAGTTACAATAATTGTGGGAATAGATTCGATGAGCCGGTATGGATGTTTGAGATTACTCATAATAGAAACTGCCTTTTCGCCGAAAATGGTTTAAAATATTTTATCGATCTGTTGCTGAGCACCATTATCTAGTGCACAGTGGTCCGGTGCCACAATTTAGGGGGACAAAAATATTTGTGGACTAGCCTTATACCTTAGAGCTGCGATGTCTTCAGGACAAATGATCAGTGTCGAAGAAGCCTTCTATGGATACAGACAGTATTAGGGTGATCTGAAAATTATTTTCTGAACGTGTTGGAATAGAGGTTTACCACAGACTAACAGACAAGATACTCAAATTGGATTCATTAAACCATTTTAACGGTCATTTCGAATATTCTTTTAGTTGGAATAGTGCTCTATCCAAAAAACCAACTAGCAAAAAAAACTTTTACATAACAGAAGGGGTGCACCCGAAGCAAATAGTTCGCGCAGTTCAATATAGGTGGAACTAGTGTCCTACGAAAATTTATTTTTAGAATAATTTGCTCACAGTACCATGTCTGCTAGTCTGTGGGTTTACTTTCTTCGGCAAAATTAAAGAACAACTTATAACAACAACTACTTTGCTGAAGACACCATTGTGATATATCTAGTGGTTTTAGTAGTGAATCTATTTTAATCAAGTAACTTAGGGTGTTCTAGAGAAAATCAGTTTTTTCGCTCTAGTATTTTTATTTTTCCTATCTCGTGCTTTGTGCCTTTCGACATTTTGTAGGACAAATTAAATTACTACAAAAACAGATCGGCTGAAAAGTTCGTATCGTTTCTATGAGAGGGCGCCACTAGAATTAAATCCATACCATTTTCAGTT